>NW_024504786.1:1587020-1954539 GCF_017590055.1 Onychostruthus taczanowskii
GGGGGGGTGTGTGTGTGGGGGGAAGCAGGGGCAAGGGGAAGAATGAAAAGAGAAAAAAGAAAGCAGATTCTTCAGTAGGGGAAGTTTCTCCAGTTAATTGGCAGCGAATCAGTTACTAAATGACATGCCTAAAATCAGGTGGTGGATTATTGGAAATTAAATCTTTGTCCCAGGAAAGCCAACGGCAAAAATCCTATTGATTTCAATGGGACAGGGTTGTCTCTCTGGACTTAACAGCCAATCATGCAGAATTGGCAACAGCATCTGAACATCCCTGTTTGTTATTAGACCACAGAAATCCGTATTAGTTTGCTTCATCTGCAGTTGTGACCAGTGCACCAGCACTTTTTTTTTTGGCATGGAGGTGCAAATAAGCAGAGTGGGTTCAATTTTTCAACCCAAGACACATGAATTAGAGCTTTGCTCTTTCTCCCAAGCATTTCAGAGACCATTTTCCCCCTGAAAGGCATGGGCAGCCTCACCGCTAATGGGAGTGCTGTGTTTACAAGCAGAGGGGAACTAAGCCCTTAGTGTTTTTGCATATTTGCAATATATTATGTGGTTGGGATGGGAGGAAGGTTTGTTGGAAAAGAAAGGTGGTGAGAAATGGTGGAAGAAAAAAAAATGTGGTCCTCAGAGGCTGGAATAACTGTGGACTATACACAATCCTCCTTTTTCCCAGTCCTTTTTCACAGAATAGCTTTGTTGAGAAACAATCAAACTAAACTGCGGATACTTAACACTGCAAATATAACACCGTAGTATAATGCTCCCATTTAACAACTTTTCACGAACAACCTTTCAAAATTTAAGTGCTAGGAAATTCTTGGATGACAAAGCTGCTATTTACGACTAATCTTTTTATCTGAAGGCAAAACTGGGTCCAAATAAATAAAAAGACAATAAGAGGGTAACAAGGTAGAAAGAATGCGGGTGTGCGCGATGCACACCCACACCGAAAAACAATAAACAGATTTACAATGGCAAAGCCTGTGATAGGAGAGATATCATTTATATGGGGCCCAAAGCCCACCACTTACATTAAATATGATATTGAAATCGCCACAGATTGATACAAGGCTGAGTAAACAAACAATACAAACTGTAGTGGGTATATTTGTCCAGCCATGTATTAGTGCAGTGTAGAAAATGGGACCCAGTGAACGCTTAAAGTGAAAATTTGTGACCTGTTAGTATCCCCAAAATGCCCATAGAACATTATTCTCCCTTTTAACCTTAATTTTTATTCTCTGTCTCAATTTCTGCTCTGCTTCTCCCATCATAGCCCAAGTTACCTATGCTGACAGCCATAGCAGGCCAAGGTAGCACAGATGGGGCGGCTGCAGCTGCATCTCACCTGCCAGACTGCAAAGCCCACCGGGACACTTTCCCACTCCCTTTATGTCTGTCTTTGTGCATTTGCAACAGCGCCTTTCCCTGGGCCTTTATCGAACATGTCACCGATGCCGCGCGACTCCGGCTCCGACGCTCCGCTAATAAGTCACAGATCCGCAACGTGTTCCTCCACACAGGAAACCCAAGACGGGCCTCCCCAAAAAAGTATACCTTGAGCATGTCAGCGTGGGTTCTGATTTAAAGCAATTCAATATGCCTGGCTCCCCAAAGGCAGCACGCCTGTAGGGACAAAGAATACCTCAATGCAACTCAACAGCAAACCCTGCTGGATTAAATCGCAGGGCCGGTGGGCTCCACGTTTGATCTCGGGCTGCCTTTGTTGGGAGCGGCCCGGGCGCAGGTGGCGGTGCAGGAGCAGCCTGGCTTTCAAAGCGATGGGAACAATGTGCGACGAGCCGAGCGCGGCAAAACTTCCCTCGTAAAGTTGCTCGTTTCGGGCTTCATGGGAAACTTGGCAAAGTTTCCCTCGGGGCCCAATATTTTTTTTTTTTTTCTTTTCTCAAAAGCCTTAACCTCCCTTCCTTTGTTTAACCTTCAATTTTGTGCCTAAAAAAATAAGGGAGGGTGTCAGTTTTTCCATGCTCGGCTTTGCAGGCTGTGAAAAAAGTCCTGCTGCCACCTGAGCGGGGGGATCGGACGGGTGGCGAGATGCCTGCGTGCTCTCGCTTACTTCCACGAATAATCCCACCTGCAAATGGAGAAGTTGGGTTTCAAATATCAGGCCCTCAGGTTCACGGATCTTTAGAAACGAAGCTGTGTCAGATTTATGGCTTCGGTGTGCGAAGGGAGAAAACCGTGGCCATTTTGAGCGAGTTCTGCCTGGAGCTTTCCGATCTGAACCCCAGGCTCTGCTTCCAGATCGGAGCACAGAAAGTTTTTGTAGCGCCTGTGCTCGCCAAAAAATACGTGTCCCTCCGTAAAGTGAAGCAGGCAGCAAGCACATGTCCCAGAGAAGCACGGCTGCCTTCCCCAGCCTGCAAATGCAGCTCTCCCACTGTATTTATCAACAGCTGTAAAGCGAGGGAAAGTCCCTGCATTATCCCATTCCCAAACTCCTTTCCACTAAAACAGAAGACAATTCCTGCAGACTGCACGCCCTTTACTTTGGATGCAGTTAAAGATTTTGCTGGCTGCTGCACCAAAACTTCCCATGCTGTGTTTACTGAATTGAATATAATCTTTTTTTTTCTCCCTACCTTAATTTCAATATTTAGAATAGCTTAATTATATCTGATATCTACTAAATGTTAAATTGCTGCCATGGATACTGTACTTGTTTTAGGCTTTGCCCACAACCCAAAATGTAACTAAAGATTAATAGAATGCTGAGATATTTTTGGCTGCGAGTGAAATTTAATGAATAAACATTTAAATAAATTACCCCAATAATGAAACAATATGCCATTAACGCCTGAGTTATGCTAAATGCTTCACTTCTCTTACAATTCATGCAAATACTCGGGAAAAGAAATTATAGTGGTGAACTACATTAAACAAAATCCTGCCTAAACCCCACCCGTAAAACAGTGTCTCTACAGTATTGGGAACAAAAACTGTGGCTTGTCAGTCAAAGTGTCTAACTATGGCATATGGGTAAAGGTTTCAGTCTGCTATCTCCAGACTCATCTTATGGCCCGGGTTCAACGCTACTGAACCGCTCTCTAGACAAAAGGCGAACTCATTGAAAATGGGTGCTGCGAGCTGTCTGGTCAGGGCGGCCGCGCAGCCTGCGTCTGGATGCACACAAACTACTGGCATGGGGGAAACGCAGCGCGCTTTGGAGGGCTTTAGAGTTTCCTAAGAGCTGAAAAAGAAGCAGCCTGAAGGTTAAAGCTGGCTAGTCAGAATGGCATACTTGGCTGCATATATAGCCAGGTGGCCTGGGCATATTGGCAAACAACTGGCAAACTGCCCAATACATATGGCTTAGATTGCTTTGCTCTTCCCATGAAGCCTTCTTAGACTCTTGAGCAAGCATTCATTTTAGAGCAAAACGCATCCAAGTGTTAAATAAAATCATCCCCTAAATATACTGCATGTAACCTCTTCCTTTAAATAAGAACGAGATAACTATATTAAAATAAACTAATGATATTTTTTAATGAATCCTTTCATAAAAGTGACACGCCCCCCCCAGCCTTTCTCTAAGTGGATTTGCCCTTACTTTTGTTAACTCCTGAAGTACCAAACATGCCATTTTTTCCACATGTTCTCCTTTTGAAGGGTAACTACTCATAACAGTATTTAAGCTCTTAGCACACGAGAACTTGCATTTGTGGTGAGGCATCAGGCGCTTGAGCAGTGCTTTAGCCATGTCCTGCACTGCTGCCACCACACAGATGTTCAGGGCTTCTCCCAGTTTCCCAGTTACTCCATGCCTTAAGCAGATAGTTGCCTTTACTAAATGTTAAATCACATTTTGTTTTTGAAGAGTGATTTCCCTTAAAAACTTTCAAGTCAAGTCCCAAGAGAAATTTAAAAATTCAAGCGACACACTTGACACACACTCCAGAGCAAGTATACGTTTAAGCATCAATCCTACAGTGCAAGTCCTTGTGCTAAGGCTAGTGTAAATACTGCATTAAACATTCACAACAGCTTTGGGGAAAGGGCTAAACATATTTACACAATTAACACATGCCGAACTCTAAGCCGGTGCTTACATGCCGCTGCCTCGAAGCAGAGGTTGTGACAAAGGTAAATTCTTCTAAATTAAAAGCAATGGGACTCCGGTTGAAAGCTCAGTAAATGCTTAAGTGTTTCGCTGAACTGAAGCCTCAGTTAATGAGGAACAAGAAATAATTCTCCTCAGTTCCAGAAAAAAACTGTGCTTGCTGACCCTCATCCCACTGAAACCCCTTTCTGTTTCACAAGACGGACACTGATGTTTTGAGTGCTGGGAGTGAAATTAAGACAATAGCCTCAGTTTTGTTTTAATAGACTGTTACCTACAGCTCTTCAGCAGTTAAAAAAGGCCAAAAAGAGAAAACTACAAACTTTTCCAAAGGCTGTTTTAAGAGCTAAGAGTGAGTTATCATTCCTGTGTCACCTACAAGTCATTCTACATTTATAATGAGTATAAACCTTGATACTAATACGTTTTCATTAAAATGGAGCTCTTTTAAACATTTTGAAGGCATGTGTGTTACCTGCTAGTAAAAGTAAGTTCTACTAATCCAGGCTTTACAATCCTCATCTCAGAAAGGACAAATACACACAGCAGAGAGGGATTCAGAGTTGCCTTCAGCCCAAGTTTCCAGGCATTACCTCCATTCAATCACTTAATCTCCTTGTCATTTTGGGGTTTTGATAGGGCTCCTTTCCCTCTATTCTTTGCTTGTTTTGTATATTTGAAGTATGAACTCATCAGGTCAAGGAGTAGTTTACTTATATAGATTCTTATTTATATAATGTCTACGTACAAGGAGGACCTGACCTTCACCAGCACCCCTATAAGCCATCATAATATAAATAGCGTACACTATTTACTTAACTTCCTTGCTTCAGTTTCTTTAAGGGGGGAATAATATTTACAGGGATGTTGTGAGGATTAGCTCATTACTTCAAGAGCCTTGAAGATGAAACATGCAATGTAAATGAGAAATATCAAGTATCAGCGACACTGATGAAATTATCATCACCATTGTTAAGAGCGGCATTCAAGAGTAAAATCGGGAGAGAAACGTGTCTTTTTGTAAAAGCACGTTGCTATAGGCCAAAACACGATGACCTTGGCGCCATCTTTTCCTTCACGTTCCTCATCCCCCTCCTCACTGGCAACGAGCATCATTGGGGGCTTTATTAGAACGTCTCCACGCCAAGTTGGACATGCTCCAGGCAGAGCTGTCCTCAGCCAAGGGCAACATGTGAAGTGCTCTCAGACAACTCGGATGGCCTGGATGGAGGAAGAGAGAGGGCGGAACAAACAAATCGGGGATTGTTGTTTGTCCTGCGCCGACTTGGTCGCCTGAGCACTTGACAATTATGAATTTCTCTTGACGGCATGAACTGGAGGCTCTGATGACGGCAGCAAAGGGGAAATTTGTGCCTTGAATTCCCTGCTGCAGGGAGCTATTAGTATGGATTATACGTGCTGCTGCAATTTGTACTGGTGCTGCAACACGGCTCCTAAATGTTAAGATGGACCAACGCTAATCTGTTCTTCTTGTACCTTTATCACTCGGGTAAGGAAGATCAAAAGCAGCCCAGGCACTAGGGATATTGAAATTCTGCATCCAGATCTGACTACATTTGGCAAAGGATCTGTGGGCCAGATCTTCACTGAATTTAGCAGTGTTACTTCATTTAATGATTGAGACATTTTTACTGGGGCAAATCAGAGCTCTGAACCCCTTACCACTGAGCTGGCTGAAATCTGACCACGATGCACTTGGACACCGAGCCCCAAATGTGCTTCCAGGACAGAGTGGGAGACGGAGGGAGACTGCTGAGCTTTGCAAGGCAAATGAAAGAAAGCCTTTAAGGGAAGAGTAGAGTTACCAGTCCTTAGACGAAACACAAGTACGCGGAATCAAATCAGCGCCTCAGACTGAAACAGGCTTTTTACCTGGGGAATTAGAACAAACTGACAAGTCAGAACAAATTGGGCAAGGGGCAACATCATGCGAGTCCAAGTGAAAGATTTGCTCGGGTCACTCTGAGCTGACCCACATCTTGGTCCCTGCTCCAGAAACACAGACACGCTCGTACGCCTCGTGCCAAGCCCGCAAGCTGCCGGCAAAGCGCTCCAAAACCAGGCCATGGAAGGCTTGTCTACCTGGCAGGGTTTGTCTACCTGGCAAAGGGCACCAGAGGCACCAGCAGGGTCTGCCGGAGCTTGTTTTGGTAGCGGGAGCGATCCCCGTGCAGCCCTTCCCTGCGAGGCAGAGGCTCACACCAGAGCTGCGTGTGATCTCATTTCCAGTAGTTAAGTGAAGTAAGTGCATAAGTATGCAAGACTGGGGCCCTGGAAACCATGAAGAAACTGGGTTTCTCTTTTTATTGCAGACAACTGCAGTGCCTGTGGACTCTTGCAGCAATGCTTCTTTTCCCCAGAGAAGGACCTGGTCCTGGGATTTTAAATTTTTCTTAATAGATAAATGACTCTGTAAGAAACTTTTCTATAAAAATAAAGATTGGGGGGAGAGGGAAGTTAAAAATATTGTTTAGCTAAGTAAATACACAGATTCAAAGCATATGGGTAAAAATGATTGTTACTATAAACACGGAGCTTGTTTTTAAAAAGAATTTTGCAAAAAGATAAACTTTTTCTAACTGTATTTTGATTAAAGTTTTGAAGCTGTTTATTGTAAGTAATTGCTTTTCCTCAAGGAAAAACAGATGTATAGATGCAGGAGTTTGTTTCTTCTTTGTGTGAAAGTACACATGAAAAGTGTTTCTGGAAAAGAAATACTAGGGCTGGAATAGTTTATGTCATTGTAAAGATAATAATAAATTAGGGCTTACTGTGCCTGTAAAAGTGGAGGAGATGGTTTCTCCTGCCGGTCCTCACAAAGGCAAACTTTCAGAATTGTCTTAGATTTAACATGTAGAAAATTACGGACACTAAAAGTTATCCTAAGAGACTCAGAAGTTTTGGGTTTGGTAGGTTTTCTTTTTAAATTTTCACTTTTTATAAAAAAAAAAAAAAGAAAAAAAAATCTTAGAAAGTATCGATTCCAGGGTCCAGGGCTGAAATATTCTTTGTCCGTATCAGTGCTGGTTTTAACATTTCAAGAAAAGTTATCTGGCTCCTACAGAAAGCAACAGTGCTTCTGGCCCTGGGCTTCGGCAGAATCCAGCCCCGGAGCTCATCCACCTTTTTCTGTGAGACAAAAGGTTGTAAAGGAGGCCAAAAGCTCAATGCTTTGATACCGTTCCCAAACATATGGGAACGTACAGCTTCATGAAACTGCATTTAACAGATGTTTAAAGAAAGACAACTAACAGATCCAGAATGTAGTAATGAGGAAAAAAGACAATGTACATAAATTCAGCTGCATGTCTCTTTATAGCGCTACCAATGCCCCGGAGACAAAATGCAAATGAGTCGACTTATTTGTAATATGACACTCTCCATTCTATATTTAATATTTTAGGTCATTACTAAAACTGATTTTCTTCTGAAGTGATTTCTTCTGGCACCTAAATGGAGGGAGATTTACACAGTCTGCAGTGTATTGTACTTTGTCAGTTCAGAGAGTCATGAAAAAACCCTTTCGACTATCAATTTCAGATTTCCAAAGTAAGCGAAGAGGCCCCGTGCAGGCTCAACACACAACCCCTGTGCCAGGCCAGTGTCCTGGAAACATCTTTCTTTTTTCATTTTGCAACTCCTGAGCCCCAAATTTGAGTTGTAGATAGTTTTGGAGCCCAAAGACCAACTGTTCAGTTTAGCAAACCAACAATGTCTGCTCATTTTGTCCCAATCTTTTCAGCTTAAATATTCACAATGTGCCATTATTACTGAATCATTATCTGCCTTTAGCTCTGACAACAGCATCATAAGGGCTATGAAAGGCTCCTTTCTTCTCATGATTAGTCTCTAAAACATTTCCTCATCTTACAGTGCTTTGCAGCCTCCCAGAATGCACCGCTCAATTACAGTGCTGAAATTAACTGTATGCCACTCTTATTTATTGATAAAAGAATAATCAAGTGCTCCAGCCCATAGCCTGCTTTGGCCACAGGTTTTATATCAAGTTTCAAGTAATGCGTTTTTTTTAACTCTTTGAATCCTCTTATAAATGGGTAGCATTGTCTGTGGCGCGGTGACAACATTGTGCCGCTCGCTGCGGCGCCCAAGATAAAGCCCCCTTCATTTGCGTGGGGTAATCTTGTTGAAAATAGTCGCGTACGGCTGACACTTTAAAAATTAATCTTGAAAGGGAAGAGTTTGTTTGTTTTTTTTATCACTGGGACTGATTAGGCTCCAAAGAAATCAGATGTAAATAAAAGCGAGATACAGAACTTGCTAAACTTCAGGCTGGGAGCTGCAGGCGCACGTTAAAAGGTGCTGCCGTGCGCGCCGCCGAGTGAGGTTATTTTATCTGGAGACGATAATTGGAAGACTCCTTACATCTACCTCCGTGGGATGTTCCTTGCATGGACCCTATTAATTGCTCAGGAACGGAATGCGGGGTTCTGGCTCTCCTACATGTGACATTAAATTGTGATTTAGCAGATAACATGCACAAAGCAAACTGCCCCAGAAACAATGGGCTCGCTTCTCTGAAGACTGGCACTGGAATTACCATCGACTTCAAAGAGAGCAGACTAGGGCGGGCTTCAAGTTCCTATCACTTCTTCCAAAGCAAAAAGATTTCCTATCCAATACCAAAGAATAACATGTAATTGGGCTATAGCTCGGTCCGGCGCAAGAATGAAAATAAAAACACTTTCTAAACCTCAAAGATACTTGCTAAGCCATGTATACATTAATCATTTATACCACATGATTATTGTTCATTATTTGGGCAATAACAAATGGAAGGGTGTGGGGGTTAGTGTGGGTTTTAACAAACCACACTCTATTTAAGCAAAGCCAACTATTAAAGAAAGACCTAACTTGCCAAACCAAGATAAATATATGCCATTATTATGATCACATAAAAGCTACTACTCTCAACATTACAATTTCTCTTATAATTGGTACTATTATAATTAAATGAATGCATATGTTTACAGTTCTTCTTTGAATGGTAAAGTGATTTAGCAATGATGGTGTCTCTAATTTCTTTTAACTGTACTGGCAAACTTCACTTAAACAGTGGTCTAAATACCACATTGCCACAATAAATTAGTAAAGCATCTAGTAAAGTCTATATATGTAGTTATTGAGTTTAAGTGCTTCAGAATAAAAGAGTAAGTCACTCTTTAGTATGCCCAGGTAAAAAAAAAAAACACCCAACATATATTCATCATATGCAAAAAGATAACCGTAAAATTCTTACATAAAATATATATTTAAAATATGACTCTACTGGCAGCCGCAAGTGCCTACAGCCTTTTTTTTGGAAGGCTGATAAAATATAGAAAATTGCTCCCCAGGAGTATCTGCTCCATTTTAAGGAATCCAGTTCAATAAGGCATTTGTAAACTGTCAGCTTACAGGGAAAGGTGGCAAGACACAAAGATGTATGTGTACCTTAAACATCCTAAGCATTTGTTTGCCCTGCCACTCCAGTCATTAGTATACACTAGTGCTGGAAAATTAACAACAGGCTTTTTCAGATAATCCATTTTTATATGTATCAACTGCATGAATTTCCATGGTATCCACCAGCCCAGCATGCAACAACTTGGGTTAGGAAGTGAGCCTGAGCCTGGAGTCCCATGAATGCTGCCCTGTTTCCCAGTGTGTGGCCTGAGGGCATGTCTCCACACACCAAATGAGGGTGTGGGGGCTTTTCCGACCCCACTGCTCTGTTGGGACTCACAGCTGAGATCCTGAGAGGCTCCCTCAGGGTGAGTATCACCAGCATATCCCATAATGGCTGTGGTTGGTAAGGAATGTACCTGGAAGAACCACTTTGGAGCCCATGTTTCTTGTGGTTTGACCCACCACACTGTAAACATTTTGGAAAATTTGGGTTAAGTTGGGACTGTCCTCGCCCCGTTTTATAGTTCCTGCCAGTTAAGCCAGCACATGAGACCCGGCAGATGTTTTAGTTTAGGTTTGAGATGTTGATTTGGACACTCCAGTTCTCAGGAAAACCAGAATTTGCTGACCCAGAATGAGGGATGGTTGAAAGACAAAAGACAAATGAGCGCCGGCTGCCGCGCGGGCTGGCCACAGAACGAGGACGGGTTATGGCAGCGTTTCAGCACGCGGGCAAACACATCAGGAGAAAAATCTGTTATGGTTCCCTCCAAACCAGGTGAATGTAACTAGCAGCCCTTGTAAAATCTGCCGGGGTTTTGGGCCAGAATGCCTGGGTCATTACTCCAGAGACTTCAGAGGAGGCTAAAAAAACAGCATGATTTTTTTTCCCCAATCTTTCTCCTAAGCCTGGCTAGTAATGCTATTAAGAAAAATAAGGCAAGCTGTAATGTTTTGAGTTTAATAAGCGAAACACAGCAAATATGTGAACAGAACTTCTGACTTAATATTCTTTAACAGATGTTTTATAAAATACAGATTTAAAAGATTTGCCTGTCTTATTGTTCTGGCTGTTGCCATGTTAGATGGCTACATTTTCAGTCCCAGATTTTGCCAGCTGTAACAGTTAAATAGCGAGGGGTCTAAGCCTGGATACTGCAGGCAAAATGCCCAAAATTATTCTCTCCCATGGAAAAACACCCCAGTATAAAGGCGGTGGTGAGAAGGTGGAGTAATCCTTTCGGCAAAGGAATAATCTCCATACTCTTGAAAATGGCTATGGTCATTTTAATGCACACTATTTTATGAATGATGCTTTAACTGCGCTGACAATTAGCAGAGCCTTAAAAATACCTCAGTTATACAGGCCTGATAACTGTCTTTCTTAACCTTTATCTGACCTCTTTTGGTTTTGCCATGCTCATAAACCAGCATATGAACTATCAAAGGGAACGGCACTGAACATCGATTCGAATGTTACATATTAAAAAAAGGGAAAAAAAATACAGAATAAAAAGGAGAAGAAAAAAAAAAAGGAGAAAGGAATGAAACCCAGCTGGTCAGCCAACTTTTACAAACCCTAAGCAGAAAACATGCTCTTCTAATTGGACAGAGAAGACAAGATCTGGAATAGGTGCAATTTTATTACTGCAACAGCGATTCACAGAGCCCACGCTCTTTTCAAAGCACGAGCCCCGTGGAGTTTTATCGGACATCTGGAGCGGGGCTCTGGCAAGATGCTGAGGGACTGGGCTCCCATTGATCTCTGTGCTGGCAACAGGCACTCCAGCCTTTCAGAGGCAAGCTCTCTCCAAAGGGTAATGGATGAAGTATTTTGCTCAAAAGTGTACCGAGAAGGATATTTTTACTTTTTACCCAAGAGGTATAAGACGCATTTCAGATATTTGGCCTCAAGACCCTGCGACTTCACAGAAAGTCAGAACTGAAACGGCTGACAAGAGCAGGCTGTGGCAGCCAATCTAAGGCTATTGACTTTTTCAAACACACCTAAAATAGACTCTGCTATATTTCATGTAAAACTGTGTGTATTCAAACATATGGCTAAGGGAAGAGATATATGCAAAGGCTTATGCACACACAGTGTTTAGCTTCTACTTTCAAAATATATCTCCCAAGAATTTCAGGAGGCCCCAAAATAGCAAATATTATTCGCTTGATTATTAACATCTTCTCCTTTTATACCAGTCAGTCGAAAAGTATGCAATCACTGGGTATTTTTGGTGGCCTCTCAATCATGTCAAAGATCATAAGACAAGCAGATGGTGTACATCTGGGCTTACCCAGCAGTAAGGAAAATATCTCCAGCACAGGTAGGATGATAAAGACAGGACTAAACACACACCATTCCTTTTGGACCCATGGAATTGGAACAGTCCCATGTTTCTGTTTACCTGTCTGGAGCAGGATGACCCAGGAAGGGACAAGAGCAAACAGCACTGATGACATGGAACAGAAAGGAGCCTTGCAACATCCCCAGCGCAGCCCTCGGCCACGTCAGCGGATTAGGCTGCCCCGGCTCATTTAGCGCGGAGCCAAGAAGGAAGAAGTTAATGAAAGAGATTTGCAGGGAGGCAATGGGGGTGAGGCTCCCTGGGATTCCAGTGGAGACATGACGAGGGGCCAAGCCCCCCATAGCATCAATCACCAGCATGGCGCTGTTAATCTCTGCAGACCTGCATCGATTGGCCCCGAGAACCTGCCCCAACCTCTGGAACATTATTCAGGTTTGTTTTGGCCCCATGGTCAGAGTTCCTATGAGCAACAAGTTCATGGCCAAAGTCTGCCCCGAAGCGCCGTTTTGCCCACTTGCACAAGAGCTGAAAGTCACCCTTGGCTTGGCCTGTCCTCGTGCTGCTGCAGCTCCGGGTGAGTTTTTAGAAGCAGCCTCAAAAACCAGAAGACATTTAGGAAGATTATGAGTAAAGGCCTGTTGTTATTCTGCGGCGAGCAGGGCTTATCTGGATCTAAGGGATGAAGTGAGCAGTAGTTATTATTCACATCAGACACAGCTATGTGTGCTGCAGCTCCTACACAAAACTTCAACCTTTTTTTTCCATAAAACTGTCTTGCAAAGAACTGACAACTTTCCCGCTGGAGACATCCAAAGTCTGCCACTAGAAGTATGAAAAGTTGGGAAAGTGTTACTTTCCATCACTAAAACAACACTATCATTACACTGTGGGGAAGCCTTAATTGCAAATGAGAGGATGCAACTAATTTTGTGTACAAACTCAGAGTTCTGCAGCTTCCAGGGAACTCTACCCAGGATCAAGATGCCACGCATACTTCGTTTGTTCTTTCTTTTCTTCATTTCTTTTCTCTCTCCCTCCCCTTCCCTGAAATACCAAAATATCAGATAGCTGATGACAGGGAAGAAATGTTAACACTGTAGTTTGAAAGTTTTTAACCCTTGCCTTTCATCATCTAACACTTATTCAATCCCATGCCCCTCGCTTCACTGCTTCAAACCCTCCCGTACATACCAAGGCGATGACCACAATGTAAGCTTGTGCACTGACTGATTAGATTTAATTAGATGGATACTTTGTTCCACTGATCTTTCAGCTATACAAAGTATTGGGTTACTTAACCATATCGGTGAAAACATTGCTCGCACGTTTGAATGTGACGGATGTGCGACACTGGTCCGCATTAAAAAGTGAGATAGTTGGCTAAGTTTTAATGGCTGAACTGAGTTTTATAAAGATCTGTTTTAACTGAGTTTGTGTCCCTAGAAGATTATCTCATTTTTCCCATTATGCAGACAGTTTAGTAATGCCTCTATGTATGATCTTTGTCCTACCTATGTTTTGAAACAATCACCACTACCTTAAACTACACTTTCTTCCTCTTTTATTTAAAATCTTGCTTCTTTCCAGTTTTGCCACTTTGTCTTCTTGCTATTCTTGTCCCAGTGCCAGCCCTGGGTGTAGTACCCTGCAGGGCAGGCTGCTGTGTGGTCGTGGGACTGGTCCCAGTGGCAGAGCCCCAGCCCATCATTGCTCAGGTGCCTGACAGCACCCCGGCATGGAGGGCAGGAGCCTTCAGCTGCCTCCACCAGCCAGAGCACAGGATCATAACCCTCCTCCTCGACGTGGCCATCTCTGCACAGTTGAAGTGTAATAATCAGTGCAAGCCCCGTGCTCCCCACACACAAGGAGCTCTGCTGTTAGCAAGAGCAAAGCAAAGCCGATGTACAACCCATTACTTTGAACGAGTCTCCGGGCTAGGTCAGCCTGGCAAAGAAATTCCTCGTACGGCTCTGCTGGCAAACTCCTCTACTGTAACTGTACCTTATACAAATAAAAAATGCTTTTGCCAATAAAGTTCATACTAGGTCCCCCAAAGCAACGGGTTGTTTTGACAGAAATGCCTTTAACACTAAGCCTTTTGCCAGTACACAAATGCTGTACACAAAATGACAAATTTAGAAGTCATACAGAATGTTCTTATTTGAGCTAAAGTTTCTGCTGCAGTCGTGGTTCAGTTTAAATGCTGATTTGAAAGATCACACTTACTCTCCTTCTCCTTCGGATTTATCTTTGATTACTGTGGTTTATTGTTTGTTCTTCACCCAGACCTTACTGTTGGCAACTGAGATGTCTGCTAGAAAACTTCCAGTTTAATTCAACGCTCAGAGCCACGCAGGATGCTGCTTTTAAAACCCAGCTCCATATAATTATTATAATCTCCGTGATACCCAGAGCTCAGCTCCCTCCTGTCAATAATTAGTGCGATTGCAGCTTAATACAATTTTCTTTTTTTTTTCCCTGAAGCAAATACCATCTTTTTAGATCAATTTGTAGATGGTTACCCTAGAGGAGGACAACAATATAAACAAGCGCTTTTTTTAATCCCATATTAACTCATTTAATTTGCACAGATAAAAGCGTGAAAATATTTTGTCTCGCCAGCGGAGGGGCAGCCTCGGACCCGGGCGAGCTTCGCTGCTCGAGCGGTGGCTGCAGATCAGCCCTGGGTATGGAGGAGTGAGAGAAAAAACACCCCACGCCAAACCCCGGCGCCGAAAATCAAACCCACATGCGGCCTTAGTTATTTACACACTGAAAGGCCCCAGTTCTTCGCCGCAGTGCCGCTGCTTTCTGCTTCAGTGGAACTGAGCTGCTCTAACCTGGCAGCCCTGAGGAAAGGGAATCCCTGCGTGGCAAACGGCCGCCACCTCCTCCGCTGGCTGGGGGACAGTGGGCACGGCGGGAAGGTCTCAGGGTCCTGGCACGGCCAGGCTGCCAAACCAGCCCTTGGGAAGCGTTGGCAGCCCGCAGAGCGGCCTCGTTACAAACTCATCCTCATCTTGCACAAAGTTCTCTGTGGCTGGGCCATCGCTGGCCCCACGTCTGGCTGTGTCACCAGTCCAAAGTTCCCCGGGACAGCAGCGGTGCTTGCCAGGCCACGTCCCATCGGGAGGAGGTTCCGCTCTGTGGAGCCCGGCAGAGAACACAGTAGCTGAACATTAATTAAGTTTATTAGGAGGAAAGGGAAGGCGAAGGAAGAGACTGGGAGGAGAGTGGCGGAGTGCACTCCAGCACGAGGAGAGAACACGACTGTAACCACAGAGCAATGGCTGAAACTCACTCCTACCACCAAACCCTGCTTGTCCTCCATGTATTTTGCAACTGGAGTTATGAAGCTTCTTTTTAGTCAGGTTATTGCCCTCTTACACCACCAAAAGGTGTAAAGGGCAAAGGGGTAAAGGGGACGATAACCAGGCAAAATTAACTTTGTTTAACATGAAGGCTTCTTCAGATTCATTGTAGAGGAGCCTGAGCATTGGCTGCAGCCCCATCCCTGCATCTGCCCCTGCTGCAAGGGTACCAACAAAAGCAGCAACCTCAGAAAATTCAGTGTTGCAAAAGCATTGGATCTGCAAGAAAATGACGAGGCAGGACTGTACATAAAACACATTACATGTGTGCCACTGCCACATTTTCTCACTGCCACTTCCTCTGCTCTGCTACACATACATTTCTAATGACAGTTCTTAGCTTAATGATTTGGGGGTGGGAGTGTTGAAAAGGCTTTTTATTACTTAACATATATAAGAAAAGAATGTTGTGATGGACGGGGGAGAAAAGAGGGAACCTCCAAAAGCAGACAGTGACTCTGAATAAAAGGGACAGCTAAGCAAGATGTATTAGCAAGTCAGTGCTGCAAAAATTTCACTTAATTGAAGAGGGATTCATGAGAGTACCATCTGGGAACACCTAAAGAGCCCTTCTGCAGGCTGGAACAAGAGCTGGCAAATGTATCTTTGCCTAGACACCTTCCACATGACAATGTCTTGACTTACAGCATAGGTGTGCTATAGGAGAATAAATTTGTTTACAACAAATTTGCAGGACTGCCTGCATACAGATAGTTTTCCATATCCTGTTTGAAAAATATTCCTGGTATTCAATGGCTTTTTGGGAGCCAATATTCATCAGTCAACTGAAGCACATTGTTTTGAATCATGAATATCTCTACAGCCAGGGAATAATTTAAAATATTGAAGGAGTCTCCCTGCTACAGCCCCTCTACAACATACGGATCTGTAAGACCTGGGACACCACTTAGCTCAGAGCTGAAGAATCAGAATCCCAGAGTGCTTTGGGTTGAAAGAGACCGTACAGACCATCTTGTTCCAAACCTCTACCATGGCCAGGGACACCCTCCACTATTCCAGGTTGCTCCAACACCCTTCCAAGCTGGCCTTGAACATTGTCAGGGATGGGGCAGCCACAGCTTCTCTGGACAACCTGTGCCAGTGAATCACTCTTATCAGTGTAACCAGTACCAAACCTGGATAACTCACCTCAGAAATTGACATAACTCCTCAGGATCCTTCTGCAGAGGCTGGTGTTATAATCTACTCCCAGGCTGCAGGGAAGGAAACTGAGGCATGGATGTTTGGGATCAGACTCTCAGCTCCAGTGGCTGTGAGAGGGGCTTGGCAAGCAGCCGGAGCCCACTGCACACATCCGTAACACAGCTCCATCCATAACCAAGATCCTCCCTGAGCAACTTGCCCAGGATATCTGTGGCCAAGGCATGATCTAAAGCCAACTCACTGGTGTCCCCAGCCCTGCTTCCGCTATAGATTCCACTCAGACCATTAATCTTTGAAAGAGCAGAATTCGCCACTAATGCAATCGGAAACGACGGTAGGAAAGGCTCCCATTAATGAGAGGCAGCTTAATATAACAACCGACTTCTACATTTCTTATCTGAAAATACCTCCCCTGGAAGCTGTGGATACATTACGGGCTTAAAAAGAATTACTAATGCATTAATTCTTGTCAGATTTGTAGTGTCCTAACCCACAGCTGCCTCACCCACTGACCCAGGCAACATTACTGAGAACGATATAATTTGGTAAATGAGGGCCTGACTGTGCACTGTGAGCTTGGGCTGTTATTTGGTCCTGGTGTGAGCAAGGGATACCCACTCATGCACTGAGATTATCCTTAAACAAATTTCTAGGATCTTTGGGCTGCAAATTAAACACTTTCCTTCCTTGCTATTTTGTGTTTATCCTAATGCAACCTTACGTGTCTATTTTGCATAGTAAAAGCGGTGGTTCTCCTGATCCTGTGAGAATCTGTGTGGGCTGATGTTAAAATGGCAAGTGTGGAGTGGAGTAAAAGTGCAGCCGGGGTTTTGGGATTAAACGCTGACTTTGAGAACACACTGAAAACCATCCTATGTGTGGGCAAAAATGAGGAAGTGGATATTTGCAAACACACCAGCCCTCAGGGAGCCAAGTGTCTGGGGATGAAGGTCCTCTCCTCTGCATCCCTGCGGAATGCTGGCCTTGCACATGTGTGGATCAGCCTGGCTCCATCCAGGAACTTGCACGCGCTGCTGCCCCAGTCCTGAGCACGCTGCTGCTGCTGCTGCTGCCCATTCCCTAAAATAACCAGCCCGTGCATGGGAAGACCACAAAAGCCCAACTCCTTCCCTGCCACAAGGCAGAAACAGAGCCTCTTCCATCACAGGAAAGGAGAGAACATCCTGACAAATGCCTGTGTTTTGGACGGGTGACAAAGCTGTCATGGGAAAGAGGCGGCAGCTCCCTTCGGAGACGGGAGGTGGGGAGCGGGATCAGGAAACTTCTGAGCTCTTCTGGCAGCCCAGGTCTGGCTCCGGGCCACCAATCCCCCACTCCTCGCGCTTAAACACAAGCAGATTGACACCGAATGCTCGGTGGCTGCTCCAGGGTTCCTATGGAACAAATTTGGATATTCGGAGACCCGAGCCTGTTGGAGAGGTTGCACAACCCATATTCACCTCCATAATTAGCACAGCCCGGTACCTTGTGGGTTGTTTCTGCACAGACTGAGTCCCAGCTCAGCCTGGAAAGCCACTTCTCCCACCAGCTCCCAGAAGGTCCCTGTAACAGCCTGGAGAAATGCCTCGGGGGCACGCTGCAACACCTACTTACGGCTGCTGGGCTGGCCCTGCGGCATCCTCCTCGGCTTCCTCACACACATCATTCCCCATCCTTTATATAGAGATCAGATGGGAAAGGGGCTCTGTGTGTGTACGCAGGGCTGGGAGGAAATTAAACTGGAACCGGCACAAAGATCTTTGAAAGCACCGTGTATCGTGAAAGCACCCCGCTCTTGGGCTCTGTAAATCACGGCCTGCCAGATGCTAACCTGATACAGTCCCCACGTGCACCTCCCTGCTCCAGCAGCCTTATTCCATGGGGAAGCCATCAACTTCCAGCATTCCCAGGTAATTTGTACATTTGAGTTTCGCTCTCTGTAAAAATTGTCAGGATTTCATCTTACTTAAATTATCCTCTCCTTGGAGCTCCACTGGGTGCCTGGCCTCATGCCTGCTTTTAGGAGTCTCAATACCAAATGCAATCAGGGGAGAGAGGCAAGTACCTCCAGAGAGAAAACGAGAGCACCCAAATCCATTGCCTGTAAGGAGGTACGTGCTCCTCACAGCTTGCAGAAGCAGTAATTTATATTAAATATATATATTTCATCCTGGCTTATTGATTAAAAAACAAAGTGTTTCTCTTAATTTCTCAGTTTTTTAGTGTATTCTTTAATGGTGCAGTTTGATTTATGATGTTAATGGCATTCCTGTGCAAACAGTGGATTTCCAGTTTTTAAATATGCATATGAAAATGTTCTAAGAAGAAATATTTTCCTAAATGTTAACACTACCAAAGTCACCACTACCAGAAAGTAATGAACTTCATATGCAGGATCTCACAGCTGTTTTGCTCTTGGTAATTTTTAAACCTTCGGCACATTCCCACTGATGTGCCACTTTCTCCTTCCATTATTTTACCATGTAAGTCAAGTTTTGGTGGTGTAAACCTGGAGTATCACAGTGACGAGTCAGGCCCTAACACAAAGAGTGCACTGTATATGTTCTTTATTGTATAATTTATTGTTTTTTCCACTGAGCTGGCTATATTGTTTTATCCATTTGCGTGACAGGATGTCTAGGAAACAGCTGAAAGAATTATTTGCAGTGCATTTAAAACACACTGGGTTGGAGAGACGCATACACAAAAATCTTTGTTAAGCAAATAACAGGGTGCTACTCGTGTGTCAGGTTGGGAAACTTAACTCCTTCATTTCATAACCTGCAGGTATGATAGGCACAACAGCTCTGCCTCCTCTGCTGCCTGTGCTCAAGCCCCTCACCAAGCTTTCCCTATGTCAAACCCAAGCTCTCCCAGGACACCAGTGGAGAAAGAGCAGAGCAGCAGCCCTCCCATCCCAAAAATGTCAGAGCTGTCTTCTCCAGCTGCATCTGTCTCTCTCCACTGATGAAAAACACTCCCATGTGACTGGCTGTGACTAAACACCTAACTGACGAAATCAAAGGATTTCCCTTTCAGACCTGGAGGACAAATCTAATTAAATTAAAGAAAACAATATGGTAAGAATGAAACCACAAGAATCATCATTGAGAAAACAAGAAGAAATGAGCCGAAAGCCTGAAAGAAGGCTGGAGTTTCAGAGGTGGGCTCCCAAAGCCTGATGTCAGGACTGCAAATGCAACAGTCCAGTGCAAGCAGGGGGTATAAATAATTTGATTTTTCATCTGTTGCTGCATGCATTAAATGAGTCCCTAAAGGGTTGACTGGAGGATTGGGTGGCCTTTTCTTCAAGCCACAGCTGGAAAAGCTAAGGTCACCAAGTCCAACCCCTAATCCACCACTGCCAACCCCACCACTAAACCATATCCCTAAACATCACATCCACACATCTTTTCAATCTCTCCAAGGCTGGTGACTTCACCACTTCCCTGGCAGCATGTTCCAATGCCCAACACTTTTTGTTAAGAAATTTTCCCTCATCTCCAATCTAAATGTGCCCTGTGCTACCTGGGTCTTATTCCATGGAAGCAGAGCCCAACACCCTCCTGCCAGGGAGTTGTGAAGAGCAAGAAGATCCCCCCCTGAGCCTCCTTTTCTCCAGGCTGAGCCCCCCTCAGCATGTACCCACGTGTCCTGGTGTGGGACACAAGGAAGAAGATCCCACCTGAGCTCACTGTGACTGCACAGCACCCAAACTCTGTGCACCAAAGGGATCCCCTCCAGCAGTGTCTATTTGGTGGGTGGTGAACACATGCACATATTGGAAGTGCAGGAATGGAGCCATAAATCCAGGGTTGCAGTCTCTACTTGTCTCTAAGAAAGTTTCTCCACAGTTAATTCTTAATCAAATTTGCTTTAATTGCTGCAAGTTATTGGCTGGTGATTTTATTTACCATCGATGTCCATTCTGATCTTTTTAAAATTGAGATTGTATTTGCGTCACTGAAAAAACATTCAACAATATTGCTTAAGACTTCAATAATCCTTAGACTTGTTTCCTTTTAACCCAGAAAATAAAGTTTTTGAAACAGTACTGCCGGCACGTGCAAAATCCAGGGCTTGCTATCCACTGACTAATTAATCCTCACACATTATTGCCATTTCATGGAAGAGGAAACTGAAACATAGGCAAGTCCCCAAATCCCTGTGCAGGTCAGAGGCAAAACTGAGACTGGACTTTTTCAAAGCTGATTTCTCAGAGGGTGGTGAGGCCCCGGCACAGGTTTCCCCATGCCTGGAAGTGTTCAAGGCCAGGCTGGATGGGGGTTGGAGCAAGCTGGTCTAGTGGAAGGTGTCCCTGCCCATGTCAGGGGGTGGAACAAGGTGGTCTTTAAGGTCCCTTCCAACCCAAACCATTCTGTGATTTCTCCACTAGACGTAGGCTCCACATCTAACTTTACCAAAGACATTTACATTTTGTATCAGCCTCGAGCAGACTTTATATAGTGTAAGAAAAGTCATCCTCACAGCTACTTCATTTCCTCCAGCTATTCATAGCAGCACTGCAAAAAGTCAACAGTGTATTACACAACAGCGTAGGTTTAGCGGTGAGAGTTTTAACAGGCCGGGCAGTCAATATACATTGCAAGAAAAACATATGCCAGACTCTGAACTATGGAAATCACAGGAGCCAACGGAGCTGTCTTGTGTTACGCTAGCCAGGAATCTAACTCAATAGCTGGTGCAAATATATACTAAATAAAACCCAGCTTTATAAATAGCATGTCTCTCCACTGGCACATACCCACCGGCACTCGGTCACTGAAAGAGAACCGAAAGCACACTCTTGGCATTGTCTTGAAAAAATGTGTCTGCCCAGAAAAACGGGATCCAAATACGTCCCTTTCCTAGGGCAGGCAGTTGTGCAAAATATATTAGAGAAGTTCTCTCTGTTTGTTTGGGTTTTTTTTTTCCTTTGAGTACCTCATCAGTTCTGTGTTTTACATCTCTGTGACTCACAATGTGAGCCTGAAGATGCCACTGGGGGTACCTGCTCCAGAAATGCAATTAAGTTGGCTACAGTAGTTAGGGGACTGAGATAATTCCCTATAAGTTCTTGTCCAAAATCCTATCTTCAGTCCTTTGGGGTCCCCTTTGGAACAGGGATACCACTGTTGCTGTGATAGAGGGACCCAAACTTTGAAGCGAATGCTTCACATGGTCCCAGACCTTAGAGCAGGTCAACATTTCACCATCCTTGGCTTCCAAAACATCTTTTTCCCTCCAAAGGAAATTAGAAAGTTCACTCTCCCAAGATTCCTAATACTCCCTTTACTAACTTGCAGTGATTTAGGAGATTACTCACACAAGCCATATCTATGTTTAGATGGGGAACATCCCAGATTCCCCTTGGGGACTAGAGCAACTTTTAAAACAACCCTTCCAGTCCATAAACAAGTTCAGATACAGACAACTAATGTCTATCACCAGTTTTCCTACTTTCCACAAGCTCAGAACCAGACATTTAAATACTAGAATTTATGCCTTACCAAAAGAGAGGTGGTTGTAAGATCCACCATACTCCAAAGAGGTGGGGGAAAATATACAGGTATAAAAGAAAATATTTAACAGCCAGAACCCATTCCAGCTTCTTTCCCTGCTCTGGCACCCCTCTTCTTCTCAGAAAGACAAGTTGTTCCATGCAACCATCAGAGAAAACAAAGCCTTGTTTCCTGAGGATTCGCATCGCATGTCTTCATTCCTCCCAGGACAACATCCTGCACTTCTCCCCCAACTCCTTTATGATTCATCTTCCCCTTCCCTGTGATTCCTCCCTTCCCGACCTCTGGCCCTCACATCTGGAAGAGCGAGAGGCAGCTTGCGTGTGGCTGCTTCCAAGCTCTGCATCTGCTGACTGACGCGCCAGACAGACAAAGGTGAGGCTCACCCTCCCGACATTCCTCCTGGGAGGATGTGGATGGGGGTGTCTCTTCCCTGCTCAGCCACCATTTTCATTAAAAAAAAAAAAAGAAAAAGAAAAAAAAAAGTAGAAACTTGGTGTCTTTGAGAGCTTTTATCTGTCTGTCATGCTGGAATGAAATTAGCCAAAGGGATAAATGTTCTGTGAGCATTACCTACGGGCAGAGGGGAGGCTGCAGCAGAAACCAAGCTGAAATAGGAAAGAACTGAGAGGCACAGCTCGGGAAACAACTTCCACCTCACAAATTCTCCCAGTCTCCAAACGACTGGAGTGAAAGCCTAGGTCTGAATTTAGTAGCACACCCCGTCCCTGCTGCCCACTGGTACCATTTCTTTGGACAAATGGAAAAAGCACAGGAGATTTTCTATGCAAACCCCTTGGAGGATGCTTCCTTTCCCCAGGAACTGCTGGAATTTGCGTTCATGGCTTAGGGAAAGGGCTGCACCTCAGAACTCAGAAACCAAGGTAAAGGGAGCTACATTCACCCCAGGTACAGAACAGCCTGGGCTGGTCTTCCACACATCGGCAACTTCAAAATGCCGTTCAGTGGCAACCTGACAAGGTTGTGTTTCAACAGGAGTACGTTATCTCTCTTTCCAAGGCTGGGCAGGCCACTTCCTAACAGACAACCCAACAGGCCCTGACAAGTGATTAAATAAGTTAAGGTTGGGGGTTTGTTTTTTTTTTTTTCTTCTTTTCTGTTCCAACACTTAAAGCCTGACTCTGGAGTCAGTTGAAGCAAAGACCTTGTTCCAGCAGTGCTGATAAGGACAATGCACCCTCACAGGTGGAGCTTGCAGGCATGGAGCTGGATGGGAAGGCAGATACCACTGCAGAGGCAATGGCTTCGCCTGCACTGATGCCAGCAGCACGTTCCTGCTGGAGGAATGGAATCAGTGTGGAAGGAGCCTTTGCCACGCAGTGGGCCGAGGATGGTTTATGGGGATGGCAGAATGGATGTGGTTAAAATTTTAATCAGGATGACATGTGTTGTTGACATATGGCAACGCACCACCATCTGGATTCAGAAACAGACCTGGGTTTTCAAGCTGTTGCTGGCCAAAGCCAAGAACATTGCTGAGGTGCTAGGTCAGACTGGCTGGGAAGGGTTCTGCCAGCAATCCCTCTTGACACAGTATTGCTTTCATTAAAGCAGCCTGCCTGGCTACCCATCTGAGGTGAAAGAGGGAGAAAGTCCGTGAAAGGTGGGGGAAACAGCGAGAGAAAAGGTCAGAAAAGGAGTTGATCTAATGGACCCACTATCTGCCCTGCTTGGGGCTCAGGTCACTCCACTGCAGCCACTCGTTTTGTGGTCTTGTAGGGTAAGCAAAGTCCCTGCTCGCGGCAGGAGCCCTGCCGTTCCTGAGGAGTTCCTGCCTGCCTCCCAGCAGCAGGCATCCAGCACAAGAACAAAGCACCTGAGGTTCAACTGCTTAACCATTTCATCTCCCCTGCAAGCCAAGCGTGGGTTGAGTTACCTTCAGCCAAGAGGGGAAGGAAAGGAGGGAGGGAGGAAAACGTGAGCCACATTTCTGTAGACTGATCTAACAAAGTAACAAAAGAAAACGAAAAAGAAAATTCCAGGACAACTCTTAAAAGGCTTAAAATGTCCAAGCAGCTAACATTTTATCCTAGCAGAATTCCTCTGGGATTAGCTTGGCTTTCCAGGCATAATAAAGTGTTTTACAGTTCTTTTATTTTACCCATCCCATTTCTCTTTTTTATTTGCATAACACTCTCATCAATTAGTGCGTCTCTGTTTGCTCTCAAACAAATCCAGCGCTCATGGCTAAAACTACAGCGCAGGAGAGACACCCAATAAACTCCTGCACGTCCCGAGCCTTGCCTCATTCCTGTCGGATACGCCGCTCCTTTGGAAGGGTTCGACTCTCGGCTCCGCTGACCTGAATGCAAGTGGCGGGGGGGAAAGGAGGGGGGCTCAGCATCTCTGAAATTTGGCTCCAAATCATTATGTTGCCATGGAACGTGCCTTAGCCTAACAAAAGCCATGGACTGGGATACACCAAGCAGCGCTGCACTCGCTGCATAACGACTTAGTCCTGGACACACCAAGGGAGCAACTCGGAGCCAGCTTGAGATCAACAGCAGAAATTCCTCTTTCCTTCAGTGAAGCCAGGCTTTCATCCTCTGTCTTCAAAGGGATTACCTATAAAATTCTCAGCTACGAGGCTTGTGTAATTTCAGTCTAACTCCAGAGAAAGAGTAAAAAAATGAAATTCTAGAATTCTCCTGTGTGTCTTAATAAGATATCATTCCCCAAATGCTGCTTCCTGAGTTGAGATGGCACCATCACCATCACCTACACCTTTCCTTTGTTTTTGCTTAATGTTTGAAAACTCCAAACTTCAGGGCAAAGGAGGATAAATTTATGATATGGAAGGCATCTAAGTGCAAGCCCCTAAGAACAGCAATGTATTTAACAGCTAACATATGTGCATATTCCTCTTTTTGCAATGCAAGAACACAGCTACATTTTAAAGTCTGGCTAAGCAGGAGTATATAGGACAGATCCCACACTGCACTTTTTATTAAAAATTTAAATATGAATGGGAATTACACCACATTTTATTCTGCTTCAAGTTCATTTTTTGGAAAGCCACAAACAACTTGGAGATTAACATCAGTCATCCCAGACTTCAGACAACACTGCTACAAGCTGGGAAGTATAGATATTAAAATTTATGTTCACCAGTTGCAAAACTATTAGCTAGTTTGGAATGCACATACATATTTTGTGCATATAACACCCTAAAAAGTCATAATGTTAGGTTCTGCACGTCAATATAAAATTTGCAATGACTCCCTTTTAGATTTTAATTCCAGGGAAATAGTTAGTCCTAGAGCCTGGAGAATGCAATATTAAAAGAAGTATTTTATTTCCCAATCTATATAAAGAAGGGAACCATTCCCTTGAAAAACGTCCCCTTGATATGTTTCGTAAATAGGTTAATACAATTTGAAATTAAACTTGATTCTGCAGCATGATAATATAATATCAGAAAGGCATTCCAGAGGAAAAGCCGGCGTTAATCACCGATTCCAGAAGACAGTTCCTATTTCACTGTGAAGCAGCAATGCCCACAGAACGCTACACAGGCCACACAGACAGGAAGGATGTCCAACACCCCAAAGAGCTGCTGTCAATGGCTTAACTAAGCCCTGCCAGTGCCCTTAACCATGGGCTGTGAGAGCCGTGCCATCGACTCCCATCGCAGCGCTGGAGCCAAGCCGTGCAAGGAAGGCTCAGGAATTCTCTGGCCGTGCACACTCAGAGTATGAAAATAAACAAAGCACTTTCAAAGGCTCACAGAAAAAAAAATGTAGATGAGTTAAAAGGCGGCTGGTTTTTTTTTTTAAAAAAAATTCCATATCCTGACCTTGCGCTCTCTTGGATTTTGTTGAAAGCTGGGGAGGGAGAACACGTCTTGGGAAATTTAAAATTGTGGCTCTCTTCTGGCTTTTTCATGATCACAGGTTTACCCCAAAGTTGTGCTTTCCTTCTATTATTTTACAAACTTAAAAATTACAAAGAAAACACAACTGGATGCATTATTTACTCAGCCAGCAGCCTTTAAATATCACTTACTGAGGCACAGCCACCTCACCTTTCTCCTCAGACATCCACACCCCCACTTATCCACTTTCCTCCATTTTAACCTTGTGTCAATGTTTTCTCTCTTCTTTTCCCTTTCTCTCTTTCTCTCTGCTTCCCTCTCATTCTTTCTACAGTTATTACTTAACCTTCAGGTACCCACTTAAGCAACCCACCAAATAGCAGTAATGAGCACACAGAGTCAATAGTGTGGTACGTAATCACCTTGCCTACTGTGTTAATGTCAGTTATCTTTTGCTAATGTACATGACAGGCTTTATCTTTGCAGAGTGGCAAGAGTGAATTGCTGTTTGTTTGGGATCAGCTATTGTTACTGCACCTGGGCTTTTTTTTCCCCCCCAATTCTTGAAGTGTTTTTTATTTGAGTGGAAAAGAACATATTAACACATTAAAAAAAACCCAAAACCCAAGAGTGAAATAATACAGGATTCTTCTATCACATCCATGCCAGCTCATCTCTGAAGATGATGGAGTCGCACTGGTCCAATGATACATCCACACTGTTTTTAACTGGCTTTACCTGTGCCTGACACTACCCAGAGACAGGGAACACCACCCACAGCCCTGGGCTTCCCTACAAGCTGGAGGGATTTACCCCTTATTTACTGCTTTTTGACTGGTTTGAGTGTTTGTTCAGGTTTTTAACAGCTTTCTTATTTCATTAAGGAATGGAAAGCCAGTTCTTCCCTAGGGAAGTGCACACCACACAGAGGGATGTGCTGCAAAGCTGGACATCAGACAGAGGATCCATTGCAAAGCTGGATGTTCCCTGAACCCTTTGTGCCAAAATGGTAACCCAAGGCAAGTCAGGGCTCCGGGTGTAAAGCTCATGTAATTTGTATGAACTTCTAACATGCTCCTGGCTGTGAAGCCCCAGCTCCAGAGCAGAGTCCCAGGTATTTCCCTGCCAGCTGGGAAAAGGGTTTGCCCTGAAAAGCCAGCAGTGGGGCAGCAGCTGAGCCTCTGCAGCACTGCAGGTATTTGTGGGGCTGGAGTGGTTCCATCGTAGCTCTCATCTGCATAAACCCATTCCCAGAAATGTTCTCTTTGCACTTCAGTTCACTTCTATAATACCACAGGTACATCCAGCCAGCTCCACAGAGAGAAACAAGCCAAACACACCGAAGGGAGAACAACTTCTTTTACATCTCTGAATCCTCTAATAATATTTGCTCTGAAGGTCTCCTATTCCCTTTCCCAGAGACAAAGAAGGAAAGAGAAAGAGAAAGGAGCATGTGGATACATGTACATGGAGAAACATGCATTCAACACGATGGCAAAGCCTTATCTGGCCTTAAAAAACTGGCAGAAGGGTTGACTTCTTTATAGCATCAGACCATTAAAGCTACAAAACCTCAATTAAAAAACTGCCAGAAGATTTTTTTACTTTGTTCCAGAAGGATATAAAACCAGTTATGAGGGAAAAAAATCTGCTTTTACCATGGAAAGTCCAAACCATAATTACAGCCACACTTAATGTTACTGCACACCAGGATGACTCTAACTCCCATATCATTATTTTTTATTTACTATTTATTCTGCGTTTTCTATTCTGTACTTGATAAGGCATTAAAAAACCAAATTAAATAATATAACATATCATTAATATGGTTTGTTTTACCCAAGGCCACGAACACACCAAACCAGCTTGTTTACCTTGGTTTATTCTTGCCTGGAAGCAATTCAGAGCAGGGACAATGGGTAGGAGTGGCACAAGCACAGCTGGGACTCAACCCAAACCAGCACCTTTGTTGGTTACCTGCATCCCTCACATTAGAATCTAGCAACCATATTCCTCAAAATTACTCAAATCCTTATGGCAGGCTTTTTTAATAAAGCAACAAGGAGACACAGGCCCTTTATTTCTCTTTGGCAGATCAAATCTGAGATATGGCACGAGAAACATGTACTTGCCCTCTTCAGACAGATTTTAAGATGCAATCCCAGCAAAGTCTCTGGTTTAGATCTTGGTGATAATCCACCACAGCAGTATCTGTCTTAGGAATACACAGGCTTGATAAGACAGATAAATCCAACAGGAGCACTAAGAGGACAGTAATCAGCCTAAGCTCCAATGGATTTTGATCCTTTTGGGGGGAAATCTCTTTGAGATGTATATGCTAGGAAGAAATGAGGGTAGAAAAGGTTTATGGCCATTATTTTATGCTCTGGGACGATGAAGTCTCAGGGCAGAGGAAGGTTGTTTCCCATTCTTTGCAAGCACATCCATAAATTCTCAGTGGGGAATGGGAGCCAAGTCCTGGCACTGTCCATTCAGGAGCACACCCTCCACAGTCCCTCCAGGAATGCTCCTCCCACCTGGTCTCCCTTTCAGCTGGACCAGGAGACCTGATCAAATGGGTGACCTCTCTGCTCATCACAGGGAGATGGAACTGGATGATCTTTAAGGTCCCTTCCAACCCAAACCATTCTATGATTTTACGAATCCTGCAACCAGAAAGTTCTCAATCCGTGTGGGCACATGGCGTTTCCCTGACACGATGGGCATCCTCATCCTGGCCGCCTTCCAGCTCTTGTAATTACATGCTGCTGACCCAACGACCCCTCACAGTTTCCATAGGCTGTGTTAGTTTTCACTTCCTATTGTGTTGCTTTGCACTTTCCAGGAGTTGCCATGCGCAGCCCCAGAGACACCTGCATCTTGCAGATGAAGCTACGGAACGCCGCAGCTTCTCAGGGAAGCTTAATTAATTTATTACTGCAAAGTTGGGCTGGTGCTAGGAGGTGCTACTACAGTAAGGAGAAACCCAGGCGATGCTGGTTATTTGAGGAGGAAAACCAGTATTTCACACAGGTTCTCCTTCTTTCAGAGGCGGACAATGGAAAAAAAAAGAGAAGTTTTTTTCTAGGAAGGCTTTTTCTGCACTGATTCCAACCCCTCTGATGGCCCCAGTTCTGCAGCACGCAGTGCTGGGTGCTGCCTTTAACATGTGTGTTTATTTATCAAGGAATTAAAGGAGAAAGAAGGATGCATGAGGCACGTTGGGGATCTGCTGCAGGGAAGACAGGGTTAAACCAGCCCTGAGCACTATGGAGCATGTTTGAAGGAAGTCTCACAAAAGTAATTTTAACTCCCTCCGTCTCGCTCACTCCCTCCCTCCCTTACTCTCGCCTCCCCTTCGTTTTCCTGGTTGTACATTATTCCTCATTCTTTACATTGTGGTTATATTTATTCCATGTTCCATTGAAGCCGTATATTAAAAGTGCCAGTTCTGAGCTTCTGCTGTACAAGGGGAAAGAAAGGAAGGAAAAAAAAAAAAAGAAAGAAAGGGGAAAAAAAGTGCTGGTATTCAGTTCCTGTGAGCTCTTGCTCACTTTGAGCACTGTTCCTATTACACAATAATGTGTTATTTTGTTGAATTTTGGCATCCATCTAGCTCATCTGGTCAGGAGCCAAAAAATTAGAGTGTGTCAGTCCACCAGTTCCTCTGCAGAGACGCGCTCCCCTCGCCCAGCGCGTGCTCTGCACTCCTGGCCTGGGGCCAGCAAGGGAAATCCATTTTACATACAGAACGCACAGAGCTCCAGCGCTCCGAGACTTTTTACCTACTAAAATAACTTTATGGACAAATGCCAGCCTGTGAGGCACATGCGGCAGGGAGCGTTTGGCACCGAAAACACGGTGAAGCGCTCGGCGGAGGCACCGAAGTTTTCCAGAAATGAGGAAATGGCTGTCGGTGCCGTCGTGGCACCTCACGTGACTTGGCACCGCCCGCCTCATTGGCCGGCCCCGCAGCCGAGCAGCCGCCATGTAAGGAGCGGGAGCTTCGCCCCTCGCTGCATCCTTAAAATGGCGGCCCCGCCGCGCGCCCGGCGAGCGAGCCCAGCCCAGCCCAGCCCAGCCCAGCCCCAGCCCCAGGGCTTCTTTTTGTCCCCAACGTTTTTCCCCCTCCTTCCCCCTCCGCTGAAGTTTTTATAAACCTTTACAGATTTGAGTAGAAACAGATTTCTCACAACTTGCTCCGCGTCTCAATTTCACAGCTCAGCATACACTCAGGCACTGTCAAAAGCTTGACAGCGTTCCAGGGAAAATATTAACTGTAAACTTTCCAACAGGAATTGAAGGCATACACGGCTCCCGTCAGGATGGCCCCTTCACCACGAGCAGGGAAGGCAATGTTTTCACAGGTTTCCAGAGCTCATGCTGCCGCCAAACCCACCACGACCCCCAAGACGGTCCCGCTTCGCCGCATCGCGGGCACGATTAAGAGGATCGCCCCACCATGTGCCTTGCACTCGCAGGCCGGACCCATTGAACACTGCATGCTCTGATGTATAAATATTTGCCTCTGGCTAAAGTTCAAGCAGCCCTCTGTGGCTGCCAGACACAACAGAACACCAACATCCAAGGGAAAGTGTTTACTGCAGCACTGGCCAACGCAGCAACTGCCAGCGATCGAGCCGCTCGCCTCGGCCCGGCCCGCGGGCGCTTATCGCCGAGTACCTGGCTGCCGGCCACCCAACGCCTGCTGCCCTGCCCAGGAAATGGTTAATTTATTAAATGTGCCAGTTTGACCTCATCTGCACTGATGGCCTGGCATGAGGGTCCCTGGCGTGAGGGAACACGGCCTCTGCACAGCCTCACGGCGTTAACCCTTTGTGAAGTGAAGACCCGAAAGGCCGTTGGGTGGTTCAGACACTTTCCGGCCAGCCTGTTTCCAAACTTGAATGGTTCTGCTGGAATGGAACGCGCACATGAAAGCTCCTCAAAGCTACTCCTGTGCGTGGCCAAAGCCTGTGCATGCTGGGGACAGAAATGGATAGATTTTGAAAGGTACAGCACTTGTTGGTGATGCAACGCTGTTTAACGGACACAAAAATAAATTTTCTCACTTCTCTCCCACCCTCCAAACCAAATACAGTTTAGAGTCTACACCAAGTAAGGGGTGCAAAATGCAACTAATTCAACTCACGAATCAGCTGCTTCAATGTTCATAAAACCACTCCAGAAAGTTAAGGAAAGGAGGGGAAAAAAAACAAACTAGGGGAACCCTGCGGGAGGCCTGGCTGTGATCAGGGCTGTTGTCATTGCGGTCATCCTTGAAATGGCTTCCCAGTACATCAGTAATTGCAGTGTTAAAATGCAGTAAAGGAACAAGCCAGGACCCTGCACAGCTGACTTGTCTGTACTGTAAATCAAGTGGACTTTCCTATGAACGAACAGGAAAAACTGAATTTCAGGAAAATGTCTCGAAGAAAGAGAGTGGAGTTACTAAGGAAGGAAGAGATGAAATGAATAAAAAGCAAGCAAACCTTCATATTATAATTTAACTAAAATTGTTAGAAGCTTTACAAATCATTATTTTGGTGTTGTCTTTAATGTATTCATTTAAACAACTGAAATACTCAACTTTTGTGAGGGTCTATCTACTAAAGCAGATGTTTTGTAGCAAGTTTCATGCTTGGCAGCAGCTCTAGACCAGACTAAAATCTTTACTCCTGATTACTTTCTTAGTCTAGGTTTTAAAAGTTGAAAATTTACTGTAAACCTCTAAATAATCTACCAACTAATCCCATTTCCTACTCCCTTTTCTTATTAAGTACGAGCGAGTTAACAGAGAAAGCTTGATGAAGATTTGAAATCTAGAGTTATACAGAAAATGTCTCATGGAAGTTTCTTGTTTATTGTGAGTCTTAACACCTCTGCTCTGTCCGTCCAGCCCGGGGCAGCCCGCGAGCGGCGGGTGATGTCAGCGCCATCGATCTCCTTTAGACCTAAGAAGCCCCGCACTAATAGTATCAGGACAGGCTTCCAGGAGGCCCAAGCGAATCATGTGAAAGAGGATCACAGAGGAATGTTCTGTTCCCACTGTGAACAAGACAGAATTAACTCTGAGATGCTTCCTTCTGCTGCCCTGTTTGGCCGAAAGGTCAGAACGATTAGCTCTCGAATACTGGGAACCCACCGTCAAAACAAAACGTGGGCTAAACCTTCGTCTATTTTAAACAGAAGGAGGCATGCTTAGGAAGGATCGTTTCAGATGCATTTAAGGTTATGATTTCTCATTCTGCCTTGCAACAACAGCTGCCTGTTAACTTTTTGTTCTTTCCAGAAGACTCAAGGAAGGTTTTTTTGAAGCCAAATTACCTTTTTCTGCTACATATAAAGAACGAAACAATGTGGACAGAAGAAGGCACGCCTGATGTTTTAAGTCATTCTGCATTTAAACAACTCCACTACACTGGCAAGCTTAATTCATTACAACAATTATTCTATCAGGCAGATTTCTGTGGAAATATACACATTGTTTACCACAGTGAGGATTCCTTTACCAGTCATGTCTTTGAAGTCCAAAGATTAAAAAGCAGATACACGGAAAACATTAAAATTGCCCAAATGCTTTGATACACTGTTTGTCTACATTATGCTGAAGAAAAGGTACTTACCAGGACTTAATTGACTATATATTTAAGAATGATCATAGCAACATATTCAGCCTATTACCAGTGGGTATGAAATGTTACACCCAATAAATGTTGTGTGACACGTACCTAATGGGTATTCTATCATGTTCAAAGAGTATAAAACAAACACAGGAAAAATTTCATCCAATTGTATCTTTTTCATTGAGCATCAATGTAAATATAGACTGAAGCAATCAAAATGCTAGAAATATAAATATTCCTTTTAAAGCCACTGAATCCATCACTTTACTAGGAAAGGCTTAGCTATGTTATTTGCAATTCCCTCATTGCACAACAATGTACATTACTGTCTGTAAGCTCTAATTTGGCATGGCGCATCATTAATGACCTGAATGGTGGCTGTTTCACACATACATATTTAATTACAACAGCTGAACAAATTACATATTTATGCTTTATAAAGGGGATTGCCAGTCTAATTCATTTGCTATGCATGCAGGTACAGGGCTCCATCTGCAACAGCATCTGCACAACAAGAGCTAACAATTATCCATTGTAAGTGAGTGAGTGTATCTGGTGAAACCTGTAAGAGATGCAATCGTATTAACCACTTCACTGCCTACAAACCAGTATTTTCTCAATGGACCACAATATTTTAAATAATTTATCAACAATAATACTACTTTGCATTTTCACAACATCCCTCATCTGAACATCTCTGAGCACTTTATATGCTATAAAAAATTAAGCTTTAAACACTCCTGTGAGGAAAGTAGTTCTCATCCCAACAGCATATATGGGGAAAGCAAGGCACCTAACCCTGAGGGGCTGGTTCTTCAAAAGGCACAAAAGGCTCCAGTGGACTTGTGCTGATTTACATTATTTTAACCTATGAACTTGCCCAATGTGAAAGGTGAGCAAAAAATCAGCAGCAAAGAGAGGCAGATCTCCGTAAAATTAATACAGTACTTTAAGCCTTAAGAAGACTTGGCTTCCATGGGCTTTTGATCAAGCTTAAAATTATTATCCACAACCTACCGTCCTTAATTGTACAAAAACTCTTTACTGAATTATCTAACTAGCCCTCCAGAACATGAATAATTATTTCTAAAAATTCTCAGAGAAATGGCAAGAGATCAGAATACTGGAAAAATTAGAAATGCGATATAAATCTTCCAGAAAGAAGAGAAGAGTAATCCTGGCACTAACGGTCCAAACTAATGTTTACAGAGTAAAAAATTAACAGAACAAAATCGAAGCACATAAGGGAGACAACTGAGCTGCCTGAACCAATTAGAATTACTGTTTTAGTGCGGATATTTTTTGACAAACCAGATATATCTGTGGTGTATATCAAGTAGGATGACAGTATTAATAGAACAATAGAAGTTGTATATTTAGATTCTGGCAAAGTACTTGAAGCAAACTCTCATAAAATTCTGCATCCGCAGCATTATTTTGACTTGGTTCTGAAGTTATTGTATGGATTGAAAACTTACTGGAATGGATGAAAATTATGAATAATCCCCTTCTGGGCTGAACATACTCATTTAGTGATGTATTATGGAGAAAGGAGACAGGCAGGAAGAGAACTCCATCTAATTTAAAATCTTTCTTAAAAGAAAAATAGGAAGGGAATGAAAATCGTGCATAGCCACGAACCAGATGTTTGATGTACCAGAAGAACAAAGAAAGGTGCTAGGAGTCTGAAAGCAGTCTGAGCACAGAATAAATTTAGTTTCAGAAAAGTGGCCAAACACAATAAGAAAACCAAATAACGACGGGGAGAGAAAAAATGAGGAAATAACATTTCAAAATAAGCATAATGGTGACAGCAAAGAGATGGTTATACAAGAGCTGGCCATGTTGCAGCAGCAAAAGTCAGTGAAACTTCAGGCAGTCCAACATTTTCGAGAAGTGGAAGGTTCTTCATTACCTGGGACTTCAGAAGTGAAGCAGATAATCAGAGCTCTATTGGACAGGCTATGCAAGATCAAACAAGCCCTTTCCATCTCTAATTTCTCTGGCTTTACAGGAATGCTAAATAGCTTGAGAATGTTCACATAATAAATACAGAATAAATCCAAGGCACAGCGTAACTATAGGATTATCAAAAATTATTTCAACTTCAATACCTGAAAGAGGAAGCCTTTAGGAGCAAATGAATCAATAGTGAAGTTTCCGGTTATCATTTACAGGCTCTATTTAGAAATAAATAGGTCTAAATAGGCTACTTGGCATGGGGCAGCTGTAGGTCAACATTCTACATCAGACACTGTAATTTGCCATAAGTGCAGAGGTGCTCATTAATTACAGGGAAATCTGAAAGTATCCCTCAGGCCTATGGTGAGGCTGCCAAAGTGTGCAGTGAAGTGCAGGCTCCCTCCAGGAAGTTCTGGTGCTGCTGCTGCTTTAAAGGCATGATTGGGCTGTGCTGTACAAAAGATCAGCTGTCCCAGGATGGAGATCTCAATTGGAAAAGCTATTTTATCGAATTAACAGCTATGGTGTTCTCTGAGTGCACCAAGTGCCACAGCTGCTTCCATGTCAGCATCCAGCATCATCTGGATCTGCTGGCCCCGCCGACTTCCCTCAAACACACATCTCCGGCTCTCCCTCAGGCAACAGAGCAAAAATACAGGACAAAGCCCGAAAAAAAAAAAAAATTTAAAAAAAGAAAAAAAATCCCTTTTTAGGGCTGTAAATGGTGGAATAGGAATTCCAGACATCTCCTTTCCTCAGCAGGGCAGCTCTGACTTCCTCTTGGCCCAACCTGCCCGGTATTTCTGGATCCTGGCACCAGAGTGACAGAGGGAACTCCTCACAGCGCCCAAACCCCGGGCAAGCCAGTGAGTAAACTCTGAACATCTTCCCTGGCGCGCGTGGCCAATTCCTTCCTGGTCCGTGCAGGAGCAGTGGAGCTGTTCAAAGGTTTAAACTGCTCCAAAAGGAACTAAAATACAGTTATTTTGAAAAGGGAGGGAGGCGCAATTGCTTAGTGGACACATGCCAGGCATCATCTCCGTAATTACATTTTGTTCTGTTGCAATGCCTGCTTTTCCTACACCCTTAATTAGGCAAGAAAAATCAGGAGAAAGATCATCCCCATTTCTCCCCAGCTTCCTGGGTTAACATTACACAGGATCAACTCCTGTACCTAAATGCCCTGTCACAGTACCTCGAGTGACCTTGTCAACTCTGAAAGCTGGTCAACAATCCTCTTAATGCCGGGGAACACAAGCCACAGCTTTAACTCCGATGCCAGGGAAAGATGCAAGCAAGAAAATCAGATTCATTTTGAGTTTCTATTCCCCTACTCCCCTTTAAGACATCAAAGGGTTCAAAGCAACCCACCATTAAAGTCACATTTAAAAACAAGGAGGAGGAGGAGAAAAGAGTCTTAAAATGAGGTTGCTGCCACTTGGATTAGCTGGGAACGTGTGCAGGGCTCCCAGAGAGATACCAGGATAAGGCCAGCTCGACTGTAGGGCAGCTGGGTGAGAATATGACAGAGCAAGAACAATCCTTAGTACAGCAAGTAGTAACCCCAAAGGAGAAAATGTTTTAAATAAGGATTTTGATAGTCTGATTTTTATTGTTTAAGTTTTAACTTCTCCAGAGTAATCTCAATCAGAAAAGGTAAGTATATACATTAGGTTTTACTTATTATTTAATGCTGCACACTCAAACGCAGAAGTTGATGACCCTTTAAAATAATTTTCCCTTTAGAAAGTACATAACCAAAGTCTTTAGACCACTGCATTTAAGGTTTTCAAAGATGCTGTTTTCTGCTCTGGAACCACAGCAAAAGTATTCCACTTGCAAGAGTAAATCTATTTTTGTAATATATTTTCTGAGACAGTTTGTTTCTGTTTTCTTTTCTTCTGTTTGTTTTGTTTCAGCCAGTTGGAGCATTTATATGAAAAAGATGGGGTCAGTTTGCAAGTTGGCATAAAGCTGAACACTTCAACTCAAAAGCAAAGTGATGTTTTTTTCGCCCGTTATGGGACTGAACCATCATTATGCTTAAGTTGCTTCATTTGCATATCCGATTTTTCCATGCCTCATGCCATAATCACTTCTCTACGTAATGCTGCAATTTGCAACTGGAGAGATAATAACGATTTCATAAACAAGATTATAACTCCAGGTATTTAATAAAGCAACGGGAATGCAGGATTACAAAGGAACAGCTAAGGTAGTGCACTGAAATTCCTCTGGAGGAATTAAAGCTGAACAAAAAAAAAAAAAAAAAAAAAAAAAAAAAGCTCAACCAAAAACCCAATAATTGAAAACAGATTTTTGCAAATTTTCCAGCCTCGTTCTTTAGGCAACTATAACTCTTTAAACTGTCATTTGTAAAATTCCACTCAGATACTCCCCAGACTGCTGCAGCGGGCGCCTGTAACTTCAGTAGCTGCTCTCGTGACTGTGGGACTACTGCAGTTGTGTTCCTACAATGCTCAACGCCCAGAGCCTTGCTGAAATATTCATAAATACACACATATATCCCCTGGAATTTAAAAGCTAATAATGAATCGGGTTTTGCTGAATTGCCTGGAAACGCGCGGCTATCGGAGCATTTAGCATCTCGTTGTGTGCATGCAGAGCTGACAAATGTGTTAAGAGCATCGAGTTCAAATGTCAGACGCTGATCCAGACTGGCTGAAGCCTGTTAGGTGCATTGAACTCTCCCCCGAAGAAGTTTACTGTAAAGAGGCCAAGTCGTTCTCTTAAAATAGCCTGTATTAGCTGGATCCAAGAATTACAGTCCCCTTGGCCAAAGGTGTACAGTTGGGACGACTTCTGCTCCCTCCTGTCAGACCTTCTTGAGCCCAGAACAGTCATGTCTCTCTTAAATTAGCAGAAACTGCTTACAGATCTAGAAATGTCCTGCCAAACAGGAACAGCACTGAAAGCAAGTCAATATGGGTCAGTCAATGGGCTATCCTGGGGAAGACACAAACTTCTGGCATTTGCCAAGCCCAGGCAGTTGAGAGATGAATCAAAGTGTTCCAGGACTCCAAATTATCCTGGAACTTCAAATTTCATCACCACGCTTCATCTCCTGCCCAGGACAAAGCAGGGCTGAAGCCCAGCCCCAGCAGTTTGTGCTCTACTGGAACAGTGAGAGTTTCCAGGGAATACTTTAAAGGAGCCAAACAACCACTCCAGAAAATTCAAGATGGTGAAAAAAAAATCTAAAATGCCTCCCATTTCCCACCTGGCAGGCACAACTCACCTTAGGGTATACATGTTACGATTACCAGTGGTATTTCCTAGCATAACAATTTATCTACTAAATTGATTTGCAGGTAACATTCCTACTGTGCAGCCTCTTAAAAGCAGCAAAAAGGGCCTCTTAGTAACTGCTTTGCTTTGTTTTGAAAACAATGAAGATGCACAGCATTGTTTTAGTCTGAATAGTTCATAATTGTAAAATCTTACTCCAAAAATATACTTGCATTAACCTGCCTGTGTTTGCATCCTCCAGAACACACTTCTCCTCAGCTCGTGTATTTTTGGGCTCTGCCACTTTCTGACTTTTGGAGCAAGTTTGATGGTAAACTATTGTTTTTAAACAATTCTAAATGTTCCTTCCTTTCTAAGAAGCACAAAAATGTTGCCAACACATGGCTCCGATTCACAGGAATATTTATTGTGCTGATAATTGAACTCCAGTCATATGACTGAAAGAGGCTAACCAAAAAAAAAAAAAAAAAAAAAAAAAGGCTCAACTGTAATTTCTAGACATCTATAAATTTCTTATTCTTTCTGTGGAGAGGAAGCTCCCTGGGGCTTTCTGGATAGCCTCAGTTTTATTTATCACTCACTCTCTTCCAATCTATGAATGCCATAATTCTTCCTGTTGCAAAGAGATGAACATGGCCTCAGTCACACACTCCCCTCGTATCAACGAGACATTGCTAAACAGCAGTTATGGTAATGGAAAATATCGACGGCACAAGGCCTCGCTATCAGCTTCAGTTCTTGTGGGCACAGAGCTCGGATCTGAGATCCAAACCAGTCTCTGGCTGAGTCTGACCATGGCTCCTGCCTCTAACTCAGTGCTTGGGGCAGGGGCACGAGCAAAGCAGTTCCCAAAATGAAGTTCCAGAAGGACTGCTGGCACCAGAGGCCGTGGGAGGGGAAGGACATGGATCTGATCACACGTCGGTATGGGCAGACCCTGCTCATCATGTTCCCTGTGCTGTAAAGACTGTGAGCTACATCCCAGTAATCTTTGTCCTGAGAAAACACAAATACTGTATTACTGCAGCTCACATATAATAATAGAACCCTGCAGGTTCTCTCTACCCAAAGTCACCAGTGTTTGTCAAAAAACAAATGAATATTTCTTGCAAGGCCCAAACATGGTCACTTCCAGGCTCTTAAATGGCTTTTGAGTTAAATGAGCTCCAACTGGAAAGAGGTCATAAATTTTTAAGAAGACCTCCAAGTAATTTTAAATATGCTTTATTATCTTCACTTTGCTTTGTCAATGACATTTTTGTTACAAAGTTAAAATACTTTTGCAGATTGATTTTATCCTTAGCAGTTTGGAAAACGCGGAGGGTTTTTTTAGTGTCTTAAACAGACCTTAATTTAATATCACTATTTTTGGTTCAATCACAATCAAATCTATGTTTATAAAGCTTTCCGGTGTCCAAATAGCTTTCTGCACTCCAGCACACATTGTTTAATATTTCTGCATTAAAAGAAGCTTCTCATTTTGCTCAATTTAGGTGACTCTGCCAAGAAGTATTTCCGAGCATGAATAAGCCATGAAACATATATTCAAATTCAGATTAAAAATATGCATCTTTGAGCTTGGAATGATGAATAAACACTTGGAATCAAACCCTGGCCCTATTAAGGTCAATGGGAAGAGTTTAAAAGTGAGTTGTTTGTGATTAAGGAGATGTGGGTTCTAGCATAAGCTTCACACACGATGCAGATGCCAACTATCATTGCCCAATTTTACCAGCAAAATGGAAATATTGCCACCCCGCACTGTGCATTTGTGAAAAGCTCTCAGTGTTGTGTGTATTTTAAAAACACAAGAGTCACATGAACAATTCAGTAACTTGAAGAATTCCTTGCTACTATTTGGTGCTACACTGGGGAGTAGAACTGAATCAAAGTTGCACAGCAGCTTGTGAACTTTACAATTTGTAGTCTGAGGAAAACGGTGTGCATGTTATTTTTCACACTGGCACAGGTGTGCTTTTTTAAAATGCCCAAGGAAAAGTAGTTTGGGCTTTTCAAATGTTTCTGGGGGGTAAAACTGTCTAGTATCTTCCTCAGCTACTGTTCAGATTAGGTCTTTTCACCATCATCACCTGGGTTTAGTGGTAGGTGTCCCTGCCCATGGCAGAGGCTTGGAACAACATGAGCTTTAAGGTCCTTTCCAACCCAACCCAAACTCAAACCAACCTGTGACTCTATGATTTTATAATTTTACTCATTTGTGTGATTCAAGTGAGATCTGGACACTTATTTGCCCCCATCTGCTGTGCCGGTTCTCCCCGACTGAGCACTTCTCCCTGAAAGTCAAATTTTCCTTTTCCTTGCTCTGTGGTTTTAGGGGCTCTCCATTTCACCTTTCTTCTCTCCTGCCAAACAATACGATAAGTCAAACCTTGTTTTCCAAATAAATGGAGAACTTCAGATTAACAAACAAATCAAGTCCTGCTGCAAACGGAAAACACTGATAAGAGAGTACAAAGAAATACTCACAACTACTGGACACAATTAAACTTATTTTCTAATGAATCATTACAGCTGAATGAACACACTGGAAAATATTGCCATGGCAGATACCACCAGACCTTCAGTTGTCAGTCAGGTCCCTTCAAATCTCCCTGAGAAATTTCCAGGATAACCTGGCTTGGGGCAGTGGTTTCTATCTTAACGACAGCCCCAAAGAAGAACATTTCTCACAACTCCCTGTGTGCTTTTAAAGCCCAGCCTGCAAGTTTTGCCACTGCCCAGAGCCAGCTCTGACCAGATCTTTACAGCTGCCCAGACTGAAAAAAAAGGAGAGAAAAAAAGTTCTGCTATCTTGCACAAGATTTTTGCAGTTCCTTCAGCTATCTCCAGGCCATTTTATTTAAAGTATATATGTCTATGTGTGCATTTATTAGGAGTGAGCAGTATCACAGGGCTCTGCACAAAACCCAAAGTTCAGGCAGTTGCTTTTTCTGCCCTGAGACACATTCAAAATGTGGATGATGCAGAAGAGCAATGTCTAGGATGAGAAAGTTGCTTTGCCATGTAATCTCAAAACCACTCTGACTCCTACTTAAGCCCAGTTTCCCTCGGTCTTTCCTTTGTGGTCTTTTCATATGGTCACAAAACGTCACTTGAAACAGGCAGGCACCCATCCACATCCCCAAAATAACCATAGCAAAACTACCATCTTCCCAAGCGCACTGAGGAGCCAGCCATGGATCTCTGGGATCCTGGAAGGATTCACGAGCTAAGGGAATGCCTTGGTTTGTGCCATTTCACCACTGTTCTAAAAGCTGTTAAAACTGATAAAATAAAATCTAACCTAGTAAATCAAATCTAGTAAATTCCACAGGTGTCCCTGGCTGAGGTGCAGTATAGCAGTGTTAAAACAGCACCACTGGTGGAATACATTGTGCATTATGTAGCTCAATTATTGGCCAAATAAAATAGGAATCAAAGCACTGCACAAAACACAAAGGTAGAGAAACTCAGTAAGATCACCCAGCCCTCTTTGTCCACAGAATGATCCATACAAACACAGTTTTAGTCCCTTCTCTGCTTTCAAACGACTCAAACTGAAGGGTATTTAATTTTTCTCCTGGGGAGCACACCACATCTACTCCATTTCTTTGATGGTATATGTTTTAGTTGCACTCCCAAGTCCCAGCCTAAATTATCCTTCACTCTCCTTAGTGTTCACACCCTTCATATCATCAAAGACCTTTCACATCTTCTCCCTAAGGTGAGTTATACATATTTAGTGCACCAGACTGCGATAAGATTACCCTCAATAAACAGCACTTAAATAAGGGGCCCATTGAGTTGGAGGAAGTCTATCTGAGGACGGGGTTGTTGAAGAAATAGGGACAGGGCAATCTGGACTTAATCTTCAGCCATAAATCAATAATAGCAGATACCCTCAGCAATTGCTCTTTGTTCTGACTTTCCATGAGCGTGGCCGTTAGAGCTTCCAATAACTGGAACTGATATTTTCTGGGAGAAACAAGCCAAGGGAGAGAACTAATGAAGCCCTTTAAGGCAACAGGATACTGCCACGGAAGTGACCCAGCTGAGAGGACTTTGGTGGATTCACTCCTGGTTTTACCACGTTTGCTCGTGTTCCTGTCTGTTCAAAGCTGTCTCTTTGTCCCCAGAAGGTCACTGAGACAGCAGAGCTCCACCCACCACGTACAAAACAGGGTAGGAGGAATTCTCCATGAAAGGAGAATTTTTGTTGCTGTTCATGGGGTAAAGGACAGGGAAAAAACCAATTTCTGACCCTTAAATGAGGACTGTCGAGAAGGCCATCATTTAATGGTTTGTAAACACAAACTCAGAGCTATAAATGCATTGCTTATTCCCACTATAATCCCTTTTCAAACTGGTTCCCCTGATGAATATAAGGAGTATTGATTTTTAAGCCCATGTAGATTCTTAGAGACAATGCAGACTGACTTAATTATAATCAATAAAATTTACAGACAGTGATGCAACCCAGCAGAAGCATTCCTACCAAAAAGTATGGCATAAGAATACTCCAGTTTCCCTACAGCACTGCTAGAATATGACCTTAATACATATTTTATTATTATGTATAGAAGCTTGGCCATGAATCCATCAGACCACCTGCATTTCCACAGTTACATCTGATCTAGTACTGCCTACGAGCAAAGGGAGAGGGAAGTTCCATCAGACTTTACAAGAGCTACTGCAAACATCCCTCTCCTTTTGGATATTCTCCCATCCTTCAGACTACTTACTCTCACCATGTCTATCTGAAACTATTTCTATTGCACTGATAAAAACGCTAACAGGCAGAGAGACCGGAGGTGAGATTTGTCTCACCTAAAAGTGTCGGTCTAATGGTTGGGCACAGCTCAAAGTGAGGTGCCTCTGCTCTTTGTGGAGCCAACAGTGAGAGCCAAGCAGTTCCAAAAGGAATTTGCTGGGCTGGAATGCCCTTGGGGAGTGCCACCCTCCATTTCATCAAACAACAGAACCAGACTACACAACCATCTTAGACCGAACACCCAAGTTTAAGGCAGAAGAACTTGGATGAGGTTTACCTAAGCACAAAATACTGGCCTGGATCAGAGTCTGTGGCACAATCCAGTGGAATGATAATCTGGCACAGTTCAGACTAGGACAAAAATTCCCAGAGCATCCTCCTTTTCATGAGAAGGTAGGAAAAATCAGAGGCAGAAGGAGGAACAAGGCAGAAACCTGGATCTAGGATCTAGCCTGGCTTTTAAACCTGCCTTCTATTCAACTCTCTACTGGTTCCTTGCATCTGCATGAATGTGGGACTCGCCCTTCTCAACACATGGTTACCTGCAGGTCTGCCATGGAGTGGCCTGTGCAGTGCTAAAATACTTAAATAGCAGCAGCCACCCTCCCCAGGACTGAGAACCACAAACACACGTGCACAGCACCATAGCATGGCTGCTTATACCTACTGAAATGTGTTTGGGACATTAGAGGTTACTGGTTCCTGCACAGCATCTGGCTAAAAACCTTTCAAAATTCACACTTTCAAAGTCCTACCTGGAGGATGCACCACCTTTCACCTCAGTGCTGGGTGTTTCAAGGTGGTAAATCAGTAATAAATGGCCCCAGCTATGAAATACCATGAACCAGACCAACCCCCTGAGATGATGCCAAGCATCTGACAGACATGGGACCAAACCCTGACTTCTCTAAGGCTACAGTGCCCAAAGAAAAGCTGAAATACACAGAGGCATGTGGGCTGGGAGGATGCAGTGGGAACAGTCATTTCTGCACTCCATAATTCTTCAAGGAAACAGTCCGTCTGTTCTCTTCCAATAACTAATCTCCACAAAACTGCTGTATTACTAATTACCAGTACTAAATTTGAGAGAAAACAATGAGTACAAACTGTCTGACCACCCATGTAGCCTGGAGCCCACCTTTCTGCTTTCTAAGTGCTTTTGAAACAGCTCTGCACTAACGGCTGTGACTTTCTCTCCGTGACAAATTAGTCCATGCTGACAGCCCAGGCTGTCTGTAAGTGTGGAATAAAATCTAGGTAAAAAAAAAACAAACAACAAGAAGATACCTTCTTTTGTAAATATCTTTCAGCTGGCACAGTAAATTACATTGATTCAGAAGTGACTCATTTCCAACGCTGCACACATTAGCAGCCAGTATTATTCAATTTGAGATTTTAATTTATAACATACTCTTGGTAATGTACTCCCAATACATTCCTCACTTCCCTACCCTGTGACTGACAAAAGATGAAAGATCTTTACTGTATAAATATTTTATATTAAACCCTTCACTCTGCTGTATTTCTTCCATTGTCAGTTCCCATTTGCAAATACTATACATTGTCCAAAAAAGTGCTGATCTCGGCAAAGGGCATGTACTTGTAGGCAGCCCTGCAGCTCCCGCAGCCGCTGTGCTGCTGCCAGGGAGAGGCTGGGAGTGGGGGTTCCTCCCGCTGGGAATGAGCCCTGCTGGCCAAGGGACCTGGTCACTTCAGAGGGCTGGATGCTGAATTCTGGGAGCGGGAGCAAGGAGCACGCCCGTGGCTCTGCAAGCAGATGAGATGCCTCTGCTCCTGCGTCCAGCCCTTGACCTGGGTGAGAATGAGAGAGTAAAAATGCCTCTGTTAAGTAAACCATTTACAAACTCTCCTGTCACCTTGTCTTGGGGTGAAACTGTGTCAGGAGGCAAGATTAGATAACTTGACCTAAATCGTGCTGGAAATCTGTGGCAGACCTCAGCTCAGATCTCCTGACATCCTGTCTTGCGCATTACTGACAAGACCAGCCCTAATCTAGCAGGAGAATCCTTTTCCAAACTGTTACTTAGTAAGAGCTAAATGCCACCAGCAGACATCCTCAGTAAAACCCTCCTGGCTGAGGCCAGATTTGGCTCCTATTTCTAACCCCAATCATAGGAGACTGCTCACCACCAGCTACTCCCGGCTCCCACCGCTTCTCCTGACACTTCCCGCTATTCTTGCTTGTTAAGCACTTATTATCTAATCCAAAAATACTCCCTGTCCCATGAAGTGCGCAAACCAGAGATTATTTATCCTGCTCTGGGACAGTTCTTTGATCAAATGAACGTTGCTGATTATTGTTTGGTCATTGTCAGGCTGCAAAAGGTCCCTTGATCAGCTACTCCTACTTTCTGTGGTTGTTGAGAAGAGTTATTTCGGGATCCTGCAGCTTAGATCATGCAGGTATTTCATCCCAAGATTTAAGGCAGCACGTTTAAATGTGTTACCCTACTTAGATACATAAAAAATAATTTCAACTGGGCTAAATTACCTTTATTATCAACCCTGGTAATTCCACCACAGCCATTTTCTTGACTGATGTAGGGAACACTATGAAATGAATCCTCTGAGAAGAAGATGGAAAAAAACAAGACAGTGATCAATGGATTCAATTAGTTACAGTATAATTCCACCAAGATGAAAAAGATCCAAGACGCAATGCAACTTCTCCAGCTCAGCTAACAGAAGTTAGAGAGAACCTGCTGCTACTCTGGATTTTCTTTTCTTTTTTAAACTCTCTGGAACTACTAATCTGTGTAAGGCAGAAGGAGAGGAATTGAAGTACCAGCAGTACCCAGCAAAATACTGGCAGTACAGAGAGGCTGTGCCACAGGTGGAAGCTCTGAAAGAGTGTTTTAATGGACTAGATACACATTATGTCTGTATTTCTTCACACATAGAACGCGTTATAACAACAGAGAGATTTCTCTAATGACAACAAAATCAAACCTTCCCAACAGCACATCCAAGCAAGAAATAACAATGCTGTCGCTACGCTGCGGAGGAACTAATTTCTCGTCTTTCCAAACTCCCGCTTTCAGCATCTTTCCCGCATAACACCAGGAAAGCAGATTCCCTTAATGCACAGGTCATCTGAATTACACCCTGACTCCGAGGCGCACAGACCCCTCTGCTCTGTGCTATGTGACACCTCCTTGTCACCGGGGTCACCACTGCCGGCACGTCCCGGCAGCCGATGCCATTTGTGGTAAGCGCGGCGGCTGGGAGGCCGTGGCGGGGAAGGGAGGGAGGCGCGAGGAGGAAGAGCATAAAGACACAATTTAGTTAATCACATTATTAAGATCTTCATCACCGAGAGTACTTAGCACATGGAAATAGTCAGTTTACAAGATCCGAGCGGAGCAATCTGTATATTACGCCCGGGACGTTCCAGCGCCGGGAAATATGTAAATGTCATCATCTTAAAAGATAAAGGCATGGAGAGAGCAGGGGGTTTTTGCATGTAAAGGAAATAAGATGAATGAATAAAGCTGATCAAATGATTAATAGAATCCATAATCTTAATCTTATTATTTCTAAAGAAGCAAAGGCTGTTCAGTTAAGAGCTAGGCGTCTCCATTTCATTAGGAACAATTATATTCCAACTGATCAAGATCTACACCGTGCAGCCCTCACAGCAGACTCATTTTTATATTTCCTGTCATTTCAGCGAGACCAACAAAGTTGTTGATGATTTGCAAGGAGAAAGCTCTGGAGATGGGTGTAAACAGATTTTAAACAACAGATCTGGCCAGGGTGATTTAGGACCTCCCCCCTCTGAGGAACACAATGCAAGGCAAAAGCAACCATGTGCTTGTTTCAAGATGTCTAAATCCCAGCCACGCTATCCATCTGAAAGGGGGAAAAAAAATAAAAAAAGAGATGTTTTATAAAATGTTTTCACACCCTGTTGGGTTAAGAGACAGTGGGTATTAATCCTATGGCTGCTTCCCCAGGCTTCCTCTTTGTGGTCAGCAGTGAAGCTGTGGTTGGGCAGAAGGAGGCCAGAGGCATATTTTTTTCCTCTTTTTTTTTAAATTAAAAAAAAAAAAAGTCTGTGTTAAAACAAGAGAAAGTGGACCGGTTACACAGCAAAGCACAAACCACAGCCAGCCCTCTCTGCTGTTGCTTTCCCCCTAAATGTGGCCTACAGCGATTCTGCTTTCCAAAAAAAGGTTTAATTTAAACCATACAGTGCTACAAGCTGCCACGTTTCCAAATTCCACATTCCTTTCTAATCTGTGCACTTCAGAACTGACAAATTCTGCTTCCAATGGTACCCAGACTAACTGCGAGGAAGGAATTGCTGCTAACCCATCATTCCTCCCCTCGATAAGGAACAGCAAGCCCCCCGCCTGTCCCCAGCCCCTGGATTTTGCTGAACTTTTTAAAATTATCATATTTAAGGGGCCAGATTCAGTGTTTGTAAAATCCTTAGTTCACTTTTCACACAGCGAGAAAAGCATTCCCTGGACTCAGGGAGCAAGGAGGAAAGGAATTCCCAGTCCAGAATAAATCCACAGAACTCCCTTGATGGCTTTGGAAAGGCAATTTGCAGCTGCCCAGGCTGTGCCCTGGGTGCTCTGTTTGCAGGAGCCCACATGGAGAAGGGCCACATGGAAAAGGATGTTGGCTCTTCTCTGCCGTACAACCCAAAAATGTGCTGTGCAGAAGAGCCTTCCCTCATTTAAAGTTAGGCAAAGTAACACTCTCAGTGAGAACAAGGGGGCAAAGAGGATGTCCTGCTTTGTCCTTGAGCAGGAGTGGCCCACAGTGACACTGTGGATGCAAGAGGAGCCCCAGATTTTGCATCCCTCCAGAAGGCCTGGAGAGATGGGACCAAAGGCTTCAAGGAGCATCACTGCAGAGCCCCTCCAGCTTAGGGACTCAAGGGTCCCCTTGAATCCTGGGGCACACATGCTGCTCCATCAGCTGGAGAAGAAGCAGCCCCTTTGTGGCTGGCACAGCCCACGGGGGATTCCCTGGAACCCACGTCCACATCCAACTTCATGCTTTGCCAGGCTGGAGGAGCATCTGGGTCACCACTGTCATCCTGAAAACTACTCACCCACAGTTTTTGGCCTGCAGTGCATAAAAGTGAGAGTTTTGGCTCGCCCAGCAGGTGGATTTATTTCTGTCCTGGGATTTTTTTGGCCCTCCTGCAGCTGTAGGACACACAACCACACTCATGACTTGTCACCACAGGGTAACAGCACGAGCCCTTCAGCGGGGGCTCCCATCTTAACCACCCAATACGACAATTTCAGGGCACATCCACAACTATTTATCCCATCTCCTGCAGACAATCTGCTGCTCAGTGGGGCCCAGGAGTAAGGAAAAGCGACTGGATGGCTCCGACTCCAGCGGGGCGGAGGGAGCGCCGCTCGCTCGGGCTCCCACACCTGCTTTCTGCCGGGGCTGCATCCACCATGCAACGCCTCCTGCCAACCCGGAGCACAGCAAAAGCATATGTCACATCTCAAAAAGCATGGCATTTTCAAACTCCTTTTTTTCTCTTTGCCTTCTGCTTTCTGAGCCGTTAAAGTGCAGACGAGGAACATTTTCAGGCTTTTCTCAAGAGTCAGAAACTCAAGCTTTCATCTTTTTTCTTACTTTTTTTTTTTTTTTTTTTTTTTTTTATGGCAGCTGAGATACACATGGAAATTTTTGGTTTACCTGGAACCTTAAGGAAAACATCAAACCTGGTGAGGCTCACGGTAAGAGCAACTGCCTGGTCACTGAATCACAAAATAGTTGAGGTCAGTGTTTACTCTCAAGTAATGTCAGGAGTTGAGTGTGCAAGACCAGGTTCTTAGCCAGTGTAAATCCATTTAAGTCGCAAGCTCTTTCCCTGCTCCAGAATCACTGTGTTTATATTCAGACAATACACTCCACAGGCACCAGATGAGTGTTCTTAGCCTCAGCTCAATGATTTTTCTGGAAATGGAAAGAGCTTAGCTGTGGGATCCTTGCCAGGGTAGGAACTCTGCAGGGGGAGTTTTGAGATGGCGATTTTCAATAGGAGTTGGGTCTGTATTTCCCTAGTGCTCCTTTGAAAATCCAAGATGATGTTAGCAAACTTGATCAGGTCCTTTTAAAACAGAGAAATAGTATAAAACTGGCATGGAAGATAAACTATACTGATGTGAAATATTCAGATTTAATACTAGCACAAACCTGATTCTTTGTCACTTCTGCCAGGACAGTCCAATAAGGCCTAAAGTTTGAGTAAATGTCAGTCATTCTCAGTTGTCCCACTAGTAGTCCCACAATGGGACGTGCTAGCCAAAAATGGAAAGGAGGTACAGCATCTGCTTATGTTTAATTTATTTCTGCATTTTGGCGTGTTGTCCTGGGAGAATCAATGTTTTTAAGTGGCTGCATCTTTTTGAGCCAACTTGCTGTCCTTTGCTAACAAATCAAGGACATGTTTCTGGAAATGGAACATACTCCCATTGAAACCAGAGAGGTATAGGTATGGCAACCTTTCATTTTTACAATTTAGTATGTGTTCTTAGAGTGAAATTCCCTCAGTTTCACTCAAACTGAACTCTAGATTCCCCCCCTGCTCTAAGCCATAATTCTCATTAGCAGGAGTTAACGTCCATGGATCATGGAGGAATAAATCCACTTAAGGCAGGTCAGCACTCCGGCTAAACCGGAGCATACAGGGCACCCATTTCCAGTACTCTGCATTTATACAGCATTGCTGATGGCTGAAATCAGCCCACTGGTTTTAATAATTGCTGCTTTGAGCATGTGGGGAAACCCTGCAAAGCTGGACATGCCAAGGACCCAACGCTAGCCCTGCACCCCTGGAAGACCCTCCCAAGACCCCGGCCACAGCATGTTCCACTGATGGCAACAGGGTGGGTGCCATCAACCTAACCCGAGGCAGAAGGGAATAACATGCTCATTTTTTAGGGCTGGTTAAAATAAAGAGCAGAGAGGCTCAGTGAGTACTTTTGATTTCAAATGCTAATTTTGATTTAATAGTAAGCGGCTTGTTTAAGAAGTAAAAGTGGTTCTGAAACACAAAGGTGCTTGGATGTTGTTATAACTAAAACGGGGCTGATCGCTAGGTTTTTAACAATTTGGTAACAAGAAAAACTGGTCACATGCTGGGACGTTTTATGCCAAGTCTCAGCCAGAGCAAAATTTTATGGCCGAGTTATAAACCCTTGAAAATAAGGGTTTATAATAGAAATGCTGACAGACCCTTAATTATAGCAGCACTAGCGGGCACTGTTGTAATAAGGCCCACATATTTTCCTCTTTGATCATTATTTATAGGATGCATTGGAAATCATCCCATTTACAACTGTATGCCCGCTCAGTTAGGTGGAGTTTTATCCATTAAGAAAGGGAAATACAAAGTCGGCTGCTGAAGAAAGCCGGGGGCTTTACCTCCTGGCGTTCCCGTGGCATTCCAGCCCCGGGCTGCAGGCAGTGACTAATGCCTTTACTCCGCTGGTTTGTATAAGAGGTTGAAGTTCAGGCTGGTGCAGTGCAGCATTCCCCGGGACCTGCTGCCTCTTTAGGCAGGCGATTAATCACTTGATCGATAGACCATATGATTAGGCACTAATAGCTGATAGGAGGAGAGAATAAACAACCATAAATTTGCTTTGTACCTAGTAATCCAAGTGTAAGAGAGGTCAGATAATGGCCACATAAGGTCATGTTGCCTAAGGAGCCCATATGGGAAAGATGGAAGATACATACATTTTTAAATATCTTCAATTATTATTGTATTGCTGGGCAGGATTCGGGCTGCCCATGCGCCCCTCTCCTGGAGCTCGGGCAGGCTGCTGTGCTCCAGCACAGGCTGGTATCAAACAACCGCTTCCACATCGAGTTAAAAAAAGCAAAACAACCTCAAAAACCTCAGGCTGTGTGATGATCTCAAACTAAACATCCGCGCTGGCTGAGGCGGGTGTGGGATCAGTGCCTTGGGAGGTCCTGGGGATCTGGCAGGGCCTGTGTCCCCATTGGGTCCCTGCTGGGTCTGGCTCCCGGCGAGGGGCAGGTTCCAGCCTGGTCCCACCACCGCAGCCCACGGCACCCGGGCAGGATGCTGGGCAGAAAAGCTGTCTTCAAAGGGCCATAAATCTCCGGCTCCCCACCCCCTCGCGTCCGTCCCTGCCTCCTGCCTTTTCTAAGGCTCTCTTCTTCCCCTGCATAAAAAATGGGCTTTTCAGGACTCAAGATGCAAACCAGGTTCAAAGCCTTTTTCTTCCTTCCTTTTTTTTTTCTTTTTTTTTTTTTTTTTTTTGGAAGTGTCGCACCCTTTGTCTATGGCAACGAATTTGAGAAGAAACAAAAATGGCTGGTTAAAAAGAAGAAAAAAATACTTCAGTCACCCCAACAAAGGCGAGGAGTTTACAAACCTTCCCCGTCAGCGCCTGGACGCAGGCAAAGTACTTACTTCATTAAGTTGAAACAAAACTCGGCCAGTAAAACCGTCAGCTCCATCCGAGACAACTGCGGGCCCCTTGCAGCACGTTCCCGACTGACCATCAGCAGACTATGGAAATTGCTTTTTCTGCCAAACAATCGTGGGGATAAATGCCCTCCTTTATCTGTGGGGCTATTTCTAAACTCCCCTTTCTCAGTGACAGGACATTCATGGGCTGCAATCTGATTTTGTTGCTTCTCAGCATTAGTGGGAAAGCGCATTCTGGGCTCTCCTGCTGGCACGGATTCCTCCCTCTCCCCCCGCCCTGTGTATTAACTGTGAGCATGGGTGTGTGTAACCACACATCCTTACATTCAAACCTGGGAGGTGAGGATGTTGTTTGCCTGGGTTATAAAATGATTCTGTGCTTCAGATAACACCGAGGCTCTTGAGGTTCAAAGAGACCGAGATTGGAGCGCTCCCACAATGTCAAGCAATTCAAAATCACTGGAGTGCTGCAAGGACTTTATGTACACTTGACTTTGGGAGTAGACCTGTGCACAATCACTGTGGCACTCCCAATTCCTTTTTTTTTCTGATTTATTTCACAGGTGCAGCGTACCACAGACCATCCCAGCCACTCGCTGCACCCACCTCAAGAGCAGCTCCTGATCCTTGTGTCAATGCAGATGAACCCTTAGCGCCCTGCCCTGCTCACTTTGGAAAAAAGGCTTCTCCCATTTAAGAGAAATTTCTTCCTTTTGAAGGTGTTAAGGCCCTGGCACAGGGTATCCAGAGGACCTGTGGCTGCCCCATCCCTGGAAGTGTCCCAGGCCAGGCTGGACAGGGCTTGGACCAACCTGGGATAGTGGAAGGTGTCCCTGCCCATGGCAGGGGGTGGAATAGGATGAGTTTTAAGATCTGTTCCAATCCATACCATTCTGGGATTCTAGGATTTCACTAAACACACTTTACTGGAAAGGTCCTGCACATAGGCATTAAAGAATTTGGAGGGTAAACACCAAGCCCCAAGAAAGTCAAGTGCTTGGTGTAAGAGCTCAGTGATCTCCATCAGGGATGGAAACCTACACCTTCCTCCAGCAAGAGGGAAGTTGTTTCCTTTATTCTGAGAACAACTACAGTGACCAGAAAAAAGTGTTGATTTGACTAACAAGGAGAATTTTCTTTCTTTTCATACTTTTTAACTACAAAGGATTTTCCTTTGCAATACCTACTCTTTTGTCTCTTCCTGCTCTGCAGGACCACTGTGTTCAAAAAGCATCCCTGGTCAGTTCTGCCATCATTCCCAGCCTGGAAATGTGCAACATCCTGCTACAGAATTAAGTAAATCCTCCCCTTAAAAAACACCTAGAAGCTTCACTTTAAACATTGATTTCCTGTTCACCTGTCCTGGCAGTATTTGTTCCATCACCCTTTGTTGGGTGCTTCAGCAGAAACACAACTTTTTATAGCTATCTGTTACTCTTGCAAATAATGTTCGTGGATGCAATTCCCTTTCCACCCACTGGTGCAGTCGTCTGGTTTCCCCAGCCAGTGCATCCCCAGCCATCTGCTCTATGCTTTAATTTTAAACCTTAACCTAAGAGTAAATGGGTGCTTTCTGGGATAAAACCATTCAGAACTAGCCATTGTATATAAATAAATAGTAGAACAAATGGCAATTAATAATAAAAATATGAAATATTAGTGATCTGTGCGGCTGGACTGATTTCTTTCTAATCTTTTCAGCTTTCCTCAGGAATCAGTGAGGGAAAGCCTATTCACCTAAGTGCAGATCTTCCCCTTCCCACCCTTTACTCCCTTTGGTGGTTAAAGCATTGAGAGCTGTTATCCTGCAATGTGAAATCTCACGTGCTCTTCAAGGATGCTGACATTTATTTAATTAATTTTCCTCCCGAACTTACACAGTGGGCCTGTATTCAAACAGCGCGCATGAATAATGCAGATTTTAAAACCGCATTATTACAAAGGATGTCAAGTTCACACACTGTCAACACTAATAAACTCCCCAAAGTGCTAAAATCCAGGACACCCGTCCCCCTCCTCATCCCTACATCCCTCTGGAATGATGCGGCAGCCCCCACTTTGTGCCTGGCTGCCAGCAAAGAGCCTCACATGGAGCTGGAGGACGGGGAATGACCCCACCATCCCAGGGAAAAACACAGCACTTGGGGCTTTCATATCCCCAGGGACTCAGCAGATCCCAAATCCATGTCTTACCCCTATTTGTTTTTGTCGCTGCTGTGGGACCATGGGGCTGTGCGGGGCAGGGGTGGCCCCAGCCCCTTCCCTGACCACTTGCAATCTAATTTAAGACACGGAAAAACAAGTGAGTGAGACAAACACCCGGAGGAATGGGGTAAGAGTAACAAGGTCACATTGCTGCACCAGCAGCTATTGCCAAACTTGCAAATTATCTGCAAGTTATTTATATATAAAATAATTAAAATCAGCTGTCCCATCCTGCCATCCCATGTCTCTGTCGCAGGTTTGCTCGTGCCTCACACGCCATGCAGTGGGATAATTTGGGAGCTGTGGAGGACGTGGCTGCAGGGACTGCAGCTGGGACCAGCACAGGACTTGGGGCACACCAGGCAGGGTGGCCGGAATGCCCTGGGAACATGCAGCCACATTCCCCCTGGGGCACGGGCTGGGCTGGCACGCTGAGGATCTGTGCAGAGAAGGCTTCCAGAGGCACGTAAGAGGTGCAGGGGATAAGCATCCCTAATCTGGCCATGACTCAACACTATTTTCAGAACCATGGAATCATTAAGGTTGGAAAAGCCCTCTAAGATCATCGAGTCCAACTGTTCCTCCAGCTCTGCCAAGCCCACCACTAACCCATGTCCCCAAGCACCACATCCAACATGGTTTTTGAACACTTCCAGGGATGGTGATTCCACCACTTCCCTGGGTAGCCTCTTCCAAAACTATCACTATTTTCAGAAAGTGAAACACATCAAAACAACCCAGTGAGCAGGATCCAGGAGCTGAACTCGAGCCACACCAATGAAAGAATAAAATATTCTCAGTGCCTGGCAGACACAAGCACTTTTGATGCCCTTTTCCCAACTCTGTGAAATACTTTCACCCCAGGCACCATCCTGCATGAAAGCAAAATGAAGAGAGAGTATGAATGCTTCCTGAGGTCTCTGTTAAAGCATTAATAATGTTTAAAACTTTATATTCTACCAGCAGGTTCGAGATGCATTAACTACCCAAAGGACAGCCTTTCTTGGCTCAGCATTAGAGACTGACACCACCTGAAAATGTTTGACTCCCCTACACTTAGCACAGATGAAAAATACCACAAAATCCCTGGATAAAAATTCTGCCTTGGCATAGAGCTGTGGAAGTGTTTGGTTTTGGTTTTTTTTCCACACAAGCAGATAGTGATAGGAAAAGGGGAAGCAGTTGCAAATTAAAAGAGGAGAAATTTAGATTAGATCTTCAGAAGCAATTTTTCACTATGAGGGTGATGAGGCACTGCTACGGCATGCCCAGGGAAGTTGTGGATGCTGCATCCCTGGGAATGTTAAAGGCCAGGATGGACAGGGTTTGGAGTTACCTGGTCTAGTGGAAGTTGTCCACTAGACACTAGACAGGCGGTGGAATGAGATAAGCTTTAAGGTCCCTCCTAACTCAAACCATTCTATGACGTACACTCAGCCCCAGGAGGGCTCTGCATGCTGCTGCTGGCCACCTCTCCTTTTCCCATTTCTAAAGATTCCACGATACTGGAATACTCCATGTTTGGAGCATCCAGGAGACAGGAGGGAGTGAGACTCTGATCATGGCAGAGACTAGCAGCTGGAAGGATTATTCATGGCTCCCGAAGCCTTTGAGATGCCTGGGTGTCACTTACTTTCCTTTCCTTGCCCATAGGTAGCAGAGCTGCCTTCCCAGGTAGCAGCAAGTCAGCCAAGTAGCTGCATTTCGACCTGGGCAGATAAGAAGAGATCAGGATGGCAAAAGGTCATCCTCAGGGACATCCCTGATCTCTGCCCCGGGCATGAGGTCATCCTGATCCTACTGCTTCTCTTACACCGTCTCCTGCCCTTACTTGACATGCAGCAGGAGCAGGAAACACTACAGGCAAATGCAACAAGTGTCCCAACAGCTCTCCAGCAGGGGAATGTCCCAGGCAGTGGGACATGGACCCTCTGCCTTCCCCATCCCACCCAGCCCCTGCCCAACTCTTGTGTTCCATGCTAGTAAAAGGGGCTTGAGCTTTTTCCCAAAGTATCGTGAACTAAGAGCTTTGCTGTGTCAGTTTTGAAAATAATCAACATACTGGATACGCTCTGTTTTTCTACAGCACGTGAGAGGACCGAGTGATGGCAGAAAGTTTGTGGGTGACAGCCCAGTCCTTCATGCCCTGGGAGCTGCAGGCTGGCCCCGTGCGAGACACACGATGCAGACACATAGTGAGACAGGATGTCTTCCCGCAGAAAGACCAAGTAAATAGTGTATAATGACAGGATTTCTATTATTGATGCTTCAGCAAATCATCTTGGATCCTCGGAGGATCAATTAATCATTGGGATTGTCAACACCCAACTCCATGTTCTAAGTTTTTGCCATCCAACTCTCCCATCCTCCCGTACACGCAAATGATGCTGGGGGCATGGTGCCAAACGAAGCGGAAGAAGAAAGAAGGGGAAAGAAAGCGCCGAACAGAGAGGCTGTTGTCAGGGCTGGACCCTGGCGTTGGCGAGGAAGATCAAATGCAGCTGCCCCCATGGCTGCATGTGGTTAAGCCCGCCGTGCCTGAGGGCAGGCGGGATGGGGAGCAGCCAGGCAGCCTACGACGGGCACAGATAATTAAATCATCCGATTGCCGGGCAGGCCACATTAAGAAGCTCATCGGTTTGCATGTGGCCCCTTGCTGTGGCCACCCGTGAGCTAAGTCTTGCCTAGATGCTAGTAGACAATTAAGACAAATTGTATGGCTGAAGATCAGACTAGAGCACTGCCAATGCCATTGCCTGGAAGCTCTGCTGAAGAATGAGGGCACATGTGTGTGGGAACCAAGGCTCGGAAGAGAGCTTTTAATGAACAACGTGCCAGCACTTGTTGCCAGAACACACTCTTCATTTCAGCTCTTGGAGAAAACAAAACCCTTAAAACCAGAGTTTACTACATTTCACTGATCTTCAATATGGCTGGAACTTCAGGATGCTTCTCCTCAAGCTAAGTTTGTATCAGTGAAAATATGCTTCTTGTTAAAGAAACTATTTAAAATGTGGAATCTAAAATCAAGCAAAAATAGCAGACAGTATGTTCAGCTTCAAAATTGGCTTGCACTCAACCAAGTATACCATAAACAGAAGGCAGAACTGACTATTTTTATCTTAACAGCCCTTGGGTGATTAAAATTTGGGGCCAGAATAAACAATTTTTTTCCCCATTCCTTGCAAGAGAATATGTGACATGGGCTTGGAGTCCTTTCTAATTTTTTAACTCCCTTCCTAGCTATTAGTTGTTTGCATTAGAAATGTTCCCATGTACCCGACAGCGCAAAGGCTGCATTGCAGCAGGCACGGTATGAATTATAGGAACACACAGACCACTGTGCCCTGCAGAGATTACAGTGCAAGATAAGCCAAAGACAACAACAAAGTGCTAAGAGGGAGCAGGTGAGAAGATAACAGGGAGAGGAATGCACAGATACACAGCACATGGTGCAGTGTCACCGACAGCCCCTGTGACCCAAGGACACGCGGGAGATGGGGGTCCGGGGATGCACCCCGGATGGAAAGTACCAGATAGGTCAGGGAAGGTGGTGAGTGAGGGAGACACAGAGGGAATCCAAACTAAGGGATGAGGAAGGCTGGAGGAGAGAGAAGGGAGAGGGGGCAGGGCAAAGGACATTGGTGAATAGACATGTGAGTGCTAAGGGAGAACGTGTCTGGGAGATGCTCTGAGCGACAGCACAGCCAAGGTCAAAGGCCAGTGACGAAATCCAGCATCAGTGGGAAACAGTATAGATGGAAGAGACTGAGAAAATCCAGACCACGGAAATTACAGCCTTGCAGCAGCCAGGACTACTGAAAAAGAGCAATCATGTGTTGAGGGATGGGCAAGGCGAGAGACGGGGAAGTACAGATTGTCTGCATGTCTGCAGAACAAGAAGGCAAAGATGCAGCCCTGGATTTGGCCATCCATTGGCAGTGATTCCAGAGACTGAAGGAAGGAGAAGTGGCGATGGGAAGAGGAAGAAACAAGGAAGTAATTTTTGATGGTGTTAAATAATGCTGAGGGTTTAACTGCTTCAGCAGAAGCAGCTGTAGGAAGGGACTGAGCCGTGGACTGAGCAGAGGGAAGCAGAGCAGGATGGGAGCAATGGGCTGGGCATTATGACAACTGAAACCAGGGCAGCAGAAGTAAATTATTTGGAAGGTGTAGAGGAGGAAGCCTAAATGAGGATTTTGGGATGCTTCCAACCCAAGGGGACAAGAGATTCTAACATTCACTGAGATGTCTGTGGCAGATATTTGGGCAGCAGCAGCCCACAGATTTGTTGGGACACAATCCACCATCAACCCGCAGAACTTCCTCACACTTCATGAATGTGACTCCCCACCTTTTTGTTACAAACTACATGTTTTAATACTTAACACATGAATGCTACAATTAACATTTCATGTTGTAGGAATTGCTAAGTCCTGCTGTGAGGACCCCCCCAGCAATATTTATTTATAAACAAGTAAAATGAAATATTTCCTTAAAAAATCTCTTTAAAACTGTGCAGATGTTGAAAATTATGCCAAACAGACATGAAATACAGAAGGCCCAAAGAGTTCTCAGTCAATCCACCTGAGAGAGTCAACACCTGTGTTTCTGAATAACATTACATTCCCATATAATAATAGTAATTGGAGGAGAGGAATTATCCAACAAACTCTTTTTTCCTCATCCTTGTCCTCCTTTCTCCACACACTAATCATGTCTACTCAAACCCATTCAAATCTGCATTATTATTTTTGCTTCTTTTTAAGTACGATCATTGTTCCTAACTTCCCCCTCCAGCTCAGTGTTATTTCTCCAGTTTAGCATGTTCCCATTCGCAGGGTGTCAGCAGAAAGGGCTTCTTACTCCAGGAAAGCCATTGCATATGCAATAAACAAATAGCCTTTGACATCCTGGTTAATTATATCAGTTAGCGACAATCTCACATGCATGAATGCTGTGCTAATGAAAACACTTTGGCATGCAAAGCAGGACTGATCAAGACATTGAAGTGTCCAAACCTGCAAAGTAGAAACAGCACAGCCCATGGAATACAGCAGGACTCCACAGCTACCCTTAAAAGGAGCACGGGTGGATGCAACGCAGTCAGGTCGGACTCCAAACAAGGCACAGTACGAGCCTCAGGTGCTGTACAGTTTGATTTCATGGAAGGGAAGGCATAAATGAAGAATTTAATGCTGCACCACTGGTGAGAATGGTGATGGAGGCATCTTAGCAATACAGCATCTCTGTATCTTCTATAAAGCACTTCTATAAAGCGTGAGCACCCTGTGAAGAGCACGGACCCAACCATGCTTCTTAAACTTCCAAACCAAGTGCTCTCCTGAATTTCACTATCCATTCTCCTGCACTCCAGCTGAGTGCAAGACACCAAGCAGGACCTCCATCCCGGCCACTTCTTCTGGAACCCACTTACCTCCTCATCATGATGGTCCACCTGTGCCAAGGCTCCCAGCAGCCACGCAGAGGAGCCTCAGGCCTTTCCCCCCACTAATCCAGGATCACTCCAAAACAGATCTTCTTGTGACAACCACATTTCAACCTGCTCCAGAGGAGCAGCTGAGTGGCCAGGCTCCACGTCCCAGCCCAGGAGCCCCGTGGTGCCTCAGCCCTGGTGCACATGTGCTGTGCAGATGGACACGGAGCGTGCTGCCGCGGCAGCTCCGTGCGCGCTCCCTGCGTGCTCGCTGAGGAGCCAATTTGTATCTTTACCACAGCCATTTGTCCAAGACTTATGAATGTCTGCAGCCAAAAACATGGAGAAATGAGGAAGATGGAGGTGAAAAACCTCAGGAAGCATGTGCAAAAAGAAGGCAGAAGAAATGCAGGAATTGCCACCACCTTCCACATCCACGTGGTCAAGAGCCCTTCTGCAGCTGGATGAGGACCTGTCCTCTGCACAAACATGGGGGACAGTGCTGACTTCCCTCAATGTCTCCATCTCTTTGGTCACAGCAAACCCTTTTTCATTTCCAGCCTCTCCTCTTTCAGCTACCTGGGCTCATCTCTCTCACCAAGCCCTGATGTGGTCCATGTCTATCCAAAAAGAAAAACCACAGTCCTTGGAGACCCAGTCTCCTTCCATCCAGTAACACTATTCAGAGCTAACCACAGTCATAATGTACTGACAGTTAAACTGCTTTTATCTCTCTTCTTTTCCACAAAGTTCTCACACAATAATCCCCTGTCATATTTTTTACCAATAAAATATATGAATAGCTAATCTGGTGGCTAACTACAGTCATCCAGATCTTCCCTTATAATGACTTCTACAGTGAAATAACAAAATCCCTATCAAAGACAATCTTTTTATGGCTGTTAGAAAGACTGTCTCTACCCTGATGCTTGCCAAAAATTTGGTTTTGCCTCCCTTGTCCCCTCATATGACAGAGAAAATGGACTAACCCTAAATTTACAACACACACGATTACCAAGCATTTAACAACAGAAAACTTCCCCTACATTGTTTAGCCTAGACACATCCAAGTGGCAGAGCCAAGGAATGTTCTTCCCCAGCTCCTTTTAGCCACGGATAAACTCTACACACTGAAAAAGAGAAATTTTTAATCAAAACTGGCACTTCTGAGCTTGCAGTTGGTGGCAGATCCCTTCTCCAACCAATGACATCATGTTGGACTGTGGCAGCAAGTGAGTGCCATGGAGGCTATGAGCAAAGCTGTACTGGTTTTGGCACTGGCCTAGCAATCCTAAAAAGCAGCTTGGTGTTTACAAACCAAGGCTGAGCTGTGCCCAGCTCTGGTGTTCTGCACAGAGAATGGGAGTGAGGATGCTCCAGGCCATGTGTTGGAGGGCAAGGACAGGCAGTGATCCCTGCCACCAACAGCACTGCCAGCACCCTTGCTGAAAAGTTTAAAAAGGATTTTAAAAGTGCCCAAAGCTGTAAAATTATTTCAAAAATGCCAAAACCCTTGCTTGGTGTCAGTAAGCTTCTTAATTTACCAGACACTTCAGCTTCACTCATCTGCTCCTTCACCTTTCCCAATCCCTAACAGCTCCTGGAAAGCTGTGCATAGATCACAGCCCAAAAAACCCACAGCCGTGGGTGGACTTTATGCTGCTGGAGGATTTTCCAAGGATGGAAAGGGCTGTGGGGCTTGGGCAGGAGGACATGGGGTGGGTGCCAAGGCCAGCACATCAAGGAGTCCCACACAAGGCAAACCCCAAGGAAGCTGCAGAGCTGAGGAGACTGAAGAGGTCTTGGAGAGCTGAGCAAGGACATTTTCCAGTTCAGAGAAAGAAACTTCTGTGCAAACTGCATCATCAAAAGCCCTGTACAAACTCCACCCTTGCCAGTGGGCTTGGGGAGATGAAGGCTGACGATGAGGAGACGCAGGGCAAGGACAAGCATCTCTAGAAGAGGTCACCTGCCCAGTGAGCCCAGCAGGCTGATCATAAATAACCAGGCACAAGGGGAGCTCTTCAGCCCTGACCAGCCCCATCCCAGTTGCTGTTCTCCTACACAGAAAGTGCTTTTGTGGGTTTGCCAATACTGCAAAACCACGGCGCATGCTGGGTGAGAACCTGGAACCCCGTCCGTGGTCAGCACATGCGACGCTCGCAGAGCTGAAGGATGCCCTTGTGCCCTTCCCTGCCTCAGGCCACATCTTCCCAAAGCCCTCTCACATCACACAGATGCTTCTGCTTCAGGTTTCGTGGGCAACACAAGAACCTAAAGCACTTGGGAGGATGGTGGCTCATTACAGCGGGAACTTGGGTTCTCCGGAGGTAATTTACTGCAGGGAAGGACTTCCCAGATGTGGCCAGACCAGGAGGATTTTTAAATTACTTTCTTTATGTATCCAGCTCTGGAGGCTGGACCAATCACTGCAACAGCTCTTCTGAGTTGTAGATCACCAGGTCATCAGGCCAGGAGGCTGGGAATGCCATGCCACTATCTCAACAGGGGAAGACTTAAGGAAAGTTCATTCTAATTAATTAAAATTGTGAATTTAAAGTGGATTAATTAAACTGCATTAAATCCCTGTGTAAACTCCTCACTCAAGACTTTAAAGTGTCTTTATTAAATTGCTAAAGCAAAATTCAGCTAAACTAAATTAAGGCTGTTTCATTTCTAAATGACAGTGTCTACACGAGGATGTAATGCAGTTTAGATAATCCACTTTAAAAGTTATTTCACATCCATTTCAATTGTCCCCGTGTAGACAAGCCCGAGGAATTCTGTCCCTCATGAGCCTGTGTACAAATATGGGTAACAACAGGACCTTTTTGAGATTGCCTTTTTAGGAGATTATTTCCAAATATCCTCATGGACAAAAGAGCAAAGAATTGATTGAGCAAAGAGGGGCTGTTTACAGGGCATGGAGTGACAGCACATGGGGGAATGGCTTTAACTGAAAGAAGCAGGTTTGGATAAGATTATTAGGAAAAAATACTTCCCACTGAAGGTGGGAAGGCCTTGGTGCAGGTTGTCCAGAGAAGCTGTGGCTGCCTCATCCCTGGAAGTGTCCAAGGCCAGGCTGGATAGGTGTTGGAGCAACTCAGTCTAGTGGAAGGTGTCCCTTCCCATGGCAAGGGTGGGACCGGATGGGCCTTGAGTTCTCTTCTAACCCAAACCATTCTGTGATTCTGTGATTTTCAGAGAAAATGGGGCAGGGAAGGACAGTATTCATCCATGGGCTAACAGAGAGCAGTGGGACAAACATCCCTGGGAGATGGGGAGATGTGGAGGAAAGAAAGGGACAGCATCTTACAAATGGAATTGTGCACCTGAAGTAGCCCTGACTGTATCACAGCGAGATGGTTTTGTTAACAAGAGGGAAAAGTGGAGTTTAAGGATGAAACAGTGGAGATGAGGAAAATGGATAGTGCTGCACTTGATGTCTGTAGTAGGTGCAGTGAGGTGGCAGGTTTATGAGTCGTGGTGAAGTTGGCACTGGAGGATGCAGAGACATTCCCTAATCCCACTGAAGGTGCCAAGTGGAATGGGGAGCAGCCTTGGACCCCTTTCCCAGGCCAGGCTGTAACCACAGCCCTCTGGCAACAAGGAGAGGACTCTGGCTGAATTTGGCAAAGCTGATGGATTAGGAGCATCCTTGGAGCCCACTGGGTTCTGCACAAGGGAGCCTGTGGGACAGCAGCACTGAGGGTCTCCTCTGATCCAGCAGATCCACAGCCCCTCAGTTTTGCAGGGAACATCCATCAATGTGCAAAAATGTATTTTGGGGGAGCTGAAAGCCCCAGGGGTTCAGGGTTTGGGAGGGCCCTTTGTCCCTATGCTTTGGGCAGCTGCAGAAGGTAAAGGGTTAAGGCAGTCCTGTGGTTTACAGTTTAGTAGCAGCAGCAGCACAGACCTTCGCAGGGAGGCTGGAGAGGCTGGAATAAGTGCTGGCAGTGCTGGCTGGAGCTGCAGCATGTCCAGAGGCAACAGCAATAAAAACAGAGTGGATTACATCCCTTTAGAAACCCTCCAGAAGAAAAAAAAAAAAAAAAAAAAAAAGGGAACGCCAGAAAGCTCAAACCACAGATTCTGTCTGTTGGCTGCTTTTTGATAAGCTCTGCTCCAAACACAATGCTAATGAGCGTAAGGGACATCCTCTGCGTGGGGCGGCTGCTTGACCGCATTTTGTCTGCATGTGGCTGATTTCCTCACCCACTGCCAAGCCCCGTGGCATCGCTCCCTGCTGGGGCTTTTCCTTCAGCTCCTCGCCCAGCCGCCCGGCCTCGGTCGTTCCCCCAGCCCATGTGAGTCAGCAGTAACCGAAGGAAAGGGCTGAGGGGGGAACAAACACGCCTGGAAACTCTCCCTCCCGAGCACTGCAGGGCCGCTGTGAGCTCCGGGACCGGCGGCTTCCGAGCTCTTTTCATATTAACACCATATGATTATTTTGTTTTCCTGGTTGATCCCAAAGTCCACCCAGCTCCTGGTGTTAATTTGCCCTTTGCCAAAGCCAGAGCTGCCCGCTTTTATACTGCTGGGATTTTTACAAACCCACTGGTGATTGCTTTCCCAAGGCATCTACTGGGTTGTGTATAATTCCTCTAATTAAATGTAAAGGAGAGATGGTTTGGTGGAGCACCATTCCATCATTTTCCCTCTCGCTTCACGCTGTGGACTTTAATGAGGACCTAAAACACCATCTTGACTTGGCTTTAGTTTCAGGCCAGATGAGCTTTGCTTGTTAAGACGGTCTTTGCTTGTCAGGAAAAATAGCTTTATTAAGGTCATGTAATGCAGAGGGTTTGATTAAAGCTAATCAAGGAAGAAAACCAGACCGGAGCGGTGCGAATCAAACTTACTGCGACATGTTTAACATAACTTCACCTCCCCTATCTGTTGAAAGCAGACAGAAGTAAGATCAGGTTACCCAGAAGAATGCCTGAGTCGGGGGAGTGCGTAGAGCGCTGTACAACATTGTGCAGCGCCGTACAACATCCCACAGCACCCTACAACGTTGTGTAGCACTGTAGGTAGTGTAGCACTGTACATTCACAGTACTGTACCACCTTGTGCAGCATTGTGAAATGTCCTGTAACACTGTACAACACTGTCTTGTGATACTGTACAGTATCCCACAGCACCCAGTGTAGCACTGTACAACATCCCACAGCACCTTACAACTTTGTGTAGCACTGTAGGTAGTGTAGCACTGTACATTTACAGCACTGTACCACCTTGTGTAGCACTGTGAAATGTCCTGTAACACTGTACAACATTGTGTAAGACTGTACAACATCCTACAACACCCTACAACGTTGTGTAGCACTGTAGGTAATGTAGCACTGTACATTTACAGCACTGTAGCACCTTGTGTAGCATTGTGAAATGTCCTGTAATACTGTAAAACATCGTGTAGCACCGTACAACATCCTATAGCAATGTTGTGTAGCACTGTAGGTAGTGTAGCACTGTACATTTACAGCACTGTACCACCTTGTGTAGCACTGTGAAATGTCCTGTAACACTGTACAACATTGTGTAGCACTGTACAACATCCTATAGCAACGTTGTGTAGCACTGTAGGTAGTGTAGCACTGTACATTCACAGTACTGTACCACCTTGTGCAGCATTGTGAAATGTCCTGTAACACTGTACAACATTGTGTAGCACTGTACAACATCCTACAGCACCTTACAACCCTGTAAGCACTGTAGGTAATGTAGCACAGTCCACTGTACAGCACAGCACAGCACCGTACAGCCCCACACTGCACTGTACAGCTCCATATATATATATATATATATACATATATATATATATATATATATATTAGTGCCATATAGCTTGTGTAGGGTGCCTCACAGCACCACACAGCACCTCAGAGCGGCGTTGTGCAGTGCTGCACAGCACCTCAGAGCAACCCACCACAGGGTACTGCACCTCAGAGCCCTGCACAGCTCCCTCAGTGCCATCCGGCACTGCACACAGCTCTGTACAGCACCGTGCACATGTAGATTAACCCACACTTCCTGGGAGCGACCTGGTCAGCTCCAGCCCCACTCCCAATCCTTGTTAGCCGGGTTGTCCCAGCGCAGGGCAATTGCCATGCGGCTGCCCTGGAATGCTCACTGTGCCAGCTGCTAATCCAGAGGGGTTCCACACCTAAATAATGCGGCGTGGCAGTGAGGGTCATGCTCCCTACACAAAGAGACTCCATCCCTGAGGTTCTTTTGGGCTTTTTTTGTCAAGGGAAGGGGAGTTTTACAGAAAACGCAGGGGTGTTTTTCAAATCCAAAGGGCTGTCCCGTCACTGAGACTCATTATGGACTCATTTTGGATTTCCTGGGTATATTTTTCCATATTTTCCTCTAGGGAGCCACAGCTGGGAGCTTGCCCTGCTTCCTCCATGCAAACCAACCACTGGGCTTCTTGCTTTTACTTTTACTTTGTCTTTACTATGAGGTGTCAACAAATGCAGACAGGGCGGTCCGAGAAAATAATTGGGGAGAGACAGTAAAAAACAAACTAAGTGCTGGTTCATAATTTTGGAGATTTTCTGAGAAACCTTCAGCTCCAGTCAGCAGCCAAACACCATCAGCCAGGCCCCTGAGCTCCTTTGACTGCAAAATATCCATGCTTTGGAAAACAGGGATGAATTCGAGCCCTGTGCACATACAGAGAGTGAGGGACATTGTCCCACCTTGTGTGGCCTGGGTCCTGCTGAAGCGTCCCCCAGCTGCCAAAAGCAAAACTGCCAATCCAACCGCCTCCGGTTTTTGGTTTTCTCCTGAGCCCCTGGGTGGAAGGAAAATGCTGACGGATGTTTGAGACGCGAGCGGATTAAGCTGCAAGGTACAAGCTCTCACAAGCAAGAGCAATTAAACCTGGGCTTTTTGTTGTTGGGGGTTTTTTTTCAAGAGAGAAGTTAGAAACTCAGCACTGTGGAAGGGGCTTTTTAAGGATAATTTTCTCCAGAGAAGTTCAGGAACTCCAAACATACACAGGGATATCCTGCTTAGGACAAGGCTCAGCATTAAAAAAACACAGTCTAAACAAAAACGTGGGACTACTCCCCTGCTCCAGCCCCGCCGCTCGGCGAAGGATGGACAGGAAATTACCAGCAGTGGCATGGGGGCTGCTGCCAAGAGGCAGCACAGAAACAAAAGACCCTCTATTGTGTAGGAAAACCTGACATCCATCCCCTCTGCTATACTCTGAACTCCCATAAACCTTTCCTGTGAGATATGATTTATGGGAGCTTTCCATATTTCCAGTGCCCTGCGCTGTGCCCCCTCCGGCACACGCAAGTGGGATCTGCATCGACATCTAGTTTCACACCACTGCCAGCCTTGAAAGCCTGGATTTCTCCCGATTTCTCCTCCTCCTCCTCCTCCTGCAGCCACCCCACAACTGCTGTTAAGAAAGCAAATGAGATATTTGCCCTGTCGTGAGGCAGCAGCAGCCCTGCACTGCACAAAGGGCTCGATTTGCTCCATTATTCTGTCCTCCTTCAGCACAAAATAAAGCACTTTTTTTTGGAAAACAGTAATATTTTATATTTCCCCATTTCTTTTCGAAGCTATGCACTGTAATTGACTAACAGGTCAATTAATTATATTTAACAAGTAGAAGCTGCTTCCTCCCCCAAATTATGTCCTTTGGTTATTTAAATAGGTGCAAGTAGAGGGATGGGAGAAGGAACAAGTCGGTAAAGTATCAGCTGTGGAAGTTTGTTGGGAACTTTCCAAAACCCTACATCTGCTTGGCAACAGCTCAGAAAGGGATATGGTTACTCTTTTAACAGTAACACAGCTTTCCCAGGCTACAATATATGAAAAACAGCTTACCCCGGAGCAGGGAAGGGCCAAGAGAGAGCTGCAAAACCCCCCCTGGCCCCACCACGGGACCCCATCACCTTCCCAGAGCCAGTCAAGGACCAGAAAAAATGTCCTTGGATGTGGGAGCCCCCTCAAACTCCTCCCCAGCACCCCGGGGTGGGCTACGCAGCCAGGAAAAACTCGGGGCTGGAGAGGGGGCTCCAGCTCCAACTTTTTGGGGGGAGAATCACAGCACGGCTCTTGTCAGCATAAGCCTTCGTTCACCACAAACAACACATCTAAAGGCAGTGTTTATAATTATAGCATTAATTGATCTCTCATTTATTTTTTTTCCAGCTGCTAATTAGAGAGATAATATCTCGGGCGCTTTACGAGCGTTAGAAGACTTCAGCTCGCATGGAGATACTTCTGCCGAGGAAAGCAGAGGTGGATGGAGCAGGGAGCGATCGCTCTGCAAAGAGAAATGATTTACCACAGTTGGGTGCATTTTTTATATTTTAATTAATCTCGAAAGAAAGAAAGAAAGAAAGAAAGAAAGAAAGAAAGAAAGAAAGAAAGAAAGAAAGAAAGAACAACTTCCCGCAGCCTGTTCTGCGATACGAGGGCAGGGAGGCATTAGGAAGATTTAGTGCCTCTGCCGGGTTAGGAAAACACGGGAAAAAATCAGAAAGTAAAAACAATAGCGTGGGAGAAAGGGGGAGAGCGTTTGACATGGGATGAGACCCTCCCTATGGCACCAAGAGAGGGATGGGGCTGGACCAGGAGGGGTCTGCAGGGAGCATCCCAGTGCCCCGATATCCATCCCAGAGGCCACGGGCTCGGCACGCTGCCGTGGCTCCTCCGAGGGCCGGGACCTCTGCCGGGGCGGAGGGAACACGCGTCGAGACGTAGTTTTACAACTAGGTGAAAGTTCCCGCAGCGGCAGGACAGGCGGCTGGCACTGCCTGGTGTGACCCATTTCTCAAATAATTACAGCCTGAGTCACAAACCTGTTAAGACCCAATTAACAAAAATGTTATGCATCAGTGATGCGTGTTTTGTCCAGAACTTTTAATTCCACAGTTTTTCCAAGTAAATTCTCTCTCTTTATTTTCTAGTCATTAAATCCCCTCCCCTGGGTGCGAGCGGTTGCCTTCCCATTGTGTTGCGAAAGGGTTAGCGGGCCAAGAAGTCAGAAGGAAAAGGGTGTCATTACTTCTTGCCACTTTGTGGTGGGGAAAAAAATTTGCAAAAAAGAAAATTTGAAATAAACTCTTGCTGCTCCCAAAGCCGGCACGAAGCCCTGGAGACACCCCAGGGAGGGTGAGGGGTCAGGCTGTGCTCAGCCGGGGGGCGATGGTGGGGAAGGGCCTGGCTCTGTCCTGGCCTGTGCAGACGAGGGGAGGCAGTGGAGAGGATTTTATTTGGCAGATGGGTGCAGCTATTGAGCTTATGCAGTAGTGGGTTTTTGGCTGCCCGAGTGGGTAGCCTGTTGTTTACTGTTTATGGATTTGTCAGTTTTAATTATTGTGAAGTGCCCAGATGCTCTGGCGGCCAGTGCCATAAGCATTTAGGGAGCAAATATATAACGAAATGCACTCGAAAACATCTCTGCTTCCTCCCATCCCTCTCCTGCCCGGATCCCAGGACACCCCACGGCACCAAACACCGGCTTTCCCGGGCACACCGTGGCCGTGCAGGACTGCAGGGCACGCAGTGCTCCCACTGCTCCAGGGCTGTCCTGACTTCTTCCACCTTGGAGCTGCAGCTCCATCAGCACCATCCCTGCAGCGAACACAGGCTGTCGGCACCGGGGGCCCCCTGGATCCGCCTTTCACCATTCCTACCCCACTGCAGGCCCCGGGCATGCAAATCTGGAAGCAGGTCTGCTTCCTTGCACCTTTTTTTTTTTTCCCCCCCTTTTACCGTCCATCTTTTTAAGGTTATTGGACTCTGTTTTCTATAACGAGGTTACGTGCATGGCAAATAGCATAAATGCATCCCAGACGGGGCCGGTGAGGAATGCTCCCCCCGGTTACACATGTACTTTTCATCTGCGGTCGCGGGGCTGCGAGTGGCCGTCTCCAAGAGCGCCGTAGCCCGCTCCTTCCTGACTCCATTGTAATCCATATTCCTCCTCCCTACGCGAAATGCTGCGCTAGATAAATTCCACTGTATTTCAGAAAGTTTTCCACATCTCCCTAAGTATTTCCATATGACACTGGGCTCTACAGGTAACTTGAGTTAAAGCCATTCCTTAAGCAAAACTCCCTGTAAAATTTTCCACTATCTCAGCAGTACTCTATGTGCTGTCATTAAAGCAGAGCACATATATTTCGGAGCAGGATTTGCCGTGATGTCGGATTGCTCGGTGAGCCCCAATAAAGGCTTTTCTATATTTTTTTTTTATGAAAACCTCCTCGCTCAGGTCTTTTGCCTGTTCATTCACTGAGGTCCTTTTTAAGGGGGGGAAGATGCAGCTTTCTGAGCTGTGCAGGGCGCAGACTCAGGCTGGGAGCAGCGTGGATAATGCCAGCCTTGTTCCCGTTGCCTTTTCACTCTGTTCCCAACCCTCTTTTTTTCCACCCATTTCCCCAGGAACAGCAGCGAACCCTAAATTGCAACCACCTGCTTCATACATCATCCTCAGGCCTGGCAAGCCCGAAATGGCGGCGATGCTCAGCATTCCTGCAGGGAATTGCTCCCCAAAACACGCAGCCCCGGTCCCCAAGGATGGTAGCAAAACCGCTGCACGCATAAAAGAGTTTAATTTACCAACAGGCTTATGCCTAAAGAGTGCCTCCTGCTCTCCAGGAAGCTCTCAGCAGTGATGGAGAATCTCCAAAGCAAAGGCAAAATGCATAATTTCAGAGCAAAGATCCCTAAGGATGGAGGAAAAACCCCGAGCTGTGCAAACAGGATCACAGTGCCCTGCACACGCAGCGACTGCAAAACATCTGGCTGGATTCTGGTGAGAGAGAGAATCCAAGATGGCAGGAAAGATTAATGATTTTGTAACTTCTTCTGGTTTCAATGAACTTTTCTCTGGTTATAATCAAGGTTTTCAATGGCAGATTGGCTGCACGCTGGGCAGTGGTGAGCTGAGGTGGGGTGCTCTGTCTTTGGGAATGACAGAAGCACTCAGCCAGAAACCCAACTTGTAACCATCCTGCAGAGTCCGTTACACTCAAATGGCTGTTTTGCCACTGGTTTAATTAATAAGCCATATTATTGGTTAATTTTATACCATCCTGAACTTTTGTCAAGGAAAAATTGGTTAATTTTACAGTGAGTGGACTTGATGCAGCAGAAATAATGAATAAACAACTTTTTTAAAGGTATGGACTTGCAGCTTTGCTTTGTTTTGTGTAAACCCTCTGGTTTTATTACACAAATAATGTCTATTATTGACAGAATCCTTTACAGACAAAGCATCTCCCCTGTCTTCAAACTTCTTTTTAAAAATCTATTAAACACCCTCCTCCCATCCCAGGGTTTTACACATGCAAATACACCCCTAAACAGTATTAATTCTATTTTTTCCCCTCATCTATCTCCCTGCTTTCCAGATGGACCACCAGCTTCCCACCATTGCCAGCAACAGCTTGCGTATTGTTTGTTTAAAACAAAGATGACGCATTAAATATCATACACGACGTGAGGAGAGGGGCTAAGGATGGTACTCTGGAACCAAAATCCAGTCCATCACGACCTTCCAAAGGTTGGAATGTGCAAAAGGATCCAGGATCTGGCCATCCTCTGCCTTTGGCGCTTCCCTTCCCGCCTCGAGGATCCGCTGCCTCCAGAGAGAGTTAAACTTGTGCAAACGCTCTCCAAATTATACAGGCTAACCAACAATTATGTCATTTCATTCAAACATTCATTCACCCGTCATGTGCCCAGATTAAACAGTAACACTTTGTTTGAAACATTCTGCTGAAATTAGCAGACCAGAGTTGCCTTCACCTATATTTAAGCACTGAGCCCCGTGCTGAACGTAGCCTCGCCTGAACTCCGACGGGTTTAGGCAAGTTTAGCACTTTTATGTGAATCAAAGCCATGCTTTTGTGTGCTGCACACGGTTATTAGATGGGTAGCAAAAGCTCTATACAGATATAGTCATAGGGATATGGAGCTGTGAAGGTTTACAGGAAAAATTACAGGAATTTGAGAAGAAGGTGAAAATCTGAAAAAAAATTATGAACTTAAGAAGAGGTTTAGGTTCACTTATAGCGCCCCCAAAAGTAGTTTCAAAGCTGTGATGATAAGAGGAAACAATGCAAAAAAGCTGTAGTTGTGATGGACCAGAAAAAGCAGAATCTGAGCGTAGGGCTTGAAGTTTTGCACTGTTTCCTTCTTTAAGGACAATGATCTGAGACATGGATTTTCTGAGATATGGATTTTAACCATTGCACTTTGCTTGAAAGCAGAATTGCAACCAGAGCAGCAGCCCTCTGCTGCAGGCTCATCCATGAAGTCCCAGCCATGGGACACCGGCACCCCTCACCGCCAGCACGTGTCACACAAGGCTACGGAGCTCCAGGATGCCCAAGGCTGGCATTAATGCTAAAATCTGCAGTGCTACCAACATCTCCAAGATGCCAGTTTGCTGCCATCAGCTTTGTGTGACAGGAGAGAATAGCAGGCAGATTGCGTATCTAATGAGCCACACATACTGAAAATCCACAGCAATCTCTGGAATACATGTGGATTTGTCTAAAACTTTAAAATATGGCCTGGATGGTGTCCTGACTGCCAAAACCACAATGAATTCACTGTTACTGTCACTAATCTCCATGTATGTTACATATGGTTGACATTTTTCTTTAACTCTCATATTTTTTGCATGTGTGCGTATATAAATAGGGTAGGAGGGAGGCGAGGAGCAGGCAGACAAACAAACAACAGGCTGGGATGCACAACGTTCCCATTAGGCATTGGAAAATTAGTCCACAGAGTGTTACACAGATCTGCAGAGCCCCAAACAGCACGTTCTGCAGCATAGGTGAAGTCTAGGTCTGTCCTGGGAAGCCAGATGTGCCTTCTTGGCTTTATGTTAAAGTGCTCATCCTAAAGTTGGAAGGGATACTCTGAGTCCTGCTGAATCCAGTGGGAATCTCGAGGCATTTTAATATGATACGGGGCAATTCATCCCCTTTGTGTGTTTCTTCAGGTTATTAGTTTAGAATATTTATAGAATCACAGAATGATCTGGGTTGGAAGGGATCTTAAAAGCCCATTCAGTTCTACCCTTTGCCACGGCCAGGGACACCTTCCACTATCTCAGGTTGCTCCATGCCCTGTCCAACCTGGTCTCGAAATCTTCCAGGGATCCAGAGGCAGCCACAGCTTCTCTGGACAACCTGTGCCAAGGCCTCACCTCACTCACAGCCAGAAATTCCTTCCCAATCTCCCATCTAACTCTGCCCTCCGGCAGTGGGAAGCCATTGCCCTTTGTCCCGTGGCTCCAGGCTCTTGTCCAGCTCTCTCTCCAGGAGCCCCTTTAGCTACTGGAAGGTGCTCTTAGATAGCCCTGCAACCTTCTCTCCCCCAGGCTGAACACCCCCAGCTCTGCCAGCCTGGCTCCAGAGCAGAGGGGTTCCAGCCATTTAATACACACTTCAGCTTAAAAGAATTGATATTCATATGATATTCATTGACCACTGATCAGAATATGAACCCTTGCAGAAAAAGGAATAAATCCCCTTTTCCTAGCAATGCAATATTACATGGTGTGCTGGCAGAAGAGTTGTATGTGAACTAAGAAATAATATTTCATGCATTCCTTTTACTTTCTAGGCAAATTTATGCCAGATTTTATTCCACTACAGCGTTACGAGTGGTGCTGCTTATCTCTGTTTCCGTGCACTTCTACCAAACAGTAGGTCAGCTGAAAACTTTGTTTACTGCCTGAGGAGAAGCAAATAGTAGTCATGCATGGTTGGCAGGGGCTCACGGTGTGATATAGTCACTGCTGTTATATGGCTCATCATATAATTTAAGTCTACTGTAAACAGTCTATTTATGATACACATCCCGTTTGGACATGCAAATTCCTTGGCTTGTAAGAACAGCATTACAGTGATGGGTATGTTCCTTCTAGCACGTTGTGTTCACTGTTGGTAAAATTAATAATAAAGTGAATGTGGTTCTAGAAGAGGAGAAGACCTCTATTAATTTTTACTTGAAATAAACTCAACAAAATCTCACACTAGGTATTTCTTTGGTGGCTATTTCCCAGGTGATCTACTTGCTCCCCTTGCCTTTTTTCCAAGCCTGTTCCCAACAGGCTGCTTTCTCAGGACATCCTACAGCAATTTGCTTTCCTTCTTTGTTAAAGCTGTAACCTCTCAGATGATGCTGCAGGGATGGTACCCACAGCAGCTCTACTCAAACACAGAAAACAGCACAGGCAAAGGTTCTAGGCATGGGTAAAAAATTCTGCAGTCAAAAAACCACAGTGCCACCCCCCCGAGGTCCCCAGCACTGTGACACCAGGGACCCTCCCTGCTGAGTTTCTCTCTTTCACCATATCATGCCCGTGACAGCTCACACCCCTATTCTGCAAAGAGCAAACCCTGAGCACTGTTACCCTGATGAGCCCCAGTGCTGTGCATGAGCCCTCTCTTCCTAGTCTGCCTGACAACACCATTTTTGGGTTTTATTTACCTCCTTTATATTTGCCATTCAGACTTTGCAGAAGACACTCCAGCAGCCGCACAGCACAGACCCAGGAACAAGCCCCCTGTTTGTGTGCTGCACCACATTTTGGACAAAGAGGCTGCAACTACACATGCCAAAGCCAAAGATACTGGTCTTTATCACTGATTTTTTTTTTTTTTTCAGGAGCTTTGGGTTGTCTAAAGCAAACATTTCTCATAAAAGTCATGTGGCAGCGTTCTCTGCGCATGCCAGGGGACAGCAAATTTCAAAGTATTTCTAAAACCCTACCAGGCTGGATCCTACCACTCAGCCCTCAAAATTATCCTCCTTCATGACTCTGAACAGACTTTTTAAAGGGATGTGTCAGTAGCAAAAGGCATTGGGAATCTCTGGGCTTTCTGCAGGTGCATGTGGAGGCATGGGAGGAATGGCCCCAGCCCCGTCCGCCAGAGAAAGCGCTGCCGTGTTCCTGAAAACAAGGACAGCATTATCCCGGGCTCAGCGTCCAGCCAGCAGATGAGCAGCGGGGGAGAGGGCGTCATCCATTCTCATTTTTGAATATAGCAGGCGGTTTTATAGCTTGCTACATTAAAGTAAGTTCCTCCATCGCTGCTGCATGCTCTGATCTAGGCTGGTAAATGCCTTCCACAAGCCAGGAGCGACGGTGCCGGTGATAAACATCGATATCTGCGCCGTGCCTGGGCTGGGCTCAGCAGCTACACACACACAGTGTCTGCGCTCCAGAAATTTTAATATTGTCAGCAGACAAATAGAAAGAAGAAAAGAAACAGTGGCGCTCCCACTCACGCTCCTGACAAACTGTGCTGTTGCAGAACCAGTTAAATAGTTTGCCCAAGGCCACAAAGAAAGGCTGTGGCGGAGCTGGAAGGGCACCCAACCTCTGCACATTTCCAGCCACGTGCACCAGTCCAGTGCTTTCTCCTAGTAAAGATTAACACATTCAATACTTCTCTGAGTACTTCTGAATAATTGTAACCACCACTTACTTTCATCTGAATGGCTGTGAAAAGCTACATCATCCTTTAGTTTAATTTCTTTCCCCAAGAAAAAATGCATTTGAAAAGAGCACAAGCAAGTCTGGACCTGCTAATTACACTACAGTACCACGACAGGAAAAAAAAATCACATAAAGTTCTTCCTGATGTTATATATGCTCATGTCAGTCAGGGCCTCTAAAGAGCCAGAAAACATTGACTGCAACTTGTTCAAAGCAGACCTTACAAAAACACAGCTGGTCTCTGAGTAGTTGTAGGTATTTTGTGGCCATTTCATGACTACCATAGTGGTTAAAATCTGTCACAGTGGAGGTGCAAGAAAAGCTGGTTTGTTCTTTACAGAATTGTGCTCATCTTCAAAAAAAAAAAAAAAGTGGTGAGAAAAGCATGAGGGAGGGATGGCTGTGGGAGCCTGGATGGTAACAAACTCACTCAAAAGTTGCCCCCTGCTCTCTGTCCGTGCTGGAGCCCACATGAAAACTGATTTTGTCACCCAGAAAACAGGGCTGCATTCAGCCTTCACCAGCCCGTATGTTCCAGTGCTCTAAGACAACCCACACTATTCATTAAATGTCATAAATTAAAATTTGTGGCAGGTATATGCGTAATTTAAATAATTTAATGCACGCAATTCATGCCAAATAACAAAGAAAAATATTGCACAATGCCAGTTCTGATTAACGTGATCAAACTTTACGTTTCTTTAGAGCTTCTCCTAATGAAGGGCAAGCAGAAATTTCCCTTCACTAACAACTTCCCAGCTCCAGCTTTACTTTCTAGTGCTTTTCCTTGTAGCACACATCATTCATTTTGCTGAGCAACTACATTCACTCCTATTAGGCAGCTATTAATTACTGGGCCCTAATGGCAAGGTGACAGTGCATTGCAATGCCATCGAGAAGAGCAGACCGGAAAGTTCACCAAGAACTGGCTTTGGAATAAAAATGAGGTTTTGTATCCTCATCTCCTCCTTCCTTCCTGAGTTGTGCACAGGGTGGATGCCCATGCCCAAATGGCCAGAGCAGTGTTGGGGTTGGAAAACTAGTCCCTGGCTGTTCAGGATGGCTGAAGGAATTGCTCTGTGCAGTGCCTAACCTGCACAGCTGGATTAGGATTGCTGTTGACAGGCATCCCAGGGAGAAGGGGAATAAGAAACAAAGAGGCAAGGAAAGCCGAAGGTCCTCTGGAAAGGAGAGAAGGAAGGGGACTATCCTCTTCTTGCTGCATTTGGAAACAGATGTTCTCAATATCCCCAGCTCCGAAGGGTAGGAAGTGGTGAGCACAACTTGGGGAGCGCGGGTACTCTTGGCAAACAGCGCCAGTTTGTTTTTTTTAACTTTCTGGAGGACTAAAATGAATAGTGGTTTTAGTGGCATTTGAATCTGTCCATGGCATCTTCCTATCTGCTTTTGAGATCTGCTTCCTCCCAGAGCCCTGGAGGAAGAGCCCAGCTGAGGGAGCAGCGAGCTGGTTTCACAACACGTGAAACTCAAGAAGGGTATCCGAAAACCTGCACCTCAAACTGAGCCCTTCCACACTTCCAGAGCAGATGTTACAGGGTCCAACAGACTCGTGTGCCTCTATTCATCCCCTACAAGCACTCTCCTCTTTAAAGGCATCTGGGGTCTGCTCTGCCATCGCCGTGCCGGGATTTATGTACGTTGTTCCCATTAGTGTTAATGGTAGTTAGACACATACAGCCATTCCTCTCACACTTCAGGAAGAGAACAGAGCCTTATGGGTGAAAAGTTTGCTATTAAGGATTCTTAATACAATGGAAACATTCTGTCTCTTTTAATTGTAATTTACGTCTAAGTGTAACCGCTCTGGGTTGGGAAAACCAGGATTCAGTCCAATTCAATTATGCAATTCTTGCCACCTGGTAAGCCTTGTTATTTTATAAAGAGTACTGTAGTAGAACTGGCAGATTCATTCATGTTCAGAGCGTAAGCGCCCTACACTGTGTAATCACTGGCTCATAAAGGAGAGCGCCACACGAAAGTCAACCGCTCAATTATAACACAATCTTTAAAAAGGAATATGCAAAACCACGAGGCGAGATTCCTCTTTGGTTCAGCTGGTTTACAATTACAAGTTCACTGGGGTCTTTGCTTTGCAAAGCTTTCTGGTACAGGTTCAGCCTCGAGTTAAACCTGAGCTCGAGGCAGGACTCCGGCGCAGCTCAATCGATCGGCACCTACTTGCAGACGCCGGCGGATAATCTCCATCCAGAGGGCATTGCTGGGAGGGGATGCTAAATCACAGGCCTGCAGGAAGGGTTTTATTGGGCTAATGCACATTCACTCTGACTTAGCTAATGAAGCTGCAACAAGATAATACAGGAAAGAAAAATATGGCCCCGGCGACTGGGAACACTTTCATTAGCACCAGCACACGGGCACCTGACAGCCCATCAAAACCCCGTGCCACCCTCCATCCCCACAGGCTAACCAGCTTCCCCAACCTGCTCAAACATCTCAGCATCACAGCACTGACTGCCCCTATCAATGGCAGAGGAACAGATATAATTTTTTGTAGTAGACAGTGGATACGGAAAAAGCCAGTGGAACAGCTTTAACCTACACAGGGTAGCAACCGTCCAAGGGAAAAATTTTCCTTGCCTTCACCACCTTTGGCCAAGCCTTATCCATCCTCTCTGCCTGCTGCAGGCACTGAACAGAATTGGATGTTCAAAGGACATGGATCAGAGGGTAGGAGCAAGACTCACCTACAAGCAGCAGAAGCTTCTCTAAAGCCACACCGCAAGACCATAACTGGAACGCTTGTGTTTTTACCAAATAAAGTGTGTTTTTTACCAAATAAATAGTATCTAAAGTTTATTTTGTAGCTCTCTCTCTGCATTTCTGTATTCCAAGCTAACAGCCAAAATTTGCAGTAGCCTCAAAAAGTTTGGAAACACTTGGAAGGACCCAGGTGGACGGGCCAGCTCTGCCACAGCAGGGACAGAGGGTCTCTGCTCATCATTGCTATTGTCACTGCTGTCATTTGGCCTCTTCACACCACTCCACAATTCAGGATGAGAATTTTCAGCCCATACTGGATGTCTGCTCCCAGCAACAGCAGATTAAGTCAAGGTTGGCTTGCGTGTGCAAAGCAGAGGCATGAGGGGGACACAGCCAGGGTTTACTAATTCCAGAAATACTCCAGGAACTCCCCACCTGACAGCTCTGCGCCTCTGACAGCAACAGCGGGATGTTTTGAAATCTCACACCTTGTAAATAAGAGAAGAACAGCCCAATCATAAAAATGTAAAGTATTAATTAATAGTATAACTTCAGTTTGTATTCCAGCTCCGACATAATGAACCTGCCAATTTTGATTGCAAAGTGAAAACTCATCTCTTTATTTTGGACAAATAGGGTTAAGCTTCTTAAGCAATTCTTTGTTGTTTTGACTTCAACAATTTATGCAAATGAGATGTTAATTAGGGTAATTGTAACTTAAATTATGCTTGTGTAAACCTCTCCATTGGTAGGAAAGTGTGGGAATCCAGACAACTGGTATTTAAAGCAGCTGTACTAACTCACTTCTGAAAGCAAAGCATACCAAGATCACTTTCATGTCTTTACAATTTGTTTTTATGAGGTGATAACATTTTTACAAATACCATCATTTTTGCTTTTTTATATTGTAAGTGACAGTCTGACATTTTACAACTGGCTTATTGAAAACAAGAATTGAGCACTCTCGCTGTAACGGACATTAACTGCTCAATAGAGATTCACATGCTAATGAGGTGAGAGGGGCTCCAGAAAGTTTTGATAAATGCGACACACACTCTAACTAGCAGTGAATGTGAGTTGACAAAGAACATCTACACCAGGGTTCAATAAAATGTAACCCTTTAAATTAATCATACTGGCAGTATTTAATAGAATGCACAACAATCTCTTTTCTGATGGCTATAAAGCAGAAGAAATGCAAAGTCTCGACAAATGAAAGTTCCCACATTTCCCTCTTCACACTGCTACTTCCATTCGAACTCCGACAATTGGTAAAAAAAGGTAGTTACTGTAAATAACAAAGTAGGAGGTTTAATTGTTTCCTTCTTTTAAAGCAGGATGCTTTTCTTCACATTTATTTGTCTGGATTCTATTGAGCAAATACCCCGACTCGAAAGATTGATCATAAAAAGCATCACCGGTTGCACTCGGAAGGAAGTTTAAGGATACCGTCGGAAGGAAGTTTAAGGATACCATACAGCAAAGAGAGGCTTAAATGACCAGCTTTCTGCCGGGCCTTTTTTCAGCCCAACTTGGCAATTTTTTTTTCTTTCACTAAATATAGCTTGAAGAAAAATACGCCACAGCGGTTAATCAGAAGCAGAAAGCGAAGTTCAGAGGCTTCGTTCACACCGAACTCCCCAGACTTTGCTGAGAATTGCTCCAGCGAGAGGCAAAGCTGGAACTTGAGCGCCAGCATCCAAGCAGAGGAGGCAGAAAATTCTTCATCCCAGTTGTCTTATGAGTTTAATTTTTATTTTTGTGTCCTGCCAGTTCTGGCCCAATGACACGAACCATTACACGTGAGCTTGCACGATCTCAGGAAATAAAACTATTGGAAGGCCGATCGCCCTCACACATTACAGTAAGGCGTTATTTCTTCCTAAAGTGACAATCCTTAATACCCTTTTTGGGTTTAGCCCGTTTTAATCTTGGCAGGAAGTGTAAATCTGTGCACTCAGCAGCATCACAGCCTTGCTGGCTGTCAAAATTTTGCCTCCGCCAATGCTTGAGAGGTATTCTTGTCATTTCACTGGGGTAGGAGACTTCTCTGTCTGACATACAAGATCTCCCCAAGTAGTACAACTTGCCAAAATGCTGGCACACATACCCTGCTCACTGCCTTTCGTTTTGGTAACTCAGACTTGCTCTCTCAGCAGCTGCTTGAGGGCTCTATGCAACACAAGGAGAGAAAGAAAAGGAAAATATCCACGAATGAACCCAGAACAAAACCCTCCACCCATCTCCCCATCGGCTTTGGACTTTATGAGCTCACTCCAACATATGCTGAAGTGCTCGGGCCATGAGCCTGCGTAGCCCAACACGTGGCTGTGCTCCCCGAGAGGCGTCGGCGCTGCTCAGCTCCGCTCCGCACAGAAATGGTGAGCCTGGAAACGCAAGCGAGCGGAGGAAGGCATGCTGCAGCTCCGGAATGGCCATTTAGCCAAATTGCATACCTGTGCTGTGTCAGCTATATGGTAGATTCATCTCATTCCATTGGTCTAATGGATAGCAATTGAATTTAATTAGCAAAACTACTTTGACTTAGTCTCATACTGTGCTGAATGTAATGAAATCTTTCTCCTCTCTCTCTCTCTCTCCTCTTTTTTTTCCCCTCAAATAAAGAATGTCCTTAACTGCATTCCACCGTTAGAATATTAAAAGCTATATATGTTACTCTTAAGGACAGACTACAGCCATCCCCTTTCACAGGCTTTAGATTTAGTTATTGTATTACATAACATAAAATAATTAAAAAGATACTTCGATAGTTACACACAGTATAAATTCAATTACCGCGATGTCTCCATTAAAAGCACTTTTATAGTATGAATAAAATGCAAATCCTCTTTAGAGATCGATACCAGAAACATAATTCTATGCTTCATCCTGAGAAGGAAGTTAGCCTTAATAAATCATCCTCTTAAGATTAAAAAAAGAAAAACATTTCAAAGACATGTATTTGAAGGCAATTCTCTAAAGCAGACATCCTGGTCTTATTTCTGCTGGATTAATTTTTCAGCAGTTAGGTTCACGGGCTGCGCCTCCTGCTTCCATAGAGCCCCTGCCAAGGAGAAGGATGTCGAGGAGAAGAAAAGCCCCGGCCACGCGCGCTGGCGCCGCGGCTCTGCCGGGATTTATTGAAACTCCCCACATCCAGCTGCGAGAACTTTGCAGCAACTTGCCCCCCTCCCAAAATAAAAGTGTAAAGCAATTCCTCCAGATGAGTTCGGAGGGAATGTTCCTACCAAGCCTAACTTTTGCCTGGCTGGGCACAGTGAGACAAGTTCCTATGATTGATTATCGTGGTATCTCTGGATCTCTGACTTTGAACCATAACCTTTTTTGCGCACAATGACAGTTGGGACCTACCATTTGCCATCTGTAGAGATGGTGGGGGAGAAAAGGACTTAGCTTACATTAATCAACCAATTAAGAACAGACTTAAACAAAACACTAAAGCATAATAAAAACCTGACTGCTTAATAGCTTTCTACTCTTAATAGTTGCCTTCCTGTAGTCTGCTGATGGGAGTAGCATCACTCTCCCCAGTCGGGGACAGGGCTCTGGGTCTGGGTGCTACCTGATCTCAAATGGAGCTGAGGGTCCTCTGTGCTGAGCAAGACCAAGATCCCTACAGCAAAAGAAAAATAAAAACCAGAAAAGTTTGGAAACATAAGTTGTAAATCACAGCCATACAATGTATCTGGACTCTCCCATCAACTGTGACTATTAGAGAATTGTTTTAGTGAGTGCAAAATTAGCAACTAATCTAAGACACAAATCACTGCTTCAGGAAGAATTAACCCTTTTTTTCAAAGCTTGGGCAGTATCCAGGGACCCCAGATATTTTGTCACTGCCCTCTCTCTCCTTGTGGCTAGCAGCACATCCCGAAGGAGAGACTGAAACAGCAGTTGAATAACGGGGAGTGGACTCTGCACTCAGCTGATCCGATGAGGCTCTGGAGGGAGGAGAAACAGAACCCAGTCCCAACAGCTCAGAGCCTAATTCTGCTCTTAGGTTAAACCACTCTTGTGCAAGATGGCAGAGAAATCTGGCTTTTTGCTGGGGGGGTTAAGCAGACACCTTGTGCAATACACGCTCTGCACTGCGGCAAAGGAGAGAGACCTCCACGTTTCTTGTTTGCATCTGCAGCTGATGAGGTTGCATGGCCAAGACTAATAAACTTGGACCAGTATCACCAAGAGGCACCACAGCAGCATCTTGAACAGCTGCTTGTTTCTGTTGCCTCTGGGTACCCACCAGTGCAGCTCTTAGGAGACCTGTTTGATTGTCTACTTAGTGAAGCTCTAGGAGACCATGCGTTCTCACTGATAAAAAATAGCACATTTATTGAAAGGAAAAATCTCTAAATCCAGGCATTTCATACATGCCTGGATATTTCTAAATCATCCCTCCACTGCATCCTGCAAATGTAGCAGAGTGTGTTCTTGGTAAAAGAGATGAAGTGTATTTATGTCAAGGTGTACAAAAACCCCTTAAATGACTCAAGATTCGAGCAGCCAAGAAAATGTACAGTGTTACTGCAATGAACATGTTTTTCTGATATTGAATAACCGAAATTTGGAACAAATTTGCAGAGGTTGGCCAAGATGGTCTCTCCATCCTCGTGCTTTACGTCTCTTTGTCTATTGTTCTTTTTAATATATTGCATCTGTAAAAAAAAATTGCAACCTACTTTATACAATTACTATACTGAAGTCCTAAGCAATCTATCAAGTTGTCATACATTTTCTTCACATTAAACCTTTTTAAAATCTTTCCTTTTTTCTACATTTCAAGAAAATGCAGAAGAATATTGGCTTGGTCCAAAAGGCAGCACAGTGAAACATGTCGTTCATCAAATCCGGTAACAAGAGGAGTTTGTGATACTGTGTCAGGAGAAGAAATAATCCCCAAAGTGGCATGCTGAAGTTTTGGAAGGTTTGTAAATCAAGAAAATTCAGACCATCAATAAACCTGCAATCAACGAAAAAAAACTGGAAAAATTCCATGTAAGCTGGTTCTGGTTACGGCGGTTTGGTGAACTCCCTTTTCGCGGCACTTCAAGCCCCCTGAGAAAGGGATCTGAGGTTGCCGCTGGTCTGTGTCCCCTGAGGGAGGGACAATGACATGGCCGGGGCTCATGGGGCGGCCGGACACCCGTCTGGGCCATGGAAAAGCACGGCGTTACCAAAGACTATTTATTATTAAGGAAAATGCTTTCATCTGTTGATGGCACCCAGAAACAATGAGCAGGAACACGAAACAACGGGTGGGTGAGAGGGAAGGCGAAGGGAAACCGGGAATTATTTTCAGCTGGAAACTGGATGAGATGCTGGGAGGAGGGGGATTATTTTGCCCGTTAGTTTAAAAACTCTCCATGCTGGGGTTTGCAGCATTTGAGTGACCATCTCCACAGCAGTGTGCAGAAATGGAGATATTGCCTTAATGTCCATCCTTGATAAATAAGCTCCATAAGGGACGGGATAAAGCTCTAAGGATGGGAAGACGATGATCCCTCGCCGAAGAACTACAGGGAAAAATTTTACCTCCAACTCTTCCTCTATCCCTCCTCCCTTTATTGCCTACTTCAAAAGAGAGTCCCTGCAATCCCCTGGGAGCCTCAGCAACTTCCAGATACCACGGCTGGGCACTCATCACTGGGTGCCAACACCTTTGGGATTGTAAGATAATATAAAGTAAAGGCAAAATGTCAAGTGCTTTGCCTTCCATGGTTTTGAAATGCCAAAACCTCCATCCCTGAACCCAGCTCGCGCCGTCGGTCCCACTTCTTGCAAAACAAAGAAATCTGTTTAGGCTCCAGGAAATCCCACGTGTTACCGTACTAATTTGAGCCCTACTGCATTTGTGGTATTGTCAGGTCTTTATAGGACGATCCCATGCCCATTCCCAATGTAGGAAAAACCCGTGTGCTTAATTATCTTCTTTAATAATTCCATGGTATGTGATTTATTAAACAGGCTCCTTATTTGTAAACAAAATCAGAGGCACAAATGTGCGGCGATAGTCGCACTTCCTGGCGAAATAAGAGGCAGACAAAGAGCCCTAATGATGCACCAAAAATGCTCACCAAAAGTGTACTCTTTAAAAAGATCACCAATTTAATGCTTTTTGTATTTCATTTATCAGCCATGTAGTCATCATTCCCCTCCCTACCACCATCTGTACACACTTTCCCAATAGACCATCACAGCTGTCCCGTTTCTCACACAAACAGTACCTTTTATATGCTTCCCAACTGTTTTTAATAACTGTTCTGTGCACAGCACTGTACTTCCTTTGTTTTCTTTTTTTTCCGCCCTTTTTTTAAAAAATATGAAAAAGAGAGATATAAGCCAAACAAACAGGTCATCGTCACAATCAGTGAAGGAAGGCAATTAAAATGTTAAAAGCTTCCATGGCCACTGACCCGTCCTCGAACTGTGCCAGTAGCCCCAGCACAGAGCTGGAAAGTTCCCTGGAGAAGTTGCTAAGGTAGACAACACTTGTTAAAAAAACCATGCACATGAGCAAGACTGAGAAATCCCTCACTCTTTTTAATGAGGAAATATTATTAATATTAAATACTGTTTCTGCAACCAGAGAAAGTTTTTTGAGGCTTTCTAAGTCCATTTATCAGCTCAAGGCATCGCTGCCCTGTATTTTAGAACCGTGTGGACAGAAGTGTCCCATTTTCTTTCCAAACTCTGACTCATTTAACTCTTTCCAAATGCCCTGTGTATTCTGACTTTGCATCACGGGTGCTCCTGCCTTCCCTTCAGCCGCCCCTGGAACTGCCAGAGCCCCAAACTGGGATGAAGTGCACAAACTCATGATGGAGGCACCGTGCAGCCAAGGTAACTCAGCCCCAAGCCTGGGCAAACAAAGCCGCTTGCAAAAGGCAAACTGGGAAGAGATCCAGCCAGGAATGGGAAGAAAAACAACAATTCCATAGTGATCCATCTCATGGAAACCTACCCTACCAACAGGACACTCAGGAATGAAAATTCCCTATAGTTGCTTTTGTCCAGGGCCATGTCCACAGCAAATTTCAGCAGGCTGCAGGGAGATAGGAGCATGCAAACATTCCCTCCCTCGGCACCGTACAGGACCACAGCAGGTAACCCAGCCCTGGAATGGGACAGGGACACTGCTCATACCATCCTCATCCTCCAGACAGAGAGCTTCACACCCTGGGGCTGCTCACTGTGAGACACACCTCACTCTTCTAGGGGAGAGTTTATTACTAAAGACCACGCACATGGAGAACAACTGGTCCGCTCAGTTCTCACCATGATTTTGCCCTCCAGCTTTTGACTGAAAAAGAAACAATGTCCATGTTTAAAGTGCAAGTTGAACAAATTATTTTGCCTAGAAATCACCCTCATATATCTAGGTTAGAAAGAAGAGACACCTTGAAGATGCATTTCTGAGACACAAGCGTGCACCCCCAAACAGCACCGAGCTTCGTGGTTGGGTGTTTGTAACGGCATCTGCCTGGGAAGAATCTAAATCAGAACTGTTGAAGGTGATATCGTTCTCTAAGAAAAAGAAAAAAAAATATCCTGACCACAAAAATCCCACTCTTAACTGATTACTGTGTGTTTTTCCCAACTTTTCCAGAAATACCCAACCTCCGCCCGCCGCAAGGGTTTGGCTGCTACCGAGGCTGGTGCTGCCCCAGCCAGGCAAACTGCTTGTGAAACTTTCACATGAAATTATGCAGGACTTGCTTTTTAGATAAGCAACAACTACTTTTCTCTTTTTAACACAAAACCCGAATGTAAATAGGTTTGTTGGCTATTTTTAATGAAGTCCTTGTGGCATCAAGAAAAGTCCTCATCACCACACAATAAAAGCATTGCAGTGGCTATCCTCCCTAAAAGCATCCCAACAATAGCTGGGCTTGAGAAAAGCATCCCAATACAAAGAATTCATTCTTCTGATTTACTTGAAACTACTTGGCCTCAAAAGAAAAAAAACAAAAACAACCAAACCTGAATTAAATTTAAATTTTACCCTATGTTTCCAGCATCACTCGGGGATTTGGCCATTTTCTTCTATATCAAATTAAAACCTTATTGGGTAAAAAGATCAGACAAATTTCAAGTGAATACCCTTAGGATGAAATCTGTTTGACAATGTATTTTTGCTTTAAAATCTTCAAAGTGAGTGTTTATCTTGACAATAAATGTAGCAACTATCTAACTTGTCTTTTGATACCCTTACAGGAGTGAATCCCTGTTCGTTCAGTGCGTTACAAGGTATTTTAAACACAAAAATGGTGATTTAACCAGACACGATGTTTATTACAAAGCTCAGGCAGCTCATTATCTGTCCCTCATGCACAAGATTAAAGTGGTAGATGCAGAAAAACACAGCATGAAAGAGGCTGTCCCAACACTTTTCATTTAGTTCTTCACCCCTTGTTTCTCCTGAAGCCTTCGGTACACTGTGCACAGAGCCGAAAACTTTCCCTTTGCCAGGGGCTTTCCAGAATTTAGCTGTAAGGAGATGCCTCCCTATAAAATACTCCTCACGAGTTTGTAAATGCATTTTGCAACCTAACAATCCATGCACGGTGGATTTCCTGGGCTGAAGAGCACTCCTGCTTTCCCATTGTGCGCTACTTAGAATGATGGAACCGTTTGGGTTGGAAAAAATCTTTAAGAACACCGAATCCAACTGTACTGAAAGCAGGGTGACAGCGGCCAGGATGAGAAGAGAGACGTACAGCACAGAGGACAGTGCAGAACAGGTTTAGAGTTTGTTTAGATACTTATGCTATGGCCACATCATGGATACGACAAATGGATTAAACCAAGGAGCAGAAACAACACTGGCTACCGCTCTGTGACCAGGGCTTGGTGACATGGTGGTAGGTGTGGAGGATATGCTGTCACCTGCAGCTCTCATGGGTAAATGCCATGCTGGTTTTACACCTGTGGAAGGTGTGTTCCACCCCTCTGGGCACCTCTCTGTGCCAACATCCAGCTCCCCAGTCACAGCAAGAGCTGGGGACGGACATAACCTCCCCATGCACCAGGTGAGATGGGAAGGAGAAATCCACTGAGCAGTCCCCCTACATAACACCAGGGGCTTCCCACTGCACCCTGAGGGTGTCCTGCTGGAGGAGACCTCAGCGATACACCCTCCTGTGATGCTTTTAAACCACCTTTTTACATCATCCAAAAATCCAGAGCACCAGCAAGTTTTCTCTCATTGACCAAACAACCACCAGGTACCGCACTCACCAGCACAGCCTGTTCACCTGGCCAAATAACCCCACTTTGGATACCTACCAACCCCACGGTAATTTTTTGCTTTACTACAGATATATCTTACCCCAAAACATGAACAAGCTGAAACATCCAATCATGTTCTGGCACGCATGCCAAAAAAAAAAGCCCATGGCAACAAAGACGACAGCTTGCCAATGGCAGCTGCTGCACGCACACACAAAATTAAACTATATTCTTCTGAAAAGGGATATTATTATGGCATTTGTTTCCCCCCACCCTCACCCATTCCCTCCCAAAATAAAGGGGGAAATATCAACACATCTTAAACATTAGGAGAGATGGATTTGGGGAAAAAAAAAAAAAAGGCATGGATGGAGAATTTAGGGTTTAATAGGAGATCCAATTGGGATTGGATCCATTGAATGCATGGAGCCACCCTGAAATACTGGCTCACATACGGGAGTTGTATGGCATGAGCAAGTAAAACATAATTTAGAAGGCCTGAGGATGCTGAATTGCCTCAAGTTTAGTCAAGCCATCCCTTGGTTACAACACAAATCTGCAAACACTCTTGTGTGCATTGAAGAGAAGCTGATGACACCCATCCCTGCCTCCTTCCCCCTGGTGTGGACCTGCCGAGTGCCTCCCGAGCTGCGATGCAATGCACAAGGGAGCCGTCTCCTCGCTGTGAAGATAAATGTCATATTGGACCTCTGACATCATGTATTCTCCAAGTAATTATTTTTGATATCATAAGAGTTGTACAGGGTGCACAATAAAATTAAAAAGTAGAAAGCAAGGTTAATAAGATTATCGTGTTGGTATAATAGGTAATGCATTTTGCAGTATATCCTTAAATCTGCCCTCTCCAAGCATAATTAAATAACTGTGATTTATATTTTAAAGGAACGCAGACAGGGTAATTTTTTGCTTTACTACAGATATATCTTACCCCAAAACATGAACAAGCTGAAACATCCAATCATGTTCTGGCACGCATGCCAAAAAAAAAAGCCCATGGCAACAAAGACGACAGCTTGCCAATGGCAGCTGCTGCACGCACACACAAAATTAAACTATATTCTTCTGAAAAGGGATATTATTATGGCATTTGTTTCCCCCCACCCTCACCCATTCCCTCCCAAAATAAAGGGGGAAATATCAACACATCTTAAACATTAGGAGAGATGGATTTGGGGAAAAAAAAAAAAAAGGCATGGATGGAGAATTTAGGGTTTAACAGGAGATCCAATTGGGATTGGGGCTGAATGCATGGAGCCACCCTGAAATATTGGCTCACATATGAGAGTTGTATGGCATGAGCAAGTAAAACATAATTTAGAAGGCCTGAGGATGCTGAATTGCCTCAAGATTAGTCAAGCCATCCCTTGGATACAACACAAATCTGCAAACACTCTTGTGTGCATTGAAGAGAAGCTGATGACACCCATCCCTGCCTCCTTCCCCCTGGTGTGGACCTGCCGAGTGCCTCCCGAGCTGCGATGCAATGCACAAGGGAGCCGTCTCCTCGCTGTGAAGATAAATGTCATATTGGACCTCTGACATCATGTATTCTCCAAGTAATTATTTTTGATATCATAAGAGTTGTACAGGGTGCACAATAAAATTAAAAAGTAGAAAGCAAGGTTAATAAGATTATCGTGTTGGTATAATAGGTAATGCATTTTGCAGTATATCCTTAAATCTGCCCTCTCCAAGCATAATTAAATAACTGTGATTTATATTTTAAAGGAACGCAGACAGGCCGTGTATCCTCCTACCCACATATGCTAATTACTTTCAGCCCCTAAAAATCACACAGTTGTTTGCAGCTTTTTAATCCTCATGTGTAAATAATCCGACTCAGGTCCAAGTTATGAACAATAAAGTCCAGGAAACTTTTAGAAGAGCTTGTCATTAAACCCGTCTTGATTTTATCTCACTGATCTAATGGCACTGATGTGTGCCGATACCCGCGGGAAGGAGGAACGATTCCCCCCGGCCTTCGCGCCGTGACACCGGGACAGCACTCGGACTGGGAGGGTGGATATTAATGGAGAACAGATCAACACCCTTCAGGAGGAGCCAATGGATGTACAAGCCCAGGATACCCCACCTGGGTCTTGCCGTGGGTCTGGGTGTACCGCGGTGGCACCAGGATCGCGGGCGACACGAGCCCACACGCTTCGCTCTAGGCCGAACTCAACCGCGCCGCTCTCCATTTTGACTCGCACGTGAGAGCCTGGCACACAAAATGGAGGCCCTCGTGTGTTTTACAGGCAGCGGCTACGAATCCAGCCTAAATCCACCCGCTCTATGTGCCACATCCTGCTCCTACACCCCGAGCCACGATGGTGCCACACACAGGGCTGAGCTTGGGTGTCTTACATCCACCCCTGGGGTAGGGACATGGGGCAATGGTAGCTAGAAACATTTAATATATATATAAATACTCTGTTTTCTCTTTGAAATTAATCACACTGTGATGATGGGTTCGTCCAGGCGCTGCCCTTGCAATTTGGGATAAAATGCTGCAAGCCCCAGATGAACTTGCTGGGATAAAACTGCCCTACACATCTGAGGCACCACGACCCAGGTGTTGATTTCAGTCACAGTTTTTGGTGGCTCCCATAATGCAGGAGAGAATTAACAACAACCAGAGACATGGTTGCACCACATGAATGGGAAAGCCAAAGCGATTAAAATGAATTTTAGTCCACCAACAAAGCTTATCTACCACAAGCCCTCACTGGCATAAGGAAATGTCCGGGTCGGCTGCTGTTAGGAGGCTAAAATAATTTCCCCTGAATTTACAGCCTGTAATTTAATCATCAGCTCCAGCCCTTGTCTGTGAGGAGAGGAGCAGGGGCAGAGCCAGATCCATGGCTTCCAGTGAGGATGCCCCAAATTCATTTTGCTGTGGACAGTCCCCAAGGCCTGGAGGGTCCCACATAAGTGCAGGCTTTTGGGGAGGGGTTGAGGCGTTTTGGAGCAGCGGGTTGGAATTTGTTTGCTGGTTGTAAAAACCTCACCAGTGCCTGAACCAGAAGCATCAGGGGGAGGAGGAGGAGGAGCTGTGAAGAAGCTCAGGGCACAGAAAGCAAGGGATGCCCTTTCCTTTACATGCAAATGGGGAGAAAATACATAATTGTAATAATAAATAGCGGGTTTTATGAACAATTAGGATTCCGCTGTCTCTTTGAAGGGTTTGAAAAGCTGACACGATGTTTTGGGTTCTCCAGATTCAGCTTTGAGGCCTCAACCAAGAGAAACATTCAGCCCCGCTGTGTACAGCAGTGACCACAACAAAGATTGTGGTTTCTCCCACACTCGCCTTAAATAGATCTAAATTAATGCTATTCATCATTGGGTGGAAAAGAAGGGAAATATAAAAGTGCAGTTGCTTGTAGAAAAGCCAGAAGCATTGGGCAACTTTCTTACCACTCACAAGCTTCTCCTGCTTCTGCACCTCGAAGCAAGGAGGCATGGAAATAACACACCCTTATACTGTGCAAACCCATCACCTGGAAAACATCCTGGGCATATGAAATACGCCTTTATCCCGTGTTTATTTGTTGTTGCTGTTGTTGTTGTTGGAGAAAGGGAAAAGCTAAACCACATGACTGAACTCCTGCCAGGGGTTCGTGATAGAGCAGGCCGTCCCGAGTGCCGCACCAGTTAGTATCTGAATTATCACGGATACTCACCGGCTCAGTTACACCCGCACAGGGAGAGCAGTTGTCCCACCTAAATCCTGCTCCTGTCAGCTCCCACCCTGCTCGTGGCTGCAGCGAGCAGCCAGTCCCTCTCCCCAAAGAGGAGATCATCCAAAGATGGGGATATCTCTCTGCGCCACGCGGGGTGTGTAGTTTGCTCTGTCTCATGCGTGCCCACGATAGGTGGGTGCATGAAATTTGGGGTGTTGAGGAGCTGCGGCTGTCCTCTCCTCACCTCTCCTGACTGAGATAGAGACCCAGGCTCCCACCACTGACTTTTTATGGGTACTTTTTGTAATGCTAAAACAACACAAAATCTGCTTTCTCCCTTTATTCCTTGAGGGCAGAAATACTGTGAGATGTCTTAGTGTCACTTTTTTTTCTTTAAAGCTACAGATGTCTCACTTTGGCAAAAAATAATGGAGCAGAAAAACAACTCTATCAGCCCACATACACTAAAATCTCAGCTGACCGTTGATCTGCTCGGGTTCTCCTGGGCATGCATTGGGAGCCCTGTGCAGGGAGCAGGTGTGAGATACCTGCTGCGAAGCTGCCTGAAGTGATTTTTTGGTAAGAGTAAATGCAATCTCTCTGCAGAAAAAAACTTTAAGGACTGTTTTGGATATAGACTGGAACAGCCATGAGCTGGAATTAGGTTTTCCAAAGCATTATAGGTGGAGGGAGTGTCATGGGTGTTTAAAAGTCTTCAGATAGGCGTAAAAATGACATATACATTACGCATTATCTCCACAAAACAAACACCATTTGAAATGTGCCCCTTTTTAGCTACCATTATGATCTGTCTAAAGAGCATTTTGGTTGAAACTTGGGAGGAAAGAAGAAGAAGAAAAAAAAAAAAAAGCCCACTGATCTTACACCTGCTCTTTAGCAGTGGGAAGTAGGTTCTCAATCTGTTAACATGACCATCTGGCCAATCTGCATATCACGGCTATCTGGATTACCGTACGATGGAATGACAATAACGTAGCCAAAACAAAAGTAAAACGCATCAAAAACTAACAGCAGCGCAAGCCCTTTTGATTTCAAATTAAATAATAAATGTGGTATCAGAGAAGAGCGAGAAAGTCAGCTAAATAATTAAAAATGAGCCTTCGCTCCGGCATAATTAAGTAAACAATATGGTGTGTGTTTCTGTATGCGCCAGCAATAGTTTCCACCGTCGAACGCTCCACTTTTGCAGAGCAGTGATCAGGAGTTCAAGGCGCTGCGACAGCTCTTTCAGTGACGTACGGTATTGTCAGGACACCTCTGCCACCCCTGCGACACCCGGCCCGGCTGCGGCTATTAACAGGATTAATGCAGCAACAATCAATACCAATTGTACTAAAAGATTACAGCGCAAAGCCTTGGGTACCTCTCGGACCCCCCGAAACCTCCACGGGTACAGGAGGGCTTCTGCATTAACCCATCTTTGGGTTATTCCCATCGATGCCTCTTTATGGTCGTCCAAGGAGAATATTTTAAGTCTGTTGATGGGAACATAAAATGGGTCGAGCTTAAAGTTCAAGGTCATGTGCTACATACCACTGCCCAGCAATTAGCCACGGAGCACATCTAGAAGTTAAGTAAATTTTCAGACGCAAAAATTAAGGCTGAGTTCTGGCACCTTCGCTGCCTTCGAGTCTAAACGTGAACAGAAAAATGAGCTTACGTAAATAAAACCTAGCCCCGGATTTTTTCTTAAATTTGGGATTTTTAAATGTCCTTCTGAAAGATTAAAAGATTTTCTCTGCCACAAATACCTCGCGAGTTTAATACTCGCCCGAAGCGCATAACGATGGCCGGCCAAAAAAATAAACCGGGCATTGCAGCATCGCCTCCTGGCCAACCATCCCGCTTCGGCCACTGGAGAAGTCTCTAAAAACTGTGACCTCTCAGAAAATTTAACTACTTCTATTGCGATTCTATTCTCCAATCTGACCACATTAGCAGGAGGAACTCCAAAGCAGTAAAAAACTCCAGAAAGTTCTCGGTTGAGTGCCTACTAATGAACAAAGGTTAACTTTATCTAAAAGGTCAAATGCCTGGTGGCTAAGGTTGTGACCTTAACAACTTAAATTGTGACCTTGCCACGTGCCTAGTATATTGTAGATTCTGATACAGATCATCTGGTAAAGGACCGGTCATAAATTAGCTTTACTGTTCGACTCCCACAAAGAAAACGGTTTGCCACAATGGTTTCCAACTTGTCATTTGATACAAGAGCAGAATAAGTGAAAACTAAAAAGCAAACCCAAGTTCAGGGTATGAAAATGCCGCCTGCTTTTAGTTAAGCAGATTAGAAACTGCAAACTGAGAGCAATACTCTAGATTTCAATACATTTTTTGGTCAACCTCTAATTCACAAAGCACCGATCTTCCTTTCCTTTTTTTTTTTTAATTTCTTTTTTTTATCCTTTTAATGAAAATGACATGTAGTTTGCCTATTTGCATATTTTTGTTTTCTCTTTCTAGCCAGTTCTTAAAGAGAATAATTGATTTCAGTAGCTTTGTAAGAAGCACTATTTAAATCTGTGCACATGTGTTCCCTTACAGATGATAGTGCCTACTGAAGGAAAAGCGTGGATTCAAAGCAATAATTATCCTACATGTTTAGAAGGAAAGGGACATCTTGCTGCCGAAGTCATCTCGAATAAGGGCATCTTGGAACAGAATACTCCCCCCAAGAAAAGAAGACAAAAAGTAGGGGGAAAAAAAAACCCCACAAGAAAAAGAGAAGCGAGCACTATGGGTGAAAAGGTCACAATGGTTTTGGCACGTATCTTCAAGCACGTTTCGGAGTCTGTGCCTCCTGCCAATACTGGCAACTTCTCAAAACTTTTAAGGAGGTAAAAACATTGTTTAGTGTTTACAAATCTTCTGTACTATAGCAGATGCTTGTCAAATCCGCTATATGTAAGTTGACCAGCCTACCTAATATTTGCGCTGGCGACTTCCTCCTTATAAATACGTGGTCCATACATTTGGGGAGCGAGGTCTGATGGAGTTGGAGACAAAGGACCCTTAATATTTTTTTCTTTTGTAATTTTCCTGTTGCGCACCCGGCACAAGCTGCCATTACTGCGGGTCTGCGGGAACCAATGGCTGTCAACTTGGCCAATGTTCAGGTGTAACAAAGACTGCTGGGATACATCGGAGGGGGGAAAAAAACGGGAAAAAACGGGGGAAGAAAAAGAGGTAGCTCTACGCAAGGCTTTTGGTACACCTCTGCGAAGCCATATAGACCGTGACCACGCTGTGCCACCTCCCAAAAAACATCTTGTTCCCCTCCCCGCTGAGGTTTAGCAGGAATATGCCAGCACACACTCCTGCATTGAGAGCACAATGCAATGCGTGCAATCAGCAAACAACGGCCGAAAACACCGCGCGGTGCGCTCTGCACGGGCGCGCGGCTGCTCACACAAATCCCCAAATCTAACCCCAAAAACCACGCCAAGGGCTCGCGACGTGTTTCTGTGGCAAACACCAAATCTGAAGGACAATCGGTGTGATCGCTGCCTGTTGATGATGATGGTAGGAATAAATAACAGTTCGCTATCAAGGCTACTGTTTGCCACCGGCGTGCTGATAAGATGGTATATCCCTAATCGCAATATTGAACTTTCATAACGTCTGTTGCCCGACTGTTATAACAGGGAGAGGTCCCCGAAATACTCCCACCACTGGGTTTGGTCCTTTTCTCCCCATCCTACATTTCTGTGACCCTACATGCAAGCTAAGCCAAGACCGTTGGTTTCTATCAACAATTTCTGAGCTCCACGGAGGGCCTGGGAAATACAATATGGATCAGTATTTACCGCATCGTGCTATATATAAATCCAAATAATAAAAACCTGCATGCTGTAGATCAGTAAATGGACATTTATAGCTTCTATTTGGATATCAAAGCATTTTAAATTTATCAACCCACTCCAACACGCGGAGGAGGAAACTGAGGCAGACAAAAGGGATGGTCCCCTCGGGGTTGGTGATGGAACAGGAGGTGACCTGAAATGCCCCAGGCCCAAGCTCCCTTCAGTTAGCCATTTATCCATAACGCTTCCTTCATGATGGCCATAATAAAGCGCAGAGTAAATAAATAATTTTCCTCAATATTTGCCTACTTCCCTTTACACCATAAATGTACTGTATGATTTACCACCTCACACCGAAGTGCAAAGTAAATGCTGCAGCTTATCTGTAGGAAATACCATGAGGATACTCAAAAGTTATTTCCGAACAGGGATCATATCTGTAAAATCCCAGCGGCGACATTGCCTAACACAACAACCATGGCAGGGACTCAGCGCAGAAAAACTTTGGGGAAGCCGAAACTTTCTGCAGGACCCTCTGAAAGAAGTTGGCATGGGAAATGCAGGCTCCCTGGGCTGTAATTTGCTTGGTTTTCTTACCAATAAATATTTATACAGAAGTGGTTTCTACTAATGTGATTCCTCTCTCCCCTGCTCCTCTGTTTTTCCAGCCTGTCCAGCCCCTCAGCTCACAAGTCAGGATATGCTGGGGGACCCACACGTCCCGTACATGAAACATGGGGCATTGCACTTCACACACGCACATTTTTCTGCACTACAATCACTCAGGAGAACTACAATAGCGTATTATTTTACCCAGTCAACATACTACACATCCTCTGAGCACGCCGAGTCACGCCGCAGGCAGAGCATACTTTGTGTTGGAGTCTGGGATCCCAAGATTTTCATCACACGTTAAAACATCTCAGTCCCTCCTCATAAGCACAATATTGTCAAATCAGGAATTTTTTTCAAGACCTGCTTAGCTTTTAGGTGTATAAATTTTGATCTTTTAAGGGGTTTAAATGTCTCCTTTTCCCTCTAGGGTTACCCAGAGGTTTGTTTCATGCCCACTCAGACCTGATGACTAGGTTTGCTATCAAGGGACTGTCTTCTCTTTTCCCTCCAATCCTGCAGGGTTTACAGGACCTAATCCCCGTGGGGTGAGGATACCTAGTACTCCTGACCCACAGGCCTCAGGCATCTCTAGCCCTCCTGGACAACTTTGTGCATAACATATGCAAACTTTATTTAAAAAAAAAAAAATAAATTAATTAAAATCTATCTGCTTTCCCCCAAAATTAGGATAAAGGAAGCCGCGTCCGGCTGCGAGCCCTCCTCGGACAACATTTAGGATAACACCTGTGAAGGATGCCCGAAATGCTGTTAACCGCGGAAAACAAGAGCCACTTATATATGGCTGCACCTTAAAAACCCCATTTAAAAAAAAAATAAAATTAAAGTGAGGGGGGGAGTTTTGGCACCCTCCTCGCCACCCCGGGAGAGTGATAACCGGCATTCCCAGCTCCCTCCCCGGCTCATGCAGCCGCCACAGGGGCACGGCACCCGGCACGGAGATAACCGAAAAGTTGGAGAAGGTGGTAGAGAAAGGCACTTACCTGCTGCGTGCACAAAGTATGCCAAATATAAATCGAGTTCCTTAACAGAAACTCCTATATGGTGGGGCTGTACGCACAGCCCGGGGTTAGAGCACTGTGGGGACTTTACAAGGCGCTCGCCATCAGTACTTTCGAGCGGAATACCTTTAAATAAAATCACCATAACAAGGTCCAACCTCCAGACCTTATCTGCCTGGCGAAGGCAGTCAATTCTTCTCATCTTGCCCTTCTGGTCTGGATTGGAAAGAACGCAACACGGAGGCTTTTTTCCTGTGACTGTGAGAACAAAATCCTCCCGAAATTCAGGCCTGATATCTTTCCGGAGCTTTGCCAGAAGTCTGGATGCCCATTTTTGCTTTACCTCGGGTTTTTCACTTAGCAGTTCGTCCTTCACGGCTCTCTCTTCCTCTTTTGACATGCGTTTTTCATGTTTTTTGAAGTATTTTCTTTTTCGGGCTTGCAGGTTGAACCATGTGTACGCAAACGCTCGGACGTGAGGCAGAAGTGCTTCGATGAAGGGATGAAATTCATCCTGAAAAAAGTTACAGAGAAGGGTTGATGCCACCGAAACCATCAAGAAAGAGCCTTCAAAAAGAGGGCTTTTGCGGGATGGAGAGAATTAGGAGGGTGCTGATAAATTTTAAGGGCTGTGGGACCCCTTGCTAATGGACCCCAAACCCACCACTGCCACATCCCCGCTTCCCTTTCGCGCCGACCCAAAACCTCCGCTCCCGCCCCCCAAAAACAGGGTCCAACTTCAACCAAGCGCCCAGATGGAGATGGTGCAATGCTGGCACCTTTTCCCCAGTTCCCAAACCTTTTTAAAAAATTTAAAAAAAGGGCAGAATGAGTTAAAAGCCAAAAACTCCTTTGCAAGTCCACTTGCAGAGCGCGTATCTCCCTTTGCTCTCTCCCTGACCCCGCTGCTTGCAGTGTAGCCAGCATTTGCCCGCCAATTTGGCAAATCCTAAACATTTGGATGCCAATCAATGTTTGTATGGGGAAGTCTAAAGTATAGTAAAACTTTCCCTAAGATATATTTGGAAATAGCAGCCGGCAGAATAGTAAAATGCCACTATAGCTGTATATACAATTACAATGAAGGGTGGTTTTCACTCTGGTTCCTAAACAGTGAAGGGAGCGCGAGAAGTACCGCGGTCGATTTATCCCGCGAGCGCAATCATAACCAACACTAAAACCCTAGAAAAAGCAAGCCTTGCAATTTATATTTTTTTTAAAAAATTGTTTATATTTAGTAAAAAAACCCCACAAAACAAAACCCAAAAAACTTGCTATCTGAGCATATTAGGGAAAGTCAAACTCTGAGCCTTTCTATAAAATTAAAAAAAAAAAAAATCCCAAATAAACAGGAAAAATTGAAAAATGCGGTAACAGAAAACTGCAGCACAACTTGTGCAAATACACAAAGAATTATTAATTGTGTCAGACTTTCAGATATTTAAAAAGAAATGTCCTACTCGGAAAGTTAGTTTGGCCATCCGGAGACACTGCTTGCTTTGTGTAACGAGGAGTTAAAGATCACCCCTCTCCCCTGGCACAAAAAAAATCGCAATTAAAATTATGCTGACGCTAAAAAAAGGCCAGAAGACCCCTTGATTTTTTTTTTTTTTAAATAATTTTTTTTTTTTTTCTCCTCACTAAGTATTACATAAATCAGCCAAAGAGATCAAAACATATTATAATATACTGGGTTCATGCTTCTTGTTTTTTTCCTGAATAAATGAATGACCCAGCTCAAGGCTGCACATAAAAACGTATCCAGCCTATGGGCCTGATCCAGCGCTGCGTGCTGGGGACGTCCCTGCTTCCAGTTCCTCCTTTTCTCAGGATTGGGCCCTCCAGGAGGGAAAAATAAAGTAATCTCTGCAACGTTTTCCCCAGCATGGGAAAAGCCACCCGCTACCCACCCCTGTGTGAGGAAACATCGGGGATTTTTCGGATTAGCAAACTAACTTTTTTTTTCTTTAATTATCCCATGGAGTACATTTTCTACTCAAATCATTGTGGGTCATGCAAATATGGTTATTAAAACAGACATCTTACTTCTTTTCAACACTTTAATTTGCATTGTTCTTTTCAGAAATTATGAAAAATTGAGAAATCAATAGTAGAAAAATCTATCAGCAAAATCCTGTCATAATTCAAGACCTTCTGCTGACGCCCCCAAAGCCTTCATTGCACTTATTCTTAGTGGCCCCAAAATTATAGATACTTAAATCTATAGGTAGCACCATTGCATTTATTTTTATTTTAAACACAGATTGTTAAAAACTTTCCTAGCAGCACAATATATTTCATTAGAGCAGAGCGGCAGCAATCAAAGTACCATGAATGATTATTAAAATAAAAGCAGGTAAAATAAAATAAATCACTCCAGTGATTGGCACATTCCTCTTTTTTTTTTTTTTTACCCTCCTCTATGGGAAAAGATGATAGTTTCAAATTTCAATAAAGTTTAAAAAAAAAAAAAAAGATTGTTGCGAGTTTGCAGTCGGCAGATTCAAAAAGTGAGAGGAGGCACAGTCCCAGCACATGGAGCTGCTCTCACCCACCAGACACAGCTCTCACGGTGGGGGGAGGAAGGGGGGGAAAAAGAAGAAAAATATAAAAACTACAGGTCTCTACAAGCTATTAAAAATAATAAACCCTCCCTCCTGATCCCTCCTGTCCTTCCCTTTCCCCACTCAGGGAGAGTCAAGGAAAAAAGGCCTTTTGTCAAGTGGAAGTTTATCTGTGAAGGTACACAGAGCAAAGAGGCTCGACAGCCCACAGCGAGCCAGGGCAGCGCTTCCAGCCTTCCCACTTTCCAAACACGTCTTGGTACATCCTGAAATATTTTAACTTTTCTGCTTTAAGCAGCGCTTTGTCCTGCCTGATCTCATGTGCTCGGGACTTTTTTGGCTTGGCGTTGGATAACATCCAAGAGAGAGTTGCTTTAACCTGCGCTAAAGCTGATTTCTACGATGTGAACCTGAAAGGGGAGGTAAAAACAACACCCAAAAAAAACCCCAAAAAACCCCTTTATAAAAAAACACTAAACCACTTCAAAGGGAGGGGGAAAAAAAAACCAAGATGCTTTTTTGGTGCAAAGTCAGGGTCTGTGGCTGAAGTAAAAGAGAAGCACTGCTGCTCAGGCGCGAGGTGTGCACGTCCCTATTACACCCTAATGTGTCTTTTCAAAATGGTGTATGAGGAGAAAAGGTTAACGACTCATAAACAGACCAACTTTCAAAGTGTCTTGGTAAACACGCTGCTCCGGAAAATCGCACCGCTTCAATCTCGGCGCTGAGGTATTAGCAAAGTCCAAGTGGAAATAAAAGCAGCCAGGACTGATCAAACAGAACTGGGCTGGACGCGGGGACGGAGAGGGGGGGAGCAGCTTCTGCACAATACAATTTTTTATTTCAGTGGTGCTACAGCCCCCTCAAAAAACCCAAAAAGTTTTGGAAATGTGTCAGTGCAAGTGTGCTAACAGATGTGCAACTTGCCTGCAGCCTTGCTGCAAAACAGCAGGATTTTAAAGAACTGGTAGAAAAGGCAATGATCTTTCCCTTTCCACAAGTTAGCTTGAAGGGAAACTTTAAAAGTATTTGATAAAGCTGTTTGCTTTCCCCCCTCAGTGTTGGATGGGTTACCTAAAAATAAAAGACACCAGAAAGCTGGCAAAGCAATAATAAAAAGTTGGGCTTTTCTTTACTGCACTCCTCTCCGAAGTTTGAGGATACAGCTCTTCCGAGAGCTGCCTATCTCTAAGCAGTACCTAAAATTTGGGCTGCACAGTTATGTACTGTTTATCCCAAAATTCTCCTCAGCTCTCCAAAAAGGTGTTAAGAAAAACAAAACAAAAACCCTAGGACAAAAGAGCCCCAACGCCAACCCAAAGGCGCCTTCGATAATGTAATCCTGCAAAGGAGGCTTTGAAACAATGTATTTCTGCAGATCTTTTTGAAATTAACCAACTACAGCGACCCTTGCTAATATTTTTACAATCCATTTGCTTGTAAATCTATGAGGAGATGTGCATATGTTCCCCAACTATTTCCTAGCTCCTCAGCAGATATGTAAATGGAACAATGTTTGGATTTTTTCTGACAGATGACACAAAATGCTTGTGCCATTTTGGTTCCAGGGCTTGGATAAATATGCTCAGAACCAGGATTTCTGTTTGTTTTCCTTTTCTAACCCACTTTCAAGAGCTTCCCTTTAAATCTGAACCAAAACTTGACCAAAAAAAAAAAAAAGAAAAAAAAGAAAAAGAAAAAAAATCCTTCCTAAAACTTGTATCAATAAAAGCTCTTGAAACGATAAAATAGGAAATTATTTGCAATAGCTCAGGGCTCGCCCCCTTTTTCTATGGAAAAATTACAGAATCACCTAATTGATCCTTCGGAGGGAAGAGTTTGTCAGGAGGCCTCTAATCCTCCTATTACTTTTCCAAACGTGCAGCAAGAATGCCAGATTTTCCTAACGGAGTCAAAGCACATGCCTGGCTTTCTGCTTTTCTTTTGATAAATTAAAAAAAAAAAAAAAAAAAAAAAAAAAAAAAAAAAGCCGCGGGGTGAGGGGGGACGACAGGGACAGGACCCAACTGGACCAGGGAGCAACCAGCCCATGGATTTATTTTCTCTCCTTAATATGCGACTGGGCCTACTGAGCCCCAGGAGCCCCACGTGGAGATGCCAAGAGTGTCGGCGCTGCGGGCCCTGCACGGAGTGTCCGGGGGTCCCTCCTGCAGCCGCTGCGCTGACAAAAACCAGGTATTTCTCAAGAGTTGAATTAAAGGCACAAACTTTGCCCAGGCACAGCCCGGAGTTGCTGCATCCCATCCTCTGCAAACTCCCGCTGCTCACATTTTCCTCCTGCCTTTTGAGCAAGTGTACGGTTTGGAGTTTCGTGCCCCCGCCGGCCTGGTGTTTTCTCGCCAGCACCCCAAAATTTGGGGGAGGCTGGGGAAGGAGAGGGGACCGCGACTGGAGAAGGGGACGAAACTTTGAGAGCTCTTCGGGCTGCCTGGGAAGCTGCCGCCCCTCTCCCTGCAATTCCTTGCCTTTTTCTCGACGGAAAGAGCCCGGAGAGGCTTTCTCACCGGGAGAAAAAAAATATTCCAATTAAATTAATAAGAATAATGTAGTCAAAATCTCCTGCAGGAGGAAATAATCTGGGGTTTGAGTCCGCCACAAAGCATTTCCTCGTTAAACCATTATATCCTGCTAATTGAAGGGGTGTAATTCAGCGTCCTGCAGCAGCGAGCGGGGAAAAGGGGGGCCGGGGGTTCCGCGGCCGCGCAACCGGGGGGCTCCGCGGAGCGACACCCCCGCCTCCACTCCCCGCGCAGCCCCGTCCCGCCGCGAGCGGAGGGCGCAAAAGTTGCGCCGAGCGCCGCGGGGCCCGATCCGCGGGCGGGAGGGTGGCGGGGGGGACAGGCGACACGCGCGGGACAAGTTTGCGGGTGTCCGTGTGGGGGGACACGCGCACGGTCCCCCGGCTGGGGCGGCCTCCGCGGGTGCGGAGGGCGCTCCGCGCGGGGGCGGCTGCACCGCGCCGCACCGCGGGAGCGAGCCCAGGTGCGGGGGACGGTCCCTCTCTCCGTGCCCGGGGCGCTGGCGGGGAGCGGCGCAGCGGCTCCAGCGCTGCCCCGGGGCCGCGGTGCGGGGCGGTGCGAGGCGCTCCGGCGCGGGCGGCGGCATCGGCGGCATCGATCGCGGATGACCAAGCACGGCGGGGCCGTGCGGGTCGTCCCGCAGCACCGCGCCCGCGCGGCCCCCCCCGTTAATTAAAGCATTAATAAGTAGGCGCCATTAGCCATGTGCCGACACAAATGGCCGTGCGGGAAGGGGGTGGAGGGGGGGGGCGATGCGAGCGAAAGGCAACAAAGTTAGTTTCGGCGAGCGGCGGTGGTGCCCCTTCCCCGGCGCGCACGGCCGCGCACCCCCGCAGCGCCGGCCCCACCGCGCCCCGGCGGCCGCTTACCTGGGTGAGACAGAGCGGAGAATACATGACTGCTGCGGGGGGCTGCGGTTTGGAGGTGTGCGTGTGCGGGGAGAGAGGGAGAGAGAGAGGGGGAGAGAGACAGAGGGAGAGGGAGAGAGAGGAGGGGAAAAAAGAGAGAGAGAGAGGAGAGGAGGGGGAGCCCCGAGCCTGCTTCTTGCTTTCACATTTCCAACTCTGCCAAACTGCAGCCAGCGCGGAGCCGCTCCATGAGCTGAACTTTAACCCCGCCTCGACTTTCCCGCACTACGCGCTCGGCATGCCTGCCCCGCGCGCCGTTAAAGGCATAGCGCTCGCTGCGCGCCCCTCCGCCGCCCCCGCTCCGCGCCCCTCCGCTCCGCTCCGCGCCCCTCCGCTCTGCGCCGCGCACCGCCCGCCCCGCGCCCGGAGGGGGCTGCGGCGCCGCCGCCTCCCTCCGCCCCGCCGCCCCGCAGCGCGGCCAGCCGCGGAGCCGAGAGGCGAGCAGGGCTCGGCTCAAAGTTTTCCTCTTTTTTTACGGGGGGGAGGTTGTGTATTTTTCTATCATAATTGTTATTTATTTATATTATTTTTTTTTGTTTTGCTCTTCCCGGGGGCTGCGGCTCCGCTCGGCCCTTGACCATGGAAGGATGGGGCAGGGGGGTGCTGGGGGAAGCGGCGTTGCCTTCCACAACTTTCCCCATCCCCTTTGGCACTTGTCATTTTAAATCAAGCGCTTTAGAACCAAGGGTGCTTATTCCACTTTAAAAAAAACAAAGATTTTCTTCTAAAAAATAGCAACACATAAATTCATCGGCACATCGCACTCCCCCCTCTTTCTTACTTATGAAATCTAAAAGTGAAGCGCTTAAAATTAAAAATACCCCCGCGCCTCCTGACACTTCTGGAGCGCATTGTCTTGGCACCGGCAGCGTTTGGGTTTGGGGTTTGGATGCTCTCCAGCCCGCTCCTGGGGACTCGCAGGGTGTCCCGGGTGGTGTGTCCCCCCCTTTCCGCTTGGGAATAGCGTTTTCCACTGATGCCGGAGGCAGTTTAGGTGACCCCCACGTCCCTGCGCGTAGTCACAGGATTTTTTTTTGGGGGGGGGGGGGGGGCGACGACGGCGACACAGGCAGGGCAAAAAACCCCATCCATAGGGGAAAAGGAGGAAAAATCCCCTCCCGCAGCTTGTTTCGGAGGTGGAGGGGGAGTGGGTTGTGTCCCCCCACTCGTCCGTGCCGCACCGTTCCCAGCCTTTTGCGGTTTCCAGCATTATCTTTTAAGTAACTTTTGGCGCCCTTCGGGAGACTTTTGGCCGCGGGACGGCTGGTTGCGCCCTCTAGGCAGGGGCCACGGTCAAGTGCAGCCCCTTCCCAGCCGCGGACAACCCCCCTTCCCCAAAAAAAAATACGGTAGAGCGAAGCACCTTCCCCCACCCCAGAATATCTGAGCGCTAAACGGGTGGGCGCGCAAGTTATCCTCATTTTTCCCAACTCAGCGTTTTGCTAAGCATGCTTTAAAAAAATAAATAAATTTTTAAACGTGGAGGTTTTTTTAAAATAAAATGCTTTTTTTTTTTCTTTCTTCTTCTCTCCTCCCCTTTTTTGGTTTTTTTTTAAATAAAATGCTTTTTTTTTTTTTTTTTTTTTTTTTTTTTTTCCTCCCCCTTTTTTTTTTTTTTTTTTGGGTGCTAAATCCGGAGGTTTCCGAGGCTCCGGCCCCGCCAGCGGCCCCGTCCCCGCAGGGCGCCGCCAACTTCGGCGGAAAAGGCAAAAAAAAAAAAAAAAAAAAAAAAAAAAAAAGGAAAAAAAAAAAAAAAAAAAAAAAAAAAAAAAGGAGGGAAAAAAAAATAAAAAGAGGAGAGAGGGAAAAAAAAAAAAAGGAGAATAAAAACCTAGGGAAAAAAAAGAAAAAAAAAGGCGCGCCCCTCCCCCCGGGGGAGTTCAAACGTCGCAACACCCACTCCCGCCGCTGATTGGACAGCTCTTGGTGACGTCACAAGGCCCAGCCCCGCCCATTGGTCCCCGCCGCGGTCCGTCACATCCCGCGCCCGGGCGCGTTTCTTTGTGCGCGGCCGCGGGCGCTCCAGACGGCGCGCACGGAGCCGGCGCGCACGTACGGGCGGGGAGGGGGGAAAGCGGGGGAATCTGTCAAGCTCAGCGGTTTTCTCAAATCCCTGACCAAAAAAAAAAAAAAAAAGATTTAAAAAAAAAAAAAAAAAAGGCAGCTGCAGCGCAGCCCTGCGCGCCCGCGCTCCCTCCGCGCCCAGACCCCGCGCAGACAATAGCGATTTCCTTCTGCGAAAGCGTGGGAATCGGGTTAAAAATACAAAAACAAGAGTTTAAGCGGCGCCGCGTCCCACGGGCAGGGATAACAGGGATAACACAGATAACAGCGATAGAGAAACTTTGCGGGCTCTGGCGGCACTTTTTTTTTTTTTTTTTTCTCTCTTCGCAATTTTTGATATTTTTTTTTATGGCTAAAATCGACTCGCAGCCGTTGGGAACCGGAAGGGAAAACCCGCCGCAGCCAACTGCCGCCGGCTCTTAGGTGGGATGTGTTGGGATTTTTTCTGCCCGTGGGTTTCGGGCTGATCTGGGGGTTTTGGTGGCTGCGGCTCGGGGCGGGCGCACCCGGGCGCTGCCGCCGCATCTCCACGCTCTGCCGGGTGAGCTCTCAGTGCCCGGGACTTTGCAGAAGTTACGAGCGATTCGGCAGCCTCCCGCCCACCTCCCTCCTCCTCTTCTCCTCCACCTCCTCCTCCTCCTCCCCCCCGCCCCCGCGTATTTCCGCAATCGCCGCGATTCGCACAGGAGACCCGCACCGGGGGGCGGCGGGGCTCACGGACATCCCCCGCTCTCCCCCGCACACCCCCGGCCGGGCGGGCGGCCCCGCTGCGGGCCCGCAGTGTCCCGCCCCCGCCGAGCCCCTTCCCAGCCGCGGGGGTCCTGCGCGGGAGGGCGGCGGGGGGGCGGTGCGAGCCCCCCTCGCACGGGTAACCCCCCCCCATCCTGCATGGATAACCCCCCCCACATCCTGCATGGATAACCTCCCGCACGCGTAAAACCCCCTCCTGAACGGGGAACCCCCTTCCCCTTCTGCACGGGAACCCCGCCATGCGCACCCCCGGCGCGGGGAACCCCCGTCCCTTGCACCAGCAAAGCTCCTTTGCTGCATGGGCAAAGTTACCTGGCGCTGGCGAACCCCCCATCCTCCTTTACACGAACACCTTTGCATCCCCCGTTCTTTGCAAATCCCCCCAGGCTTTGCCCCCCCCCGGTGCGGTGAAGGTGCGGGCCCCCCCGGCCGGGCAAGCCCCCGGCGGGGGAGGACCGGTCGTCCCCGCAGCGCTGCCGTGCCTGGCAGCGATGCAGCAGCCAAGCTGCAAAGTCTCCAACTTACACGGCACCCCTAAAATAGTCCTGATTTCATCCCTGAAAGGATTTCCTGGCTTTGTGTGTCTTAACTAGCCTTGGCCATTTTTGTAGAATAACCCCATTATTCACAGCTCTGAGGGTACAATCTGCTAAAGTCACTTAATAAAAAAAAAAAAAGCCCAGAAAAAAACCCAACCAAAAAAACACAGAGGAGAAAGAAAAACCTTCAAAGGGCGTGAGAAATAAAGGCAAACAAACAATTGTCTGTGGCTCTCAGCTCCCCTTGATCGTGGATACCCGCTTCATTAACAGGAGAAGCATTATATGCTTAAAACTGGAAGCCTCAAGATGCGTGATAATACTGCAAAATTAATTTGGGGGTGGGGGGGAGAGCAAGTGGATCTGAAGGTTAATTGCTATTTTTTGACAACAAAGTGAGACTTCAACTCACACAACTCATAAGTAGCAGTGTAGTTACCCCTCTGAATTTCTGAATTTACTGCTTTTAATCGACTTGAGCAGGTATTTAAAGACACAGAGGTTGCAGCCGAAGCGCACTGAGTACAGAGACCAAAGAAAAAAAAAAAAAAAAAAAAAAAAAAAAAGGAAGAAATCCCCTGAGACAGTGATTTTCAGTTTGCAGTTTGGGAGCCCCAGACCTGCGCCGGTGACAGCGCGGCTCCGTGCGCGGCGGCGCGCGTTTGAACCTCCCGGCAGCGGCTCTGCTTTCCTGGTTACCTCCTGGTGACCCCTCGGAAGGAGCCCGCCGGTTCCCAGCGGTCTGGAGACCACAGGTTGGAAACCACTGGTTTTGCATAAACTTGTGTTATTCGGCGCAGGCTTAGGTCGCGAGGGCTCCTCTTAGCAAATTGTCGAAGGATGATGTGCACTGCATAAATTAAAACATCATGTCCCCTTGCCATGTGAAAGCATTATTAAAAGAAGCATAATAAGGGATTTCCACCATGTTATCAAGCGTACAAAGAGAACTCCGAATGGGAGGGATGGCTGTCATCGGGGTAGAACAAGCTGGGATTTTGGAGAGGCTTGAGAAGCGCTTTGAATAGCCCGTCAGTTGGACAAGGATCAGCGCTGACAATAGCCGGGCTATATGTGGTATGGCCTGTTAACATACAGCAGCGATCATTAAAGGCCTGAGACAGACAACAGGGCTCTCCTGGGCCCTGAGTGATCTTGGTGGCTTTGGGAGAGCCACTGTGGTGGCCCTGGGAGCAGCTTCGCCCCGCTGAGAGCCAGAAGCACCCTGAAATCACCAGGCTTGATCCTGATCCCTTTTCCATCAAGACCTTAGAGCCACACACTGCTGACTCACACCCCCAAGAGACCTAAGTGCCAGTGTGGTGGATGGAAATCAATGCCCAGACGTTTCTCTGTTGTCCCACAACCCACAATGGATCTACAAATCCCAGTAGCAACTTCATGGAGAAGCAGTAGTTTAGTGCCATGCCTGACCTTGTCCCACCATCCGCCGTGAAATCAACAATATTCTGAAACTACCAAAAATGAGAGTATTCTGTAAGGCTCTCCCCGGGGAAGAGATTGCTTTTCTATTCCACAGATGCACAAAGAGCTGGGCATAAAAGGGTTTTCCTTCTTAGTTTAAAGGCTCCAGATCCTGAAATAGAGTTCCCCATAGCAAGACTGTTGGAACTCAATGATATCTAAGGTGTCTTCCAAACCAAGCCATTCTATGATTCTACAATAAACACCACGGTTTTGTGAACGCTGTGTCATTCTGAAACAGTAGGGCAGAACTTTCAACTTCCAGGCTCCAAATTTCAGGGAGTAGCTTAAATAAGCAGAGTAGTACGTTTGATGGAAATTCTCACCTTACACCACTAAGTACATGTGAATAATAATGTTTTTCCATGCAATATTTTCTGTCCATCGCCGCGATTCCCAGCAGGAGAGCAGGGTGATGAAGAAGCACTGCAGCTCCTATCTGGCAGATGAAAACGGCTACACCATTTGGGGTCTGGGCCATGGGTGCATCTCCAAAGCCACATTCATGTGGGGAATTAAAGCAGCTGTGCTAAGGGCAAGTGGGAATAAGTACACTAAAAATTGGTCAATCTTTGTGTGAAAAGACCTGCTTCGACCGTGAGCTCCTGGCGGCATCGCTGCCTGGCACGGCCGTACGTGGGGCGCTGGCTCCGGAGCCCAGCGCGTCGCAGAAATGCCTGCAGAGTTGAAATGCATTTCCACAGGGTCTCGAGTCTATTGCGAAATGCACTGCGGAGGAAATAACTTCCCAGCTAAAGTGTGCAGACTGCAGAAAGGAAGCAAGAGAATGGACAGAGGCGGGAGAGGCAGTGCTTCCCCTTTTGTTTTGCTGTGGATCTTATTATGGGGAGCAAAATAAGTGGTAACGTTTATAAGATAAAAACCCCTTTGCAAGCAGGGCTTATTTGAAAAAACAAAATATGCCTTGAAGTGAAAGTTCCCTATGAAAGTGAATGGAGTTTAATAAGCTTGCTCTGGTTTACGAGAGGACTCAAGCAGTGCCCGTCGGGCCAGGCCCCACTGTGAGCCTCCAGGAACCTTAAACTCCCTTCTTACCATGTTGATGCCACCATCCAACTGGATAAATCCCCTGTTCACAGCCAGGAAAGACACAAATAGGTACAGTTGTCCTCAGCTATATTTTATTTGTACACAGTCCCGCAGTGTTATCGCTGCTGGAAGCTGAGGGACACCTCTCACAATGGTACGTAATCATTCTCCATCAATACGGAGTGATTACACCATGCAGAACTGATACTGCTGTTGTCCTAAATCCAATGTTTTATCAGGCAGTTTGGCATAAACACTTTGGTCCTAATCTCGCACACCTCAATGAAAATTTCACTTGATAAAGTTTGCGCAAGAGTGGTATAAACATGGTGTGCCAAATATTGTTTATATACCCATCCACACCCATGCACACACTATTTATTTTCATATATTATATACCCATGCATTGTCATATTTATTTATGCAATCTATTTCTGTAAAGCAAAGTAAGTCTTTTGTCCCTGCTTTTACATGAGAACATTTTACATTCAGGGTTCGCTCGGAATATAAAAGCTGAGATTCAATACAGGGTGTGAAAAATGAACCTGAGGAATTGCTGACTGGACTTTGTAAAGTTTCAGATAGCACAAACAGTTATGTGACAACGAAAAGTTATGTCTAAGAGAAAAAAAGGAATATTAATACTAATATTAAACATCAGCCTATGCTGCTTAGAAGCAGTGGTGGTCTTTTAGCCCTCATTAACATGCATTCCCTGCTGCCCTTCGCTGCAGGCTTTTCTCTGTAGTCTGTAACTTTCACAATGAGATGGGCATTATTTCCCCAAATAAATAAATAAATAAAATTCAAATCAGCAATCTGCTCCACTGCTAAGTCATTTTTTTTCACATTTCTTATCTATGCTAAAGTTTTGGGAAGAAAAAAAAATAATATGAGTGTCCTGTTCAGACGCAAACTCAGACAACTTTGTCCCTAGGTTAGAGACAGGCTGGTTAGAAGGGCACAGTAACAGGTGCAGGTTTATTACTGCTTTTCTAGCACAAAATTTATCTACAATTCTCTTCTGCAGTTATTCTTTATAAAATAGTTTTAGCCCTGCTAGCCCAGACAGCACATGAGGTCTGATCACTTTCCTCGTGGGTATGGAGCAGGAAAGTTTTCCATCACAAGTTTTCCTAACTCTGTCTCTTTTCTACTATTTAAAATACCTGTTTCAGCCCTAAATTATGTATTCTTTAAAAGGGGTGCATTATTCTTCATAGGAAGAACAGGCACTGACACAAGATAGTTTAGTACCCCCCACTTTTAGCCCATAAACTTCAAACTAAATGAAATTATAGGGAATTGAAAGTAATACTCTTTCTCCGAGATTAGTGACTTTTTACTTCTCTACCTCCTCTAATTTTATAGGCAACTTCATAACGTGCAAGGACTGAGCCATAAAAGCTGTGCCGTAGCTCACATGCAAAAGTTGGTTATAACAACTCAAAAGCCTGCACGAGACCCAATGCTTCTGCCTAAAAGATTTTGTAAAAAAAACCACAGAGTGAAGTGCACTCAGGTCCTTTCGCTTGCTCTGCCTTTCCCCAGAGCCCATGGCTCCCCTGGAGTAGTGAAGGAAATGTGTTAGTCTCAGCACCTGAATTTTTTTTTTTTTTTTAAATCTTTATTACTGTAATTCACTGACCTGCCGCATTGTAAGCCCTGGCAATGTAGATCCCTGCACTGGGCACCCTGCGCTGGTACTGGATCTCTCTGGAGAAGCTGCTTTGTTGGTTTGCCTTTTTTTTTTTTTTTTTTTTTTCCCCCAGAAAGGGAGTTTTTTTTTAAAAAAAAAAAAAAGAAGAAAAAAAGGAAGTGTAATCCGTGTGGGCTGCCTGTCACAATCACTGCTTTCCTCTCCAAACAGCAGGGAGAAGGTGAGAGCATCCTCTGCTCACCCGACTGTTGTGTTAACTTCTATACTGGGCTGGGAAGATTTCCACAGGGTAACCCCCGGAACAAGCAGGCGCGATGCACAGGTGGCCCTTACAGAGCTATGGTTTTATTTGGATTCCTGGAAAAGCACATAAATCACAACACCGCCCCACGTACGTATGCCCGACCCCTTCCTCAACTTCTTGCATGAAAAGGTTATTTCTGAGCCTATGGAGCAGGTGTACGTACGGTGGTGAAGCTCGTGGGCAAAGACACACTGACTGCATTATTTCTCCCTCAGAAAACTGAAAACCCGAGCCAGGAGATCCCCCAGCCCAGCTCCCCCCTCTTCCAGGAGGAAATAAGCATTTCCTTAAAAATATTCTATTTTTTTTTTTACCCTCTTCAGATTCAGATTGTCACTAAATATAGAAACTCTTGTAAGCCACACAAACCGTGCATCGCCCCACAGCTGCTCATTTGCAAATTGTTCCTGCGCTTAAAAATTTCTTAATGCTACAAATAAACTTTGGGAAAGTTACATCCCAATAAACAATGAGGTGTTGTTTAAAATTACATGTGCTACTGTATTATTAGGTCTCTACCGACACTACAATTATCTTTTGAAGCTGGCAATAACGCATTAGCTGTTCAGTCAGACGCAGAAATAGACTGGAGGATAAGCCCTCTGCCATTTTTATGAATGGAAAATATTTTAAAAGATTGTTTCCACTTTCTTCTTTGTCCTCTCCCCCGAAAGGAGCCCCCGCGCCGGCACTCTTTCCCCACGTCACTTTAATATTCATCTATTTTATCCATACATTGCGATACATGATTAACTGCCTCCCCCCTACCACACACACATCGCCCCAAACAATACAGATACTTATTGGATTAACTACTCAGTCCTCGCTGGAAGGAAAGCGGTATCCGTGAGCTCTCGCTTTTATTTGCACGTACAGTTGTAGATCTGTGGCATGACACAAAAATAAATAATAATAATTGAAAAAAAAAAAAAAGAAAAGAAAAAAGGAAAAAAGTGGATAATCCCTACGCGGGAGCGCAGTGTCCGCCGCAGCATCCGCCCGCTCCGCGGCACCATTTTTACTCGCCGAGGGAGTTCGCAGCGCGGCGGATCCTGCCTGGTTTTGCCCGATTTCTGCCCGGTTTTGCCCGATTCCTGCCCGCTCCCCGAGCAGCCGCTGCCCGGCGTGGGCGACCGTGATGGGCGTCGCATCTCCCCGTCCTCCGGGCCCCCCCTCCGGCACAGCCTTGGCACCGCATCGCGGGTGGGGGCAGAGAAAACAGAGGTGCGGGGCGGAAAGAATTAATGCGAAGCCTTTAAAGTTCGCTGTTTGATTTTGCTCTGCCTCTGGATTATTTGGAGGAAAGGGGTGGGGGGGAATAAATAAATAAATCTCGCAACCTGCCAGCTCTGCCTTCCCAACGCTCGCCAAGTCACTGGTAGCCATTTTCATCTAAGGTACAGGAGGAGGAAAGAAAAAGGAAAAAGAAAGCCGAAAAATCTTTAAGAAAAAAGGACCCGAAAAAAAGGAGCCAAGACAAGAAAACCCCGCGGAGCGGCGCAGAGCGGGGCCGCTGCAGCCGCTCCGCACCCGCGTAACCCCTGCCGCTCCCTGCACCGGCCGCGGGCTGCCGAGGTTTTTTTCCTGTATTCCTCTTTTTTTTCTTTTCTTTTTTTTTTTTTTTCCCCTTTCCCCCTCTCTTTTGCCGCAGTCTCCGTCCGGCGCTGGGCGAGTCCCGGCAACCCGCGCCGGCGAGGAGCTGATTTATCGCTGCTCCAGCCCCGGCTCGCAATTCTGTCACTCTAAATCACGCACATGCGGAGAGCGGGAAGGTTTTGGCCAGCTCCCCAACCCCCCTCCCCCCCCCAAAAAAAAAAAAAGGGGGGGGGGGGGGGGGGAGAAATCCAGGGAAAAGCCGGCGCCCCCCGACCCCTGCTGCAAAATAAAGTCTCGATAAAAGTGGCGGGGGCGGCGCGGAGGGCGGGAGGGATGGAGGGAGGGGGGCACCTGGCAGCCGCCGCGCCCGCCCCCGCCGCTCCCCGCGGCGCCTCCCGGGCCCGGCTCCGCGGCGGGGGCTGCGGGGGGACCCCCGAGCTCTCCCGCCCGGCGTGGTCCTGCCTGCCAGCGCTGCGACCCGCGTGTACATGTGCGTATCCACATACATCCCTGTCCCATATGGATGCGGCTGTGGGAGGGTTACAGCTCCCGGGCTGGAGCTGCAGCATCCGCCCCGGCGGCAGTGGGATGCAAAGCTCCGGGCAGCCTCCGGCTCTCCCAGCCCTGCGGCAGAGGGGCTCTGTGCCAGCCGGGCGCAGCGATTGCGGTACCCCGGTGTCCCAGCGCTGCTCCCACTGCCCATGAATCAAATCCATAAAGGCAAGGAGCCCCTGGTCCTGAGAAATTAGGGGATCGTGGCTTGGGACTGCAGCTTGGCCTCCCCCCACCATCTCTGTTAGGCCCTGCGGTGGCTTTGCGTGTTATTCCCATCACATCCTTTAAGAGTAAAGAAAAAAGGAAAATCACTATGAAAAGTGTTGGTGGTATCACTATAATTCAGCGGTTGACACAATCCCTGGGAATTTTGTCCCAAATGCAGGGTCCCCTTGGCCATGCCCAGGGTCAGGGCAGGGTTTCAGGGGAAAGAAGTTTCAGGAATGCCTGAATCCCAGCAGCTGCACAGGCAAGTCCCTGAGACTTGCACTGCTGAGTGAGGGAGGAGTCATTCCTGAGAGCAGGACAGTCGCATGCCTCTGGAGATGCTTACATGGCTAATAAAATCCGGGATAAACCCCCCAGCAATAATGCAGCACACAGGGCAGGAGGCTGAAACTGTTCTCTGCCACTGCACTGCAGCACCAAACTCAGACTTACACACAGCTCTCCTCCTTAAATTCAAGAAATATCTCCAGATTTTCAGTATTGCTGAGCTCCAAACTTTGGTGCAAGTGACTTCTGCCCTGCTTGGCAAAGGGAACCTGTGGGCCGGCCTCCTGCATGTGCAACGCGGAGAGAACACTGAATCTCCATGGAAAATCCTTCCCTACGGTTTAGGAAATCAGAAAGCCAGGAAGAAATGTATAGAGCAGAGGAAAACACTGAACACTGAGTGGAAGGAGGGAGTGACCATGGTCAACTGCAGTCCATGTCCAGTGGAGACTCCGGGGAAGCTGCTTTTCCCTGCTCGCAGCAGTGCTGCTGTTCCCAATGCATTTGAGACACCAGGAATGTCTCCTGGTGTTTCAAAACAGGGAAAGGACCAGTGCTGGTGCTCCCAGTGCCCTCCAGCCAGGGGACTGCAAAGGCAGCAGCATCCATACACCCTCTATTGCAGGGGGGAGCTCTTTGTTCCTGCCGGGACCCCCGTTCTGCAGCTCATCCTTTGGGATGGTTTTATGACATCCTGGGGAAGGCAGGCTAGGGAGAGGGTGGGATACCCCTCCCAGGTGCCCATCACACGGGTAGCCCAGCACTCAGACACAGAGACCCCAGCACAGCACTGCACCTTCACATGGGTACCCCAGCACGCAGTTACCCCGGTGTGCTGCTACACCTGCCCACAGGTACCCTGCCCACAGGCACCCCAGTGCTCTGACACAGCAGTACACCACTCTGCACACCAGAACTGTGTGCATGGCTGTACCTGAACAGGGGTACCCCAAAACACAGCTCCTGGAACTCAGGTACCCCATCAGCCCCCCGCCATGCCACATGCCCTGTGTGGCACCCGTGTGGGCTCACGGGGTCTTTGCAGTTCCCTGAAGCAGGTGTGGCTGGTACAATTTCCCTTTAATCCCAAACATCATGAGCCTTACTCCAAAGGCAATGCCAAAGGCTTTTAAAAATTCCTAGTTAACTTGATTTAAAAAGTGTGACCGTAGGAAATAACGAAGGTTGCTTCCCCCTGTTGCCACAAATTTGCATTCAGGCCACAGACGACAGCAGCGGGGCTGCGGCGTCGCTGGATTTCTTTGGAAAAGTTACCAGAGGCCTAAGAGAGAGACAGCTGGAATTCATATTAGAATATTTTTAACGTGCTCTTACAAATACTTTGGCATACGCCTATTCCACTCCTTTTAATGATGTTGACTTCATTTCCTTTAATACGGGGCGAAAAAAATGCTACACCAACAAGACTTAATTAAATTAATAAGAGGGAACAATAATAAATAATCCCAGTTGCGTTCCTGGACGGTTGCAAAACACAGATCGGAGGGTCGGGACGGTAACACCCAACAACCTCCTCAGACGATTTGTTGAGACGGGCGCATCCCCGGGTCCCTGCTCTCCTCGCTGAGCAGAGGGGGCTCGGGGGGTGCCGGGCTGCGCGGCAGGAGGGGGATGGGGATGTTCGCGTGCCCGCGCACCTGGGGGTGTGCGCGCACCTGTCCGCGCGCCCCCGCCGCCGCGCGCCCCCGCGTCAGCTGAGCCCGCGGGCCCGCCCCTCCTCCTCTCCGCGCTCGCGGCGGGGCGGGGCCTCCGCCCCTCGGCGGGCGCGGGGGGGCGGGGGGGGGGAGCGAGGGGGGAGAGGGGTGAGGGCAGAGGGCAGCAGAGTTGAACTGGCGGTACCGACAGGGTCCCTCGGGTCTGGTGCTGGAGCCATCCCTACGGTCCAAAGCTGTTGTAGGGCTCTGTGGCCTGACCCTGACCTCCCCCACGCCGCCTCAGCGGCGCAGCGCCCCCTCCCGGCGGGAAGCGCCCGGGAGCCTGAGGGGGCCGCGGGGCCGGGGCAGCCCTTGAGGCCGAAACCGGCAAAAATACGGCAAAAAGGGGGAAAAAACGCATCCAGGTTAACGCCTCCGAGCACCCCCGCCCTGCTTTGCCATGGTTCCCGTCAGCCACAGTGCGTGTGATTGATGTCAGCAGAGTCAAGCTTTCTCTGTCCCACACCTGCGTGTGGGACTTGAAGGTGGGGTGTCCCCTACTCCTTCCTCCGTAATTCCTTTGGAGGAGAAGAGAGGATGTAGATGTTACACTCCCCTGGGGGAAACCATTTCCCACCTTTCCGGCAGCCCAAGCCATCCCTGGACGCCATCAGTGTCCCGTGTGTGGGGCAGATCCCGGTCCCCAGCGGGTCAGGGAGGGATCCCTGCAATTGGCGCTGAGATCCTTCCCGTTATTTATCCAAAGGGTGCTTTGTCACGCAGCCAAGCAGATCTCCCGTGGGAGACAGGTGTGCTCAGAAAAATGGAAGATGGGCAGGTGGCTTCAGCCTGGGGGAACATTAATACACAAGGACAGGTCTCTGGCTGATAGATGTGCGCTGCCTTCACCCGCTAATTCACACCAGCTGTTGGCCTGACCTGTCTTGCCAATGGTCCTGGAGGTGCTTTGTCCCCTTTTCCACTCCCAACCGGCCCAGTAAGGGCAGTCTGGTCACTTAATGCTAATGCCTGTAAGGGTTTCAGGACATAAAAGCATTTCTTGTCGGTTCAGCATTAGTATTTTCAAATTTTAGCTCTAAAATGCTGCAGACGCCTAAATAATTGCCTGTGAGCTTATGTCTGTCACCTTTCTGTCTTCAGCCTCACCAAAGCAATCCCTGTGCACTGGGACCATTGCCTTGAAGGACATTCCCTGTTATCTCCCTGAATGACACTGATGTACATACAAGAGGACAAAATACTTCACATTAGAGGTATAGATGCACATATATACCACAGTGTTTTTGTAACCACCTACAGAAATGTTAGCACTGATTTTAAAGGAAAACTGCACAGGATTTGTGATATTTTCCTTGGGCTTTCTGGGATTGAATTCCAGAACCTCAGGAGAAAACTCCAAACTTTAGGGATTTTAACCTGACAGAGAACTTTCCAGCGTGCTCCACAGAAATGTTTCTTGGCTGCTTCTGCGGCTGCCTCTCTTGCTGGTGTTCACTGAGACAAAATATACATTTTTTACCCGACCGGCCCATTTTTTTTTACCCAAGTAATAAAATATGACACTAGAGGGCGGCCTGTTAATGTAATTCAATAATGAACTTGCAGCGACTGCACGTGGAGGCGCAGCACTATCCCCTGCTTGGAACCAGGGCTGCGCCTGGAAGCAGGTCTGGGAATGCTGCCTCCTCCTCCTCTGAGGCAACCAGCACTGCCCCAAGACACGGGGAATATCCCGAGTGGAATACCAGAACCCAAAATAATGACTGCTCCTAAGAAGTGTGATTTTCCAGCAGACCCATGTGTCTCATGTGCTCAGCGCTCAGACCTGCTCAGAGAAGGATGTGGCAGGAGCTGTCCTGTCCATTCTCCCGTGACAAACCCATGTCCTGTCACAAACCACGGCCCCAGCTTCGGCAGGTAAAGCACAGTGCTGCAGTTGCAGCCCAGGTTTAGCTGCCTGCACTGCAGTTCAGTGAGCACAGTCCCTGTAGGCAGCTCACTCTCAGGCTCTGCACAGCCTTCCCGTGACTGAGGAGGTCTCTTACCATTCCAGAGACCGGTTTCCTGGTGTCAAATGAGGTTAATAGCTGCGTGCAATTTAATTAATTAAAGGCTGTGAATATTTTTAGAACACCAGACGCAGTATGTGTCAGAAATACCAGGTATTATCTGAGTATGCGGTGCTGGCGTTATCGATATTTACATTTTGTGCCGCCTGGAAGCGAGGATTTCCTGGTGGGAGGCTGCCAACAGCAACGCTTTCCCCCCCAGATTTAGAATCTGTGTGCCAAGCCTGAGCCAACAGGCACAAGTGACGTCAGGCAGAGGTAAGGCCAAGGACACAGGTGACAATACATTGTGCACTGGCAGAGACTGGTGACACTGGAGGTTGTCACACATGGACTGCACCACAGGCATCCTCAGTGCTGTGAGCCTACCAAAGGTAATTCAGCATGTTTCCCAGAGCGCATTTTAAGCTGAACTTAGATGAGACTTTCTTATTGTCTGCAGCAGAAATTGGCCTGGAGTTACAGATGGAAAGAACTTAAATAAGTGGCCGCTTTCCTGAAAGCTGATGTTCCTTAGCATTTAGCAATAACGTGTCCTCGGTTTTTGCTAGATTGCAAACGAGCAATTAATTCTTCAGCACTTGTGCAGAATACTTTAAAAATGGAAACATGAAAGTCTTCTATTAAAATGAAGTTGATAGTATGCACCTGCCACTAATGTACTGTACACTGTGTCTTCCACTCATTATAGTGATGATTTGGGTTGAGATCAAGTGTCATATAGTGAAAATCACTTCAACATGTGCCTGTTCATATGCATAAACTCCTGTGTACCAGATGGCAAAATATAATGACATCTTAAACAGCTAATTGCATAAACCTTGTAATGCAGATAATTGCTGAACCAAAGTATGAGTTAATAATTTCCCACTGTATTGCCTGGCTTGACACTAATTCTAAAGGAAAGTTGTGACAATTCTAACACACTAAAGTTCACCAAGCGGTAATTAAAACTAGCACTTAAAATCATTCGACTTTCAAACCCTTAATTACAATTCAGTGGAATCACTTTGTAGAAATCTAACATTTATAGATAGTTACATGATAGCTGATATTTCATCATCATCCCTTTCATGGTGGTGTTCTAAGGCAGGCCTCAGGAAGCACATAGCTCTCCCTGGAAGCTTAAGGTTGTACTGGTTTCTGTACCAGTGGTCACTGGGAAGCACTTGGAAAACAGTGGTCAGGACTAGGAGTTTTTCCATGGACTATGCTTAAGGCAGAGTGGCAAGTAGTCCTTTTTTATCACCTGATGATATATAAATGTAAATAAGCATCAAGCCACTGCAATGAAATGTATCAGGTTTCATAGCATGGGTTTAAGAATTGAATTGTTGTGGTTGGTTTGATAACACAATGTACTGACCTCAAAGCCAGGCCTCTAACACATCCTGAGCTGTTACTGTGTATTGGAAAAAGTGCCATGAAGAATGGAAATAGAATTAATGATGGTAAATACAGTTTTAGGAGAAATAAGCCTTAGCAGACAAACACAATTTCTTTCTTTGATGAGGCGCATCAAATAATATGATGAAGGTAAAGACTGAATGATAAAGGTCAATGAAGAGATGTGATATTCATTTTTTTATGGAGATTAGAATTAACACTGTGTGATATTCCAATCAAAAAGCATTAGAAATAGCAGCAGAGCATGCACTAATTAGATTAGGAATTGGCAAACAGCCTGTTAAAAAGTAGCTATGAATCAGGAGTTGTTATCAAACGGGAGAGTTTTACCAGGATCAGCATCAGGTCAGATGCTAGTCAATGTTTTCTTCAATGATTTGGATGTAAACACTGTAAATTCACAGCTGATAAATCTGAGGGTGACAGGAACACTGGTGGAGTGACAGACAGCGATGAGAATGACACTCCAAGTGATCTCAGTTGCTTCATGAGCTGAGCCCATTCAAACACAATTGCTTTTAATACAGACAATATAAGATGCGGTTTCTAGTGCTCACACTTTTATAAAATTGTTGGAAAACTGGAGAGGGTGCAGAAAAGAGCCACAGAGAGGATTTTAGGGCTGAAGGAAGTGCTTAATGGTGAAAGACTTAAAGCACTCAATCTGCCTCGCTTACTGGAAAGAAGACTGGGACGTGACATGAGTGTAATGTGTAAGTATTTAAGTATCTACGAGATGTGTCTGGAAATATCTGCTGGATACTGACAACATTTTTAAACTTTCAGAGAAAAATGGATAACTGCAAGTTGAAGTCAAACAAACTCAAAAGATAATTTAGGGGGCTTTAATAGTCAGAGAAGCTGAAGGCTTACTTTCAAGGCTGACTTTCAAAGTGGATAATGTCTTCTTTAAAATTTTCTTTTCTAAGCAAGACCAGAAGACCTGTGGTAACTAAAACCAAATGAGTGCATTTAATGCAGGGGAATGGCACACAGTGTGTTGTCATGTATCAAGGGGCTTTTTCTAACCTTCAGTGCTGTGAGGCTGTATACATCAGCAGAGACGTTGCATAAGCATTTGGGAGCAGGGACGTACACCTGTGCGATGGAATAATCATGTAATAACTAGTCTAACACATTTCATGGGCTCTCCAGACCCAGGCCAGGTGTGCAGATATCACACATTCAGGTATCTCTAATAACGTATTATTTTAAAAAAGAGACAGTTTGTGTGCTGCTGGAGCTACACAACCGCCCCAAAAAGCAGCCCCCAGCCAGTAGATCTTTCACCCCTTCTGTGTCTCCTGTATGAAATGGCTGATTCCTCAGAGCTCTGTGCCTCTGCTCTGTGGTAAAGAAGCAGTGATCCCATCTCTGGACATCTTCTACCTGAAGCCTGTTTATTCACAGTGTGAATCAGGCATTCCTGGATGGGACTGGATTACAGGCAGAATATTAGCCTGAAGCTTCACCCCAAGCCTCTTTTTCTGATACAATTCTGTGTCAGTAATTGATTACTGTAAGAAATGCTGCCAAACACTTGTTTTGCTGCTCACACAGTTTCCTTCTGCTCTGGCCATACACACCCACCGCAGCAGTTCCCTATGTGTTGCTTGCATCCTACAAACTTGCTCCTCTCTCAACACCCAAAACCCCTCAACAACTGTCACAGCCATGAGCAGACAGTAATCATTTCAAGACTCTACAGTACCACCGCATGGTGCCTCCAATTACAGCTCAATGTAATGCAGAAAGAAGAGAAAGCAGGGACTTCATCCCATTTCCTTCAGCTCTGGCACATTTCTGGAGGTCTCCCATCTAAGTTTGGACAGAGCACAGTTTAGCCTAGTCCCTGACCAAAGCCAGGAGCTAAACTATCAAATGGAATAGCACAGACAGTTCTGTGCAAGGCTCAGCACAATCCTCTCTGCCTTTTAACATATTTATTAGCCAATGAATCATAACTACCAGGTGTCTGTGTTGTTACTAATTTTACAGACAGATGTAACTGGATCTGATATGAAGTACTTTAATGCTCAGGTTTCCTTTATTGCTCCCTGGGGTCTTTCCAGCCACCCCTGCTGTGGATTGACAGCCCTTTCCTCTGTGGGAGCAGCACTGCCATTTACAGCTGGTGAGGATCAGGCTGTTTTCCCCTAGAGAAAAATGCTCAAGGGAAGATGCCATTCCTGACAGTTAAAACACTTTCAGTCTGTACCAAGCATCCTCTGTAAAACTTTAGCTCAAGCTGATTGTGTCAAGCTCTGCAAAGTAACTCCATTCAGCAGAGCTCACAGTGCGTGCGTGGTACATGAAGGGATTGCACTTCTTTGTGTATGCACCTCCTACTTATTTACCTAAGGCAGTCCCTCAACTGTCTGTAGCTAGCTGGAGTTACAGCCTTCCCACACACTCCACCAGCTGCATGGAACATGTGCCTCCAGGTGGTCCTGGGTGGTTTTCCCAAGAGCACTGCTCTTCAGGGAAATTTCAGTACAAACCTCCATGAGATTCATGCATTTCATTCATTGCCCACGTGTCAGTGCAGAATGTCACTGATGGTATTTCAGCCTATGTATCTGCACCATAACTACTACACACTGTCCATGGAAGAGAAACTCTATAACAAACTCTATAACAAACCAAAGCAAAAAAAAAAAAAGAAACTGAGCAGCATTATTAATTGATAACTTAAAAGCCAGAGGTTTGAGGGACATTGAAATTGTCAGTGATAGCAAAGCCTGAACAGCTCAACAGTCTGAGAGACTTAGGCAGAGATCGATGCAGTGGCTGAGGACCTGCCTTTGGCTTGCAGTGATGCTGGTGATCGACTCAGTGCAGAAAATTGTCCCACCAATCAACTCAGCAGTTTAAAATGAAACACGAGCTGAAATTAGTTACTGGGGAGGATGTTATCTCAGAAACTTATTTTTCTCTAAAACATCTGATAGATCCAGGATGTGGCGGTATGACATGATGGTGATTTATTTCTCAGTCTCTGAATGTAAATTCATCTTCCTCTTTCAATATGGAGAAATCTTCAAAGTCGAACCTGGGAGTAGATTATTTTCCAGAAGTGGGAATCTAGAAAACAAAGCAAAATATGTTATCATATATCTTTACTGCTCCTTGCAACATTATTTTCTGCTTAGGATTTCTAGATACTTATATCAATGCACGGATAGAGTAAAAACAATTTCTGATTATGGGTTTTATCAAAACAGAATTCAGTACTGAAAACATAGCATGCATCTTGAGTATTATTAACAAATCTTGCCTAAATTGAATATCTCCCCATCATTCCCTTTCTAACCAAGATTCAGTAACATTCAAATAGTGCCAATGTGATAAATATTCACAAAATAGGAGCATAACTTAGAGTTTTCTTACCTGGTTGTGGTTGTTTGGTGCTCTTCAGAGGAGAAGCAATCTTCTCATCTTCTCTTCTCTTCTCTCCAGGAGGGTTTTAGGAAAGGATCAGCCATCATATTTTATGTTCTTAAAATGCATGCCTGTCTTTGTCATGCCTCATATGTGTTCTGATATCCAAAGACATTGGAGACAGACTGAAAAATCTGTTGGTAGGTAGAGAAAACACTCTGGGAGAGTGGGCCTCCAGATTCTGTTCTCCATGGAGCAGTTGTCCTCTGCCATTACGCTGATTAAACAACCTTATAATAAAATACAGTGTCATCTTAGAAGGGGAATTTGCTTTCAGAACTGGTGAAAATCACTGGAGATCTATCATTTCTCCAGATAAACATCTGGCAACTGATTTTCTTTACCCTGCCTAATTTGCCTTTGATTTCTAAGACCCTGAGGCACTTAGAGATCAGAAAATAGTTCAGTCTATAAAAAAGAAGTGCACCTCTCCTCTTAGCATTGGTTCTCAAATTGTACTTTCAGGCACTGCTATCACCATGTGTAATTACTTGCAGGTGTCAGCTGGAACGTGGTGTCTTTTGTCTTCTCAAGTGCTTTGGCCAGCAGGGACCTAACAAGCTTTGGTTTACTGTGATTAATAGGTTGGCTGTTGGTCTAAATGACCACTGGAAAAGGACATCCTGTATGATAAGAGCTTTCACTGTCAGTCATATGGATTGCTTCACCTCTGAATGTTCCAAAGCAGCATTGCTGGAACAGTTTGGACCTGGGTCTCAAGCCAGTGAGACTTTCATAGACAAGCAGGACTCTGCAATAACTTGCAATTCAGTGGTTGAATTCCACTATGGGCATCAGAACAGGGTAAGAAACCAGTGATCTTGAGCACAATTAGACCTGATTTATACACATTATTTGCTTATCATCTATTCCATATCACATCAATTTAGGTTCTTAATGTGGGCACTTATCACAGCAGTGATTGCTGTCTGCTCTGTTAATTGATGATTTCATTGTTCATTGCACCTATTTATGTGTGTCTGTCAGGAAGGGTTTTGTTGTTTCAGCTATTTGAGCATAAGTAAGAACAGTTCTCCAAATCATTAAAATGGCATTCAAAAATCCTCAAAATCTCCAAAATGGGATTTTGAATTAGGTAGTGGCTTCAAGGGAAAATCTGAAGATTTCCTGCAGAAAAAGAACAAATTCTTTAGAGATTTTTTGTGTCCACTAGACTGGCTGCTGGAGCCTTCTCAGGTAGCAAGAAACCACTTCCAGGAAGTTTCTGCAATGCTCTGACATTTATACAGTGGCTGTCGGTGTTGCATAACCTCAGGAGCATCATTATCATTGACCTGTTGTAGAGCTGCCACTATTTCATGTCCCGTGTTCTTCAGCAGAGCAATGCTTATCAGTGTATTTCTTAACTCACCTCTTGTCAGAAAGAGCTTTTTGCTGTGTCTATTTTTTCTATTTAGGATATAGAGTAAGGGGAAGACAAAGAAGTTGAAAAATTAGAGAACTTGGAGTTATGAGCTATTTTATAAATTTTGGCCGGGATTAATTTCTTAAAGATAATTCTTATTTTGTATTTATTTCAAACAATAGATTCCAATGCTGTTTTAATTTTGCTGTTTCATTTTTAACCTCCATTATTTATGCATTTCTTTAAATTGTTTGGCTTGTTCACAGCACTCTTTAAGGTTTCTCCCCCTCTATTATTTTATCGTGGCAGTTGAGGCGATCTCTGTATAGTCAAACACTGCTTTATGCAGATCCCATTGGGGCTATTCACATATCCATATGTGCATGCAGTTCCCACTAATGCTTGTCAATGGGACTTAACATATGAGCATGGACATGAGAATAGACCCCTTGCTGGGCACTTGACTAGATGGGGATTTTTTTTTTTTGATGTTGATCCAGATCACTCACAGCAAACGTGGCTGTTATTAGAAATCACTGCACTTAACAGGACCACCGAGTGCAACCTCCCTTTCCTTCTTCTTCCACACGGGAGATGCTTGGTGGACTTTGCAGGCTCATGGTAAATATTTCTTAGACACAAACTGGAATCCAAGGCTATTGCATAAAGTAGCTTTATTCTGTGTGTTCCCTTCTGTTTGCCATGAAACAGTTAAGACACTCCATTAATGAAAGGGGAGGGATTTTAAGGAATTAAGTGAGACTTGGATGTTTGGGTTCTGTCTGTGGCTCCAACTAGGCAGGATGGTTGGGGCTTTGACACTCACTACTTATGAAAACAAATAGAAATCTGAGCTAACTTTGAGCATTTACGTTTTTTTTTCCCCATGTACCTGTTTTTAGCATCTTTTGTGGTAACTGTGGGCTCCCCACTCTGCTGGTATTCATGTGCCATTCAAGTAATGACAGAACACTTTCCATCATGAAGTCTTCAATATGTTTTGTAAAACTGATGCATCTCTGCCATTTGTAATCCCACTCCACTGCAATTCAGGGAGATGCAAATGTTGAATCAGTATTTTTTGTTAACCATATGAAAATAATTTCTGATTTCAAAGTAATTTGTAATGAAAATGTGTCCACATCTGAAAAAGGAAATGACCAAGTCAAGACGTGTTCTCTCAATCTCTTTTCTGCTAGGAGGTTTCCTGCTTTTAAGCCACACTTTGAGATTTTGGATGGTTGGTTTTTTTAAATGTATGATCCTTGGAGAAGTTTACTGAGCTATAATTCTGGGTGCACTAGGGACCAATGAACTGAAGTGAAGTCAAACATGAGCAGGAAGCACAATGTTTCAATAGCCAACCCTTCAGGAATTAATTTACTTAGTTTAAATCTTCACTTTCTACCTCACTCCATGCTTTCAGATTTTCCCTACTGGCACTAGAAGCATGAACAAGCCTCTAACAGAGTACCAGGATACAACAGTGTCTGTGTCCCAGAGAACTGGCCTGATTCCCCTAGCTCCATTGTGGGCAGAATCTCTTACCAGGGCTGAAATCTTGAGTTTAGTCCCTGTGGACATCAGAACTGACCTCTGACTAAACTGAGGGCACATGTCAGGATAAAGCCAAATGAGAGCAATTTCAGGACACAGTAACTCTCAGTTATCCATCTTCCAAGGTTGGTCAGTAAAGGTTGGCCAGTCTTTTGTGTTTTAAAGGTTGATTTTTAATGCTCAAAATTTTACCTGGTATTAACCACTAGGACACATTTTCCAAAATTCTTTTTTTTTTTTTTTTGTCAGGCTGACTTTTTTCTAGAAAACTTACCCCAACTAATTCATCTATCCTTAAGAAAGGTTATAGGAAATATTTTTCAGTGTTGCTGTTCTCATAGTTTGACCTGTAAAGCACTGATAACATCTTGGTTTGAAAGCAACAACTAGGAGACTGTCCTACATCATCTGTTTCTCAAGGAATGTTTTATGGAAGTCTCAAAAATCCATTGAATCTCAAAAGCCTTTACAAATTTCACATTTGCTTGTGCTCATCAAAAATTTTACAGCACTAAACTGCTAAAGTCAGAGCAGTTTTTACAGGGAAGAGGCACCATTTGGGAAGAATGCACAGAGCCTGTCTTGCCATGCAGGGGTTCATGAACACCTTTCTATCATACTCTTTCAAATATTTGCAAACTTCTGGGTGCTCAGTCTTGCATTCCCAGCAGTGTCCTGTGAACATCTCCACTTCATGTGTAATTAAATGTCATTTACAAAGCAGGTAATGAGTTAAAATAACCGTGCCCCTGTTGCTTAGGAGGAAGTATGTCTCTTAGCTGGTACTAATGGATGGTAGCTATTAGTTACTCCTACATTAAGGTGCATTCATATTGAAATTTTGTACTGTCATTACAATGCATTTGATTAAAATGCAGAAGAATTACACATTAAATATCATGTGGCTGGATGGAAGCGTAATTTAGCTGAGTCTGCAGATGCAGTCATGCAGGTGTTTCTGTAATTCTGATTCACTTGGTAAAACTGTTGATGTTCAGTGGCCCTCAAATCACACAACCATCTGTGGTTCAGTTCCTTGTGAAAGGAATTCCTTGTGCCTTTTATCAGATATGATCGCTGGATTCCAAAGCAAAACTTTTGTGAATTAGGCAACATTTAAATGTTTGGCATTCTGGGGAGGAGAGGTATTACATACACCAGGTATTTCAGCTTGCATTTGTTAACCACAGAGCTACTGCAAGAAGAAGATAAATCCTGAGGTCTTTGTGAGAACCTTGTCTCACTCCAAGGAAGCATTATGCTCTCTTAAATAGGAAAAATTAATATGTAAGTCTGGATTGTATTTGATTTGAAGTTTTTGAAACTAAACCAAGTTCTGTCGTATGCATCTCCCTAACAAAACAGTCAGGTGTCTGAAAAGCACTGATTGTGAGTTTTTATAGGTAGATTCACATTTCCTGCCTAGACCTTGTATCAATAAATACAATCTTTAAAACTGCAACCACTGCAGCTTTAGTTTTCACAAAACATAAGATAACACAAGATACTCTCAGTGCAGAGCCAGAGAGCTGAGCCCAACACCAGGTGGGTCCACAAGTGCCAGCAGATGCTCCTCTGTCCTTACAGAGCTGCTCATGTCCCGTTTCTTTGCTGGACTGAGAACTTCAAGGCAGGAAGCCACAACTGGGAGCAGAAGACAAGGAAATAGGAGCAGATAGGTGAGGAAAGTAGGGACAGAGCTTACAGGAGCTGGGTTCTGTGCAAGGACTGTGACTGGGGGTTTGCAGTGCAACTCACTGCTGACCTTCCTGTGGTGTTTTCCAGCCCATAGGTCTTTCCAGGCTGGGAACATCCAGCCCTTCACTCCATTTGGAATCAGGCTGACATAACTTTTAGAGAATCGCAGACTTGATGTCATCAGAACACAGCGTGAAGCAATCAAGCTAATGTGGAGTTTTGTCTAGCAAGTCTTTTAGGGTTGAGCACAGTTTGAAAGAAAAAAAAAACAAGTCAGAATCACAGGTGGTTTATTCTTTACCTCAAGGGTCACTGTGTTTACACATTTAGCAAAAGTGACTGAGCTAATTTATAAGACTTTTACTTTAAAGGAAAAATAAAGACCTCACAAGAATTTTAGTCCATCAGCAACATATGGAAATGAGAAAAATCTGTCCTCAGTTGATGAAATATTTATTTATCATTGAAATCCCAGACATTTGCATCCAATGTAAGGGCAAAACAAATCTTATGCGTAACCTCCTAGAGAATTCTGTTAAAAGCAGTTTTGGATACCTGTAAGTAATTATGCTATCGCATTCTCTAACGGATTTAATTTGGGCCAAGTAGCAACTACTGTATGTCCAAAAAGATAATGAATTAAAGCAATGCTTTGGCATATCCCCTTTCTGAAATGTTAGCAGCCTCTCAAGTGACTTGAAAAATGGGCTTCAATAAATGGACAGGAAAATATAAGCAATTAAATTCAATCAATAAAGCTGTCCTTGACCAAAGTCCAAACATTAAAAACAACTCCAATTGAATTATGAGAAATCCTTTTCTGATTTTAACTAGATTAGTTTAATCACATGTGCATTGAAGTTGCGTGCCATCCCTCACTAAGTTTACGGAAACAAAAAGCTCCGTACTGCTCCCTGTCCCTCACTTCAGCCCAGCTCTGCGTTTCCTTACAGAAGAGCTTTCTTCTGATGAACAAGGTCACTCAGAGGAAAATGGCAGAGCAGGGCTCCAGGTGACAGCCCTGGTTTCCAGCCTTTGCCTTTCCTTCACTTCCACAGAACCTCTTGTTCCCATAACTACTCTGTCCCTTTCTTGCCTTTTGTTGAGAAACAGAAACATTTCTAAAACCCTGAAAAGCTACTTAAAATGTAAATGTCTCTGAAGTCACAAAGTAACTGGAAGGTTTTGATACCACCTCCTTCTCCCATTCTCTATTCAGCTTTTATTCTAATATACTGATATAGCTGAGGATAAATACACTAACAAAATCAGGGGTGCTCCAAATTATGGTAAGAATGTACATACACACAGAGATAAGCAAACTGACAATAGAAATTATTTAGAAGTAAAAAAAAAAAGCCAAACCAAAACCAAAAGAAGAGAACAACAAAAACAAACAAACAAAAACCCAACAACAAAACCAAAATAAACAAAAACCACACAAAAACTAAATCCAACAACTTAGAGATTTCTGGAAAAAATATTTTTGCAATAATCAGTTATTTCCCAAACCATTATGAATAACAGAGTATAGATTCAAATCCTCCCTGAGAAGTGCAGCTCAGTGGTGGAATTTGGGGATTTCAAACTCTGGGCTGGAGTACCTCTCTGTTGCCTCAGAGAAAACAGGAGTTCACCTCGTCCCTTCCCCAGGAAGCCAGGAACAGCTGACAAACAACTTCACAGGAGCCAACCAGCCTTCAGCCGGGAATCACCATACAAGTCTACTCTGCCTTCAGGAGATCTGAACCAGCAACACCTGTGAGCTAAACACTGCTTGGCTGGTTCTCTGAGCTGACCTGCACAATGGAAGTAATCTCTTATATTCAGAGGGAGAATATAATGTGAGGTTATTTTAGATCTGACTTTTCAGCCACAAAGCACTTAAGATATGAAATAGGTGGATCTGGGGAAATAATTCATAAGTAGCCAAGTGTTAGTTGAACTTTAACTCTTGGGAGAATTGAGGTTTTTCAGCAATTCCTTCCAAAATGAAGGCTGAATTATGACAAAACTATTTTCCTCAGATAAGGGACAGTGGATCAGAAGCAAAGTCATTTCCTGTCCTATAAGAAATAAAATATTGCAAGCAGAGAGAGGGAGGGAAAGGGTTGGGGGCACTGGGTTTGCTGGATCTGCAGGATGACTCTGGAGACCTTCCCTTCAATGCATCCCCACAAATGCTGTATCCAGATCTTTAGTGGACACAGAGCCAAGTGTGACAAAACCCAATATGAAATATTACAATAAGACTAATATCACGAACAAATGCCTGGTGCTGCAGTTCTGAAAATAGGGAGACACACTGAAGATGTCTCCTAATGACTTCAACTTGATCACATTGGCTGATAGTTCAGTAATGTGTGAGGAGATCAAGCTGAGAAGAAAGACACCTGACAAAAGCAACTCCCTTCCTGCTGACAGCAGAACCTCTGCCTTGGCCAATTTCTAGCTGTTTGCACACTTACTGGGAAGCCCAAGGAGCTTGTATTCCCTTAGCAACCAAAGTTGGCACCTGTGGTATTTGTTTTCAGCGACTGACACCAAGAGTTTGAACTTACATCTGTTTTACTGAATTATGGTAAAACAGTCTTACTAACTGCAAAAAGCAGCTCTCATTTGGACAATGCCATCCAGATCCTCTGCAGCTTGTGCTTCCTGTAATTTCATTTCACATCCCACCCAGAAATTACAGGAAACTGCACAGCACAAGAACATGACAAGTCTTGTGCAGGCTGGGTCTTGACAGCTTGACCTATTCTCAGCTTTAAAACTTGCCTATGTAGAAGTTTTCCTAATGTCTTTTATAGTTTGTTCGTAAAGGATTGTCCACGTGGTGCCTTATCACAAACTGTGGAATGAGTCCAGGAGATGGCAACAACATGAACTGCTGTGGGGGATAACAAGGACTCTGTTATGACTGGGAACGTTTGCAGTACTATAAATAACTCTATCAATATTGTGATAATGGCACTTTAAAGAGGTCTATTTTACAAGTGTTGAATGTAAGAGAGACCACAGCTGTGCTCATTAATTCTGAAGTGTGCTCCTCTCTACGTACAATTTGCAGGTGTAACAATAGGAGTGTTGACTCAGTGCAGGTCTAGCTAATGTTTGGATTAAAAAAAAGGTCACAGTAGCATGATTAGTTCTTAACGAGTCTTTATTGTATTTGGCAGAGGGAAGGCAAATGATGATAGTTTAATTGAAAACAATAAAAGTAAAATGGAACTTTGTTACAGAATTTAGCTATACGTAAATAGCTTCTCCCCCCCAAAGAGCAAGTACCATAATTGACAGCAGTAGATCTTTTGATAATTAATTGCAGTAAATTATCACTTGGCACAAAGAAGGCATAATTCTAATTAATTTGCAACCTTTCCAGCATAACACTGAATTGAAAATGGCACTGCTGTAATTTTTTTTGAAGCTAATATAGAACTGGAGTACAAACAACATTGTGATGCTTTCTTGTGTTTCCCTCGTTTGGAGTTGAACCGGGGTGATTCGGTCCTCTCCATACAATTGCTGTACCTCGCAGGGATGACCCAAATGGGAAGGAGTTTCCTGCACAGTCAGGATTAATATGCCACAGCATGGGATAATATAATTATGGACAGAAATCCAGGCAGAGAACGGGTTCAGCTGGGGCTCCTCTCAGACATCAGTGCCTCGATTTGAGGACAGTCAGGGCTGCAAAGTGTCCCTTTCATTGTCCTTTAAATCTAGATTTGGTTCAGAATGAAGTTTTGTGGTAATGTGGACAGTCCAGACTGTTTAAACAAGGCTCAGAACTGCAGTGTTTGTCAAATCCATCAGTTAACTTACAAATGAATTTTTTTACCTCTGGGAACACAAATCCCTCTTGGCGACTGCAGGGCCGAACTACATGGCAAGACCTCTTGAGGAGGTGTGATGGAAGGAGGTCTGTGGAGGCACTGCCAGCTTTTAACTCCAAGGTCTGCCGGGATGCAGTGGCCAACAAATCCGTCTTAAGCAGGATGCTCGGTGAGTGCTTATGGATGAGGTGCTGTTCCTCTCGTATCATAACCAGAGTTTATGGAGAAGATCCCCAGCTAATGATTTGTTAATGGCATTAAGATCTGGGCCCCAATCTGTGGCTTTGCAAACAGCCCACAACTCTTGTGTGCCTCAAAACTTTTCAGTGTCCCTGGGAGATAATGTTTACCTCCCGCACATCAGTGTTGTGAGAATAAATTAACTTTGGGAGAGTATGTTGAGCTCCTTGGAAAACAGTTACTAAATAAGTGAAAGTATTATCATATATTAAATCAGATCAGCTATTAAAAATAAGAACAAGTCCTCAGATCTGTAGTTTTCGCTACATCAGTTTCTCCCTCCTCTGCTGATTACTGTTAGCCTTGATAATAATGAACTCAAAGACGATATTAACAGCCTAACCTATACTATGATTTAATCTTGATTGCCACAGATCAAGGTTTGATTTAATTGCTCTAGAATTAATTAGGAAAAGAAACAAGTTATAAAAAAGAATTTTCTCTCTAAATAAAGAAACTGTTTACATTCAATTGGAGTTCATGTTGGAACAAATCATTAAGCTATAAAAGATTACATCTGGGCTAGAATTAAAGTCAAGCCGATTCATTAACCCAAATGGTAGCCCAGAGATTACTAACATGGTATTTCTGCTTTGGTGATCAAAGGATCAAGGATACATGACCAGATGACCCTAATTGAAGAAATCTCCGCTGAATTTTGTAAATGAACTTGAAAGTACTCAGAAGATAGTCGTGTCAACGTGGAGAATAAATTTATCCTGGTAGTCTTACTTTATACATAAGGAAAGAAAAGATAATGGCAATATAGCAATACTTTGTGAAGTACATGAAGCAAGAATATTTTCCTTGAGTTATGGAGGAACCTTATCCAAATTGTTTATAGTTGTCTGTTAGAGCTTTTTGAAATAAAGGAAATTTACAGTCAAAAACTTTGTTTCTATTGCCCTGTCAATGACCTCATCACACCTGACCTATAGGGAGTATCTTCTGCTGGGTTAGCCCATAAATCAGCCTGCAGGCAAGGCCTTTCCCTCAAAAACTGAATTAGGTATGATAGTTTTATTGTGTGAGCTACTGTTCACCGGGGACTGAGTAGAATCTGCTGCCCGTATTTCACTCCAGAGTGCAGGATGGATGAACTCCAGCCTCGGTCCCAATGGGGAGAGTCCAAGTCTGTGCCTCACTGAACCCCTGAACCTACAGACTCTCAACTCATCATTGGCAAGAGCTGCAGATGCTTTGTCAAGGTAATGCTTGGATGTATAAGCTCAGGTTTTTTTCAAGTTTTAAATAAGAAAGATTCGCTTAAATGCTGGAAAATAATAGCAGTGTGACTTCTTTCAAAAAGCTGGTATAGACATTAGTGAAATCCTATGTATCCCTCTGTGGACAATCAAGAGTCACTGAGCATAGGAACTTCCTGAAGAGGGAGACTCTGATTCTTGGTGGAAAGGGGAGGAAGTGGATGTGATAGCTAGTGATGGACAAATTTCAGAATGTTCAGGGCTTGTGCTTGTTTTGAATAACCATCCAGGAGCTTTGATGTATATCCAAAGCTTATCTAGACCTCCTGGGCTCGTAAATATTGGGATGGAAAATCTTGCAAGAACAGGCTCTCTCAAGAGGTTTTTTCTCTTTTAGTAGTTTGGGCAAGTATTTTCTTGTCACGCTGTAGATACAACAAAAATAGTAATGACAAGACATAAGACCTGTTCTTTAAGAGTACTTCATCAAGTCTAAATCAGGAATAAATATAAAAGCTTCTCTTTAAATGCTTTCCACATCTCCAGAGCTTCTTGTGGTTAAGAGGGAAAAACTTTTAAAGTAAATGGGGAGAAATAGGTCTCAGTTCTTTCTGAAGTTTGACTGTGCTACAGATCTTTTGAGTTGGGTACTTCTGTCATTTAATTCACTTTGATACAATAACTTTTATGTATAACATACATAATAACAATGCTGCAGAGATTTTTGGATAAATGAGATGTAGTTCAAGGTAGCAGGAATACAGGCATCTTCTGAAATGCTGTTTGTGTGTATGGCCATTAAATGAAATAAACCCAACCTTTCAGAGGCCAGGCTTTCCATGAAATCTCATGAATGTTTGAATAAGTTTTATATGTGTATGTACCCATGTACATTTCCCTAGCTCTCAACAGGCACAAAGTAGATTATAGCTGCTGAATTCTTCCAATTGGTTTTGTAGAGGAGTGTTTTTGGTTTACCAACTAAAAATACAGTTATAACTGAAATATATATAATACATATAATGTAGTATTACTAAAATATAGTTATGCAGAATAAAATTTCCTTGGATGATAAAGAGTGGGCTCCTGAAGCTGGTAGAGGGGTCTGGCCTCTCTCTCAGGCTGGAGTGACAGAAAGTGGGCACCCTCCTGAGAGCTCTTTCCAGGACTGGCTGGAGATGAATCAGTAAGTTCAGTTAGGTTTGGTTTTGGAAATGTGACCAAACTCCTGAAGCCAGGGCTGACCTTCTTATACATTTGTTTTACTACTGGCAAACAGTTAAAATCCACACAATTTCTGAAACACCAGCTTAGGCAGGGGAGAGTTTCCTGTGACTGAATAACCTCGGAGGACACCTAAACCTGAGGCTCAGGTGCCGAGGCATGGGACAGCACCTGCCCCGCTCAGCACTCAGTGCAGACACTAAGCACAAAACCTGCTTTGTGAAAGCATGCAGTGTTTCAGAGGAAGTTCAGTAAAACAGGTCTGTTGATTAAGTTCACCACTGTTTCAGGTACAGATGTTATTTGCAGGGTTGGAGGGGAAGAGGTGCCCTCTGCCCAGCCTCTCAGAGAAAGGATAAAACCAGTAACCTTTTCACTGTGGTAGCACAGGCTGGTGGGAGAGGCTGAAAGAGGATTCTCCCCAATGGTGGCTGGGGGAGAGGAATTTGGTTCCTCCAGATAGGAGCTGCAGGGGCAGATGCCCCAGATAGTGCTGCCACTCCTTTTTCCTAAAGACCAGTGTGAAATAACGATGGGGAGAGTTGATGGCTGAAAGGCTTAAAAATACTGGTTACTATTTTGGCCAGCTCACTTACAGAACCATAAGCATCAAGAGCACCTTAAGTGAGCCACGGCAGCACATGGCAACTAGGATGGAAGCAAAACCTGGGGAGGGAATTCTTTTGAAGACCATGATGGTCACAACCAAATTGACTTCTTTTCACAACAGAATAAAAACCCCTTGTGTCTTTTATGGGTTGAGCTTTGAAGAGCTCTGAGAAGGACCCCAGCAGGTGAGGTTCACTGCTGAGCAGAAGCTGAGCTGTAAGATGAGAATTTGTGGTTCCTTAGTGCTGGGAAAGAGGCCAAAGCCCTTTGGAACCCACAGCTAAGAACTGTTAACCTGTAGTCCAACATAATCCCTACATGGACACGGTATCCTGCAACCATTGGTTAGTTATTCTCAATGTTTGTTAAGAAGCTGTAGCCTGCCATTTCCATCTACCTCACAGGCTGAAGTTGCTGTGTGTCTGAGCCAGTGGACCTGGCTGTGTTCCTCTCCCATGGCAGCCAGTGACCTAATCCAGCTCCAAGTCCATGGGAGTGTCTCTGTTGACTCCAGCAGAATCTGGCCAGGGTTTTAGCGAGCTGGCAAAGCACATGGAGAGCAGCACACTGGGATCTCCCAATGAGCACTGCAGCGCCTGTGTGCTGAGGGAGATGCTTATGCCCAGGGAGCACAGTTTGGCCCCTACGTAGTAGCAACATCTAAACATGGGATGGCAAGTAAATAAACCCAGCCAAACCCAGCCAACGCACACAGCAAAAATTACCATCCTGTTCAGGAAGCAACAAATCAGGTCACACATCGTTGTCTGAACTATTTAAATTGTCATTGGCCGTGTCACCCTTTCTTTTTTTAGCTGCCTCAGTAAGCCATGTTTTGGCATCTTTGTACTCAGATAGATATATCTTTAGTAGTGCACATGAGAGCGAATGTGTTAGTAACTTGGGGAATAAATTTGCATCCAACACTCCATTATTTTTATCTTGTTTTTCTCTTTAACCAAGTCACAAAAAGTCTACACTTCAATCTCCAAGTATTCCAAGAACGGTACAGCAGAATTAGGCAAATTAATTACATATTGACATAACAGCACTAAGAATAGAGATCTCTACAGAGCTTTGCAAGAAGAGGCTTTTCTACAGATGGAAAAACTTTGACACAGAGTTAAAGTTAGTTCTGTAAAAAAACCCCACAAGATGAAAACAAGTAGTTTAAGTGTCTGCTCATGTAATCAGGCTTGGTTCCTTGGTTGTTTTTTTCCCCAGTGTTGGCTTTTGGCTGCCCAAGAATTGTCAAGTAGACTCTGGAAACTGTGGAGAAGTGCAAAGATAAACCTTGCATGGGGTTTCAGGCACTCAAGGGATAAGACTGGCTGAGGTGCTTAAATACCAGATCTACCCAACAGCCAACTGAGGCCTTTAATGGAGTCAGGGTAGCAGCTCATCACTGGGAAGGCTTTGGTTTGCTGCCATCCAAGAACAGGCACAGAGCAGAAGACCACCCTTGTCCTCACAATGCCCCCACCCAGAGGCAGGTCAATGCAGAACAGAGATGAACAGAGCCAAACTGACACACAATATTTGTTAATGGAGAGTTTCTAGATTTGCATGAGTGGGTCTGTTACTTATTTCATCTTCCCCTGAGGCACCCCCCCCTTTCCATGTACTATCAGAAAGCAGAGACGGCAAATGGGGTGAGCTGTTCACTGCCATTCTCACATTCTGTGCTAAATTATACTTCCCTATTTTAGGTAATAAATGGGCAATTGGAATGCAGTTCGTGTCTCCTTGGTGTTTCTGACCTGTTGGGGTGTGCTGGAGTTTCCCTGGCAAAAGGATAGGTAATGTACCCACCAACTAATGAAGGACATCCAGTGAGAGCTCTCGTGCTTCTTAAAAAATAATCCTATTAGTAATCATACAGATAGGAGACTCAGACTTTGCAATCATTCCATCCCTACAGGGAATGGGTCTGTAGAGGTGCTCTCTGTGTGGAGCAGGATGGGTCAGTCCCAGTGCCTCTTCACTTTTCGGCCTCTTGGAGAGCTGTGGTGAGGTTTTGTGAGGTGTCGGTCCCACCACCCATCTCACACCAGCCACTGACAGCTGCAAAACACTGCCTGGGTCTTTCTGTTTGAGCCAGTGCACAGCTGGGCAGTATTCCTTACATTTTTCTCAAAAAAATCTGAAATATCTTGGGAGAGGAATCTGCATGTTATGCAGGAGGAGAGACAGGGGGCTGCCCTGCCTGTCCTCAGAGCAGTCACCTTCCACACACAGCCACCCTGTCTTGGCAGGGCTGGTTGGGCAGGGAACTCTCTCTACTCCTGCCAAAATGTGAAGCTGGGCAAAGAACCTTTCCCTTTGCCTCGAGGAAGCCAATGGATGGCTGGCTGATCCCAGCAAACTGTCTGCTGACTTCCTTATTTCTCGAGGCATGGTGTTTTCAGGTGTGATAAGTAATCAACCCATTTCCTGAAGGCAGCTAAAGGCTGGGAGTGTTAGTAATGAAAGTCCAGACTCAGTTTTATAGCTGCAGTATTTTTGCACATGTTAGTAACACAGTTTGAGGGAACTCTGTAGCTGAGAGAAGCAGAAGACTTTTCTGTCTCTAAAGTGAGATGTGTATCAAATATGCAGTCACTGCAGCTGACTTTAGAGATTTTCTGAAATTCATGAGTTGTATATTCTCAAATATTCAGCATTTATTTTTAGTCAACTTTTTGAAACTTCAGTAAATCTTTTATGAGAATTTTGCTACTTGGACTCCAAAGCCGCTGGAGAAGATGTGCAGAGTGCTGGAGAAGATGTGCAGAGTCCTAACCCTGGAACTGCAAAAAAGATGTTTTAAGGTATCTTAATTAGAAATGCTAAAAAGAATAACATGACTTATAAGGAACCTGAAAAATCAACCCATGTATTTTAGCACCTGCAGGAACTGTTAAACACCAACCTGAACTCCCTGGCCTTGATTACAGATATCTGATGAATTAATGTATTCAATATTCAGTCTTTGGTCAAAAGGTCACTCCACTGAATTCCAAAACACACGTAAATTTTTTTTTTTGGATACACATGGAATATTACTAGAGCTGTTACTCTGCTCTTCTGAACAGCATCAGTTGTAATCCTGTAACAATCTGTGCGGGTGAGGTTTTGCAGCTGGCTGCCTGGTTTGAGCTCCTTGGAGCTCCAGGCCTGCAGCAGAGCCAAGTCCAGGCTCTACTTGTACAGGAAGATACCCAGACTGAGCCATCAGAGATGGTGCAACTCGGTGTGACAGACACTAATAGGTGTCCACAGCCAAGATGTAGGTGTCTAAAATAATAATTGAGATTGAAAACACCTGTTCCAAACTGATAGTTTGAGTTGCAGATGGTGAGATAATGCCAGGTGATTGCATTGTAGCCCAAGGAAGCAATCCTGCGATGGGAAAGATGGACTCCTCCTTGGAAGTGCCCCTCTTTTCCTTGATTGCCAAAGCAGCTGAACTCCTGTTTCAGGGTTGACATCTAGATGTTGGGCAGTAAAATGCAATGGAGGTGAATCCACCCTTCATGCCCAGATGAGACATGCTGCCTCTGTACACGGAATGCACATTTGGTGCAAGAGCTTAACAGAGATCTACAAACAAGGTTAAAGCACAGACCAGTAATTACAAAGATCACAGCTGAGGATCTGGATGCTGCACCTCTCACACCCCGAGCCTGTGAATCTTGGAATCTTGGGCGGGACTTTTCAGGGTGTTTAGGTGTGAAATTGTGTCAGTTTCAAGTGATTCGTCCAGCTTGCTGTCAATCATTTAAACATCTAAACGCTGCTGGGATTGTTTCTCTTAAAACTCTGTCTCCACTTCCCTGTTTTCAGCACAGGGATAGCCTCTACCTGCCAGGCAGGATTACTGTCCCCAGCACTTTGAGGTCTTTGGGTGGCTGATGCTGCTGGTAAAAAGTGCAGGCTGGTCATGAATTTCAGATTGTCTTGCACGTGGTGCAGTGCAGACAGCACAGCCCCCGGGCCCCGCTGCGCCGAGCATCGCCACCACCAACCTCAGACTGCGGCGACAAAATTCGTAGCACCAACTGGTCTGTGAGATCAGCTGCTCCCTTCCTCCTGGCTTCTTACTCCTTCTGCTGCGTGACTCAAAAGGCCTGGCTGGAAGCAGCACCCAGGTAGTAATGCTGGCCTCTGTTATATCAGCACCAAAACATTTGCTCTGTTCCTTAAAATGCAGCTTCTGAAGAGAAAAATATCCAGTTTTCCCTGTGTTGCTGGAGCGTGGCTTGAGCAGTGCCCGGGAGCAGGCAGGGGGATGCGGTGGGAGCGTCTGTGCGCTGCTGGAGCCTCCCAGTCAGTTGCCCATCTCTCCCAGTAGATGATGCTAAAGCGCGATTGTTTTCAGCAATTTTAAGGAAGTGGAAGATTTTATCAGGGGAAATCCGAGGTGGTAAGAAGGCTTCTGGGTGCTCAGTGCTGGAGGGGGACATACTGCAAACATCCTGAAAAATCTGTGGACCGCTTTGCTCCTATATTGTTTTATTAACTCGAATAGTAACAGGGTTAGAGGTTATGTGGGTTTTCAGGATTTTAAACAGGCCTATGTTTACTTGTGTATTTCTGCAGTCCTTACAGCTCAAGCACACCACTTCACACTGTGCTACTGTGCCATTTCTTGACTCTCACCATCACAGAGCTCCTCACCTTCATTTCCATACCATATCCATTCTGTATTTCCTGACCTCTGTTCAGGCCAGTCAGACCCATTCGAGGTAAGTCATTTGGAATGTGGCATTTGACAAGAGCTGAAGCTTTCTGGTGGCTTTTGAAATGTGCAGAAATGTGTATTACTAGAAACAAAGCAGCATTTTGCCTTTAAATGCTGCTAAAGTTCAGATATGTTTAAGCTCCGGATGCTCTCTGGAGCCAGGAGGGGAAATGTTTCTGGAGAGGGAAGTGTAGGCTCAGATATACATTTCCCTGGAATTTAGGAAAATTACTGGGAGTTTGGCCTAGTCTTTTACTTCCATTAGAATTTTTCTGAGGATTTCTATGGCAGCCAATATAATTCACTCTGAAATGAAATTTTAAAGTGCAGAGATTCATCTGGAAGTTATTAATAAAAACAATAAAAATACAAACTTACACTTACTTGTTTTAGTTAGAAAAATTGCCTACATTTTTTCAGTTGGATACTTTTTGTACTCCTACAGCTGAAAAGTCTTTTCTTCCCCTCTTTTAAGAAAAAAGACAAGTTATGAGTCTCTTTATGAGACTTCTGGGGTTCACTGTAATGACACCACTTGGTTCCCAGAATCCAGGCCATTAGTCCTGCACTGATGTGCCTTAGGAAACATGCACAAGATCATATATTCCCAGCAATTTAGAACAAAGCATACTTTGGGAAAAGGATGTACAGAAAGACAAAAGGATTTCTCTGGATGCAATGTCTGGTATGTGGACAGGCTCAGAGGAGAACTTGATTCTTCATCAAGGGCTGGGTCTCCTGGACCATTCTTGCTGCTACATTAATACATTCATCAATTATACACCAGGGCTGTCAGATATAACACCATCACCTCCTCCCTTCCTAAATTCCTGTAGGCAAACATAGCATGTGTTGTCAGGGATCCAGAGCTGATGTTGCCTTGTCCATGACTGATGCAGTTCCTTGGGTCAGGAGCATATCCTGGGACAGTGAAGAATGTATCAAGATATATGGATGGGTTTGTTTTCTTCAAAGCCCTTGGACCAGAGTCAAATTGCCTGGAGGGAACTTTTAAGAGTCTTTTAGTCTCTTTTAAGGAAAGAGATTTTGCAAATATTACTGGGTTTGCAGTTTTCTTCCACTGACTGTTGGGTTTTCTTGGATTCTCCAGAGATGCTGTCTATCTGGTGTACACTGCAAGCAGCCACTGCAGAGGCTGTTTAATAAATGGAGATGTATCCCCTGCTCTCTGGAGATCATTCCCATCAAACTGGGTTTACTTCTTCACCCACCTTGGAAAAAGGTTATCAATGGGAATTGGACAAATGGAAGTTTTACAAAGGTGATGAACAGGATGAACTCAGTTCTGTGTGGGTTTTTGTGGTGATGAATTGCTTTAGAGCAGGACAGCAAACTGCAAGAGAGCTGGAAATCAGCCTGATGGGTTCTTGGATCAAATTCTGAACTAAAGGAGCAGTATTATCCTTTTGGGATAGGGGGACAACAGCAGATATACATGGGCAGAATGGATAGTGGGATTTGTAGAGAAACTCCAGGAGGAAGAACAATAGCTACATGAAGTGGCAATAAATGTGAAGTACAGCATGAGAAATCTGACAGAATTGTGCTCTTTCCATCCTAAGTGAGGCAAAGTATGAAATTCAGTATGTAAGAGAAAAACGGGATCTTTCTCTGTTGTGAGTGACCCTCTGTAGCTTTTACAAGTGGAGTTATTTAAAAAAGAATGGAAGGAGCTTACTTCATTTTGGACTGTTCCACTATTTGAGAGACTGGGAAAAGAAGGACAAATATGGCTCACACAGACTTTAAGGCAGCTACATACAATTACAGAATGAATAACTTCAGAGTTACATGCAGTTATTAGAATAAGTATAAGGTGTTATCCTCTTCAAAATGGCCAAAGAAAATAAAATGGGAACCTCCAAGCAATAGTATTCTGACCTCACAAAATGCCTTTGTCTAATTTAGACTGCATTAGCAATTGTGTTCTTCATAAAATCCATGGTAGGAGAGGGGAGGATCTATAGACAGCATAATGTCCTTAAGGGATTCACACAGTGAAATTATCAAATGCATTTAAAAATACAAAATTAGCACTTTTCATCCATAAATTTCCAAAGTTGTATTTTAAAAGGAGGACATTACCTAACCTCATGTGAACTAAATCACTTTAAATCAAATGAGACAATTTATGTTTGGAAGATGTTTACACTTGAAATAAGAGCCTCATTTAGAATTTTTTTGCCTTTCTCTCATACTGATTTATCTCCCAGATTTGTGGACATCACTCTTATTGGTAGAAGTCGGCATTTGTTGTGTTTTGCAATGCAAAATTCTTTTCATTCCCTAACACTAGAACAATATTTCATTGAATTGCTCTGGTTTATTAGACTAGTTGCACAGATGTCCTCTCTTCCTGAGCCAGATGTACAGAGTGCTGCTTCCAGCTTAGCCCAAACTGGAACATGTTGACAGAATAACATAACTGAGACCAGACATATTGCATTTTACACTAAAGGTCATGCAAAAAGCACAGGCTGCATATAGCTTGGGCTGTTTTACATAAACACACATTTGGTTCGGCTTTGGTATAGGGATTACTGAAAGAATGCTCAGAGAGGACACACTGTAAAGCAGTTGGAAAGATCTGACTGTTGTTGAATGAATTACCCCAAAGTGGTACATCTCTGTCAGAACAAGTGTGAAGGGCTCTTTGCAAAAGGAGGTGAGAGAAAACTCCCTCAGAGGCAGAAGCTACTTGGCAAGTTGAACAGGAGATTTCTCAAGGACTTTTCCAGTGCAGTGGGATTGATTCAGTACTGTCCATAACTTGCTAATACATTTCACCAGCAAAAAGGACTCATCAGAGGAGAATAAGAAATCAAATTGCCCAGCAAGGAAGTTGTATGAATGCAGGCAAAGCCAGGGTGTTCCCAGTGGCTGTAGTATCTGTTTGGATGAGAGCTTGAGGGAAGCATTCATGGAACCAGGTGTTCCAGATGGGGAAGGATTGTCCTTCAGAGCAGCCACAACTTGAAATGCTTAAATGCCACACTCATGTGAGCTGAAGAAGCAGACAAGGACCTGGAGCCAGATTAGTTCACGGAATCGCAGAATCACAGAATGGTTTGGGTTGGAACAGACCTCAAAAATCATTCAGTTCCAACCCCCCTGCACTTCTACTACAGCAGGTTGCTTCAGGCTCCTTCCAGTCTGGCCTTGGACGCTTCCAGAAATCCAGGGGCAGCCACAGCTTCTCTGGACAACCTGTGCTGGGGCCTCCCCACCTTCCCAGGGAAGAGTTCCTTCCCAATTCCCCATCTAATCCTACTCTCTGTTAGTATGAAGCCATTCCCCCTGCACTGTCACTCCAGACCCTCTTAAGTAGTGTCTTAACCTTTCCTGTAGGTTCCCTTCAGGGACTGGAAGGCTGCAAATTAGGTTACCCCAAAGCCTTCTTACCTCCTGTTCTATGAAAAGGGTGCAAAACCAAACCAGGACCAAAATTCCCAACATTTCTTTGTTAACTGCCTTGGTCTCAAGTGGTAGAAATCTTGCATGGCACATGCTGTGCTGCCCTCAATCCTGGTGATGAGAGAAGGAGCAAAACCCCTCTGAATTCTGGAATTCACCTGTGACTTGCAGCAGGTTTGTTTTGTCTGGGTTTTTTTTGTAGGAAACTTAATCCCTCTCACTTTTCTGATCTGAAAACTGATATAACCATTACCTTCCTAAGGATTCTGTTCGGTTTAATTAATTAGCGTTCATAAAATCTTTGAATTATAAGTACAGTATGGACTGTAAGTGCCAAGGATTACTGGTACTACAAACAAATGAACAACAGCAAGTGACTATAAGCACACTGCAAAAGAGGAATGTCATTAAGGAAAGAGGTCCCATTTCAAGCTGCCAAGTACAAAGGAGTGAGTCATTTATTTTCAGTATGAAAAACATTTCAGTGTTGTTCTTTAAGTGATTCTGCTTATGATCATTACTCCTTAGCTAACTGCTATAAATACTTTGAAGTGGTGACACGGTCTTCTATTCCCACCTAGAAAAGCAGAAAAAAGAGGAGAGGAAAATAGAAAAACAAAAATAGCTGAAGAAGGCATGTCTGCTTTGCCACATGTTAAATTCAGTCATTTTTGTCTGATGCATAGTTCTGCCTTTTTTTTCCTGAAGACATCTCTGTGTGTGTGAGGACTGTACTGTCCCATGCTTTGTTGTTACAGTCTGACCAAGATTTATGAGTTGGTAACTGTCTGAATTCTGGATCACAAAGTGTCGTTTTTGTTCTCTGCTGACCTTAGCTGTGACCTCTGGGAGTGCAGGCAGAGAGAAATGTGTGACTTGGGTACAGTCAGGCAGGGTAACACAATCTGCTGGCACTGCTAAAGCACAGCGTCACGTTTCTGTGACACAGTGCATTAAATGGGCCTGCAAAGGAGTAGCAAAGGGTATAAGAGGTGGGAGGAATTTCTGTCCTGAACATTTTCGAGCAATGCCCTGGATCTCTGGGATATGTTCAGGACACCCAGTGACAAATGAACAGGTTATGAGTTGAATTGTCAGGTTAATTTAACATACAGTATTCTGGTTTTTGTAATAGTTGTAGTTTGAAACAAAACTGTGGAAATTCTGCTACCTGAGGTTTTGGAGCAGAAGATGTGTATGGATAAATATACCTGCTTATTTTATTAATTACAACGATGAGTGTATTTGCTGTGCATGTTCTGTTTAATGAGGTGCACAGAGCAGGCTGGTCTCTCCCCACTGTGCTCCTGCCTGGCTGCCAGACCGCCCAGCCATCCTGCACCACAAGGGCTTTTCTCATGCACTGCCTCATCTATACAGCACCTGTGTCTGGTCCTTGCAATAGAAAATACTTTAATATACAGCAGGGCTGTCAGTTCTTCACTAACATAAGGTTATTGAGATATTTTAACCCTCTGAAGAAGAATCTTCTTCCAAAGAAGGCACTAGAGAGACACTTGTTTAAAACTGGAGTAGCACAGTGGCAAATTGGACTCAGATCCCCAGTAGGAATTGTCTCCATTCCATTCTCTCATGGAGGCAGTGACAAATGGCAGCCAGACCCTCTGGATGATGCTGTACGAATTGGCTGAGACAGGGTCGTTAGGAAAACATGGGTTTGCTGAGCTCACTAAGTGACAGGGCTGTGTAACTCACAGGGCACGGTGACCCAGCATTGGCATCACTTGGAGAGCAAAGAAAATCCTTCCTGCTCTGTGATAGACTGAGCCTATCATCTTCCCTTTAGGAAAGAAATGGCAGCACATGGCAAGGATCTGGGAGCTCACAAAAACAGAGGAGGCAGAAAATAAAACTCCAGAACTCTCTTTCTGATCAAGTCTGTTATTTGCTTCATACATGAATTTGCCAATCAGTAAAAACTGATTTTGCCCTCAGAGCACTGAGAGTTCCTAATTTGAATTTAGCTTTGAATATCTGCTGTTGGAAATTTGTCACAAAAGCCAGTGCACTTTGGCTGGGATGTGTAGCCTTTCACCTTGCTGATTCCAGAGGACAGTTGCTGCTGGTTATTATGGATGAATTTTTCCCATGTGATAGTGGTTTGGAGAAGAGCAAGAAATAACTTGGAGCTCTAAAGAGCTCTTCTTGCCTCTGCTATTTTCAAAGCTGTAATTCTGGTCCTATGTGGAAGTGACAGAGGAGAAGCTGAAAATTCCATGGCTCCTACAGAGGAGCCCCTTGCAGCACAGGCACCTTTCTGGCCCGTGGTATGAGGTGAAGGTGATAGAGGAAGTCAGAGTGGGATCCCTGCTCTGTCCCTTCCCACACCTTTAGTGCATTTAGAGAAGAAAAATTCCGGTCTCCAGCTCTGTCACTCACAGACTTCTTTGCAGAACTATGTTTCTTGCAAAATAATTATAACTGCAAATTAGGAATGGGGGTGTTCAGCACCTTCTTAAATCTCCCTCATATGCATCTAAAATAAAATGAGTGTTGCAAAACTATTGTAACCCTCTGGTATAGGTTCAAGTCAGACATGAAACTGAGATGCTTGTTTAGTAGGAGCAAGCACTGTATATGCTTGATTTACTGCCCTTTTCTAATCCCAGCAAACCTATTTTCTGCACTAAATAGTCCAGGGTATTTGCAGCAACTTTAAATGTACAACTCAAATAAAGTACGTCTGATCTTAGCACAGCTAAGCTTTCCTAGCACAGCTTTTGGCCCTGGGGGGTGCCATGCCCTTGGCTCCCAGGGGTGATGCTGGCCTAGAGAAAAAGGCATTCAGGGGTGACACCTGCCTGAATCGAGGGATGTTTACCCATTGCCCTCTCTGGATCAGTTTGGTTTCAACCAACATTTCCCAGAGCTTGGTGGGCAAAGTGCAAGGGGATAAGAACAGAGGCATACAAGCCAAAGGTCATTGAGTTGGGTGAATTGTGGTTTAGTTTGATAGTTACAGGATTCATCTTTTCTCAAAAATGTTGCTGCTCTGAGGTTTTCTAATTGCAGATGGATATCCAGGGACAGGCTGAGCCTAATGTTCCATGCCAGCCTTACTATCCATGCTGTAATTTCTTTATGGAGAAATTACTTTTCAGAATTCAGTGGACTTTTAGTTAAAGGTATTTTCTAGCAGCCTTTTAAAGAGAGTGGTTCCCAAAGCTCTAAAATCTCATTTTGTATGTTCAGCTAAGTTACAAAAAATAGGGTTGAAATCAGTGTGACAAATTCTTTCCTAAGAAAGTGAGTGTTTGAGTAATTCAGAGTAATATCCACATTATGGATGGCCCAACTCTATAATGACTGGGCCAAGAGTAGACCAGAGTCTAGCTGAGATCCTGAGACACCATTTAAACATATATAACAATTATGATCTTCATAATGACTGGAATCTTCAGCAAGGAAAGGGAGAAGTACTGAATGGAAAATATTACTGTCAGGGTATATTTTACTATCTGAAGTATTTTATTGACTGCTTCAAGGAAATCAATACCTTAAGTAAGCATAACTACATTAGGGAAAAAAAAATAGATTATATGCATTCCTGTATGTTAAGTTCCTGCTGTATGTTTTATGTTACATGCAACTTGTTGAGCTGGTTAGGGTTTAGGAAATGCTTGAGAAAGGAAATGATCTTGACATTTGCAATTTATTTGTAAAACAGATGCAGAAACTGAAGGTAAAAAAATATTTGTCTAAGTACATGATGGCATAAAAATTGGAATAAAATGAGAAATAAATCATAGGGACATCTATGGAAAATAAACACACTAAAGCAAATTTAAAATTGGGAAGAATAATTCAAAAGGAGGAAACAAATGCAAAACTAGGCAACACAATATATAGCATGGATGTGCCTGGACTTTAAATGGAGTCAGGACGGCTTCAATGTCTGCACTTTACTGCAGAATTCACCAGGGCAAGGACCTAACCCCAAACCTTTTGCACAAGTTTAAGCAGGGTACAAAGGGCTTACACTCCACTTGTTTTAGAAACAACACAGGTACCTATTAATGTTCAAAATGTATATTTCTATACTAACTTCATTACTGTGAATTAACATATCAAAGACCTACTTATTTCCAACCATAACATAGTCAGAATTTTCTGAGCAACTCCCAATAAAACTGATGGCATCCTTAGCCCAGCACAGAGGTACCTCAGTGTAGATGTACATATTTTAAGGACTTCTGGGTCATCATATGGTCAGTAATGTATTTCCTCCCATGGTTAATCCCTCAGATGCCATGCTATGTTTGCCTTGAGGCTTATTTCAAGGTCTTGATTAACGCCACCACTCCATGCCTAGTTAAGCTGGCAGAAGCCTGTTCTGCAACCAAAATGGGTTTCCTGTCCCCCCGTGCTCTCCAGATGGTTGTTTGTGCTCCCTCCCCCTGTGTCGGCACAGGTGTTTCTCTGACCATGCAGTGAGAGATCAGAAAACTGATCTCAGTGTAAACTGACCTGGTTTAAAAAAGAAATGCCTGGTTTTCTGACAGGCCATTTCCTTGCCTGGGTTCACTGCATGAAGAGGGAGTGGCAGCAGGGCTCCTTCTCTCTCAGCTGCTCTGGAAGTCTGGGGAAGTGCATGAAAATACTTGTGCAGTCTCCAGGTATCAGTGTTCACCTGGATCATGGACCTCCTTACAGACCTGCATGAGGAGAACATTTACCCACCACCAAGCTGCTAAAGAAGCAGCTTCCTCTGCCCATATTGGCCGTGTAAGCAAGACCCTGTGAGACTTGCAGCCACTGTTTGGTAGAAATTGCTGGTGCATACCCTCTTCCCTCACAGTGAGGGAATTCCTTACAATAGAAATCAACCCAGACTTTGCCACTAAATACATTCTAGTTTGAGACCTTTAAAATCTGGGAAGGTTTCTCACTGGTGAGGTTCTAGGCTGCTAGTATACTGTCAGTTGCATAGGAACGAATTGATATGAACAACTTGATACTTCCACACTAAAATTCAAATCTCATTGTCTCCTGTAGGCACTGCAGTTCCTTTTCATTTCCTTTAGATTGGCATCAGCCAGTTTATTCCCTAAAGGCTGGATTCAGTCCACCGGGAAAGATCCTCAAGTGTGAGAAGAGGATAAATTGCTTGGTGGCCCCAGCTTATTTACAGACCCCATTTTTCATGAGCAGAGTGATTTCCCACCTCGTATCACCTGAAGTGTCCACCACAGGACACAGCCAGGTCCCTCTCTGTGACATGACAATGGCACATCTCCCCATGTCATGGCGGCACATCTCCCCATGTCATGGCATCACATGGGGAAGTGAAATTGTACTGACTGCATTTTCTGTCACATGACTGATTACACTGCAGCAAGTCACCTGACCTAGCTTTTCTCACTCATTGAAAAGTAAAATTAACACTGTGCTGGATATGAGCATTTTGGTCTAGTGGGGGCTACAGCTCCAGCCATTGTAAGCAGCAGCAGCTCTGAGTTCTGGCTTCTATATGTGCTTGTGGTTCCCACCCATCCTCACTGGATTATTACCTGAGTTAGGCTTCAGCAAGTTTTATCTATAAGATCCTGCTTACCCTCACATGGCTTGGCACAAGGCTTTAGAAGATGGGGTAGGGTATGGGCATCTCCCGCATATGGAGTGGTACCAAAGCTATTCAGATGACTGGCATTCCTATTGAAGGGACAGAAAATGAAGGTGAATGCAATTCAAATTTTTTGGTTGATGATTTCCATTTTAATTGGGTGCTATCCCAATTCTAACAGCAATATCTGTATATTGACCTGAAGTGTGCCTACTAAGGTTTTAAAAATTAATTTGATTAGTTTATGGAAAAAAAAACAACAAACCAAACCAAACTCTGTTGTAGTACACAGCTTCCTACCCAAAAATCAACTATCCAGATATCAAATATCCAACTTCCAACCCAAATATCATATCAAGGCTTTTAAGTGTTTTTCAGCTTGATTCCCTGACATCAGTGATCAGTATTTTTTAAACACTGTGCAAAGAGTCTGGCTGGTTTTGGACTCGGGTGTTCTCCAAAATATTCTTCTTGCTCCTTTGAGCCCTGATTTGACACGGGTCCAGAATAACAGAAGCTTCTGCTGTGGAAGCTGCTCCTACCCTTGCGGCTGAGCCGGGTGCTCCCTGCGCCGGCTGCAGAGGACATTCCCTGCGCTCCTGGTGGCAGCGAGCGGGCGGGAGCAGCGTGTCCTTCCTGAGCCTGCTCACCCTGCACTCCTGCCACGCTGAGATGCATCGCTGGTGCCTGGAAATGATGCTGCTGTGGAAGGTGGCAGAGCCAGAATGCAGCCGCTTCTCTTCTCATAAATGAACGTGAGCTGGTTTGATTAGGGGTGCAGCAGAGGCATCTGCATGTGGCCTCCCTAGCACAATATCTGAAATACAGGACTTCAGCCCCCTTCCAGCGTGTTATACTTAATGAAGCTTCATGCTTTTTTTGTAAAATAATAGAAACTGCATCAGGGAAAGAAGGTAAAGCAACAAAAAAATAGAAATATAAGTTGGAACAGGCATATCGTAACAAAGATTGAAGGAAAACCAAAACTCTTTCAAAGTCTTTGAACTTTTAAGAAAGAGAGTAAAGGCAAAATGAATCATCAACATTATAATAATTAGCTCCATTTACAGGCTTTTGTGGAAGATCTTTTTTCTCAAACAGCTATTTTGGAATTCAAATTTTCTTTTTGCTCTTGTGTTTTTACCTGCTTTTGAGGTAAAGTGTGAAATTTCCTCTAAATGCCATCCCATAGTAGTTCATCCTTAGGATATTGTTTTAAACATAATTGAATTGCTGGGGTACATTAAACATTGCAGCGTTTTAAGCAAGGGAAATAATTTAATGATGTGGTCTTTAAGACAGTTAATTAGCCTGCCATGTATGAAAGTGTAACAAGAACACCACCTACTGTAAAAGTGAATGTTCTACACTCCGCAGCACTAATTCCTGATAGCTTCACCCTGCATGAAAATCATTAACCCTTTTTTGTCAAATGTTTTTAGGCAAAATTACTGATTTTGGAGGTGGCGATTGCAGCTCTTGCCTACATTAGCCAGAGGAAATATCTGTGAGGTAAAATAAATCACAATTGGTTTAAACATCAGGTGCCATCCTTACTGAAAAGATTATTCTGGGGTCTGGTACAAGTCATTTTCATAATGATGATGGATTTTTTAGCTGGAAATAGTAAGGATTTAAATAAAATTTCTGGTGATGTAAGCACAGTTTTTAGAAAATTGCTCGTGGTGACCCTTCTGCAATATTGCTGTGCTGCTGGCTTGATTTATCCACCATAGGACAGGCTGGAAGGGACAACATCCAGCACTCACTCTGTGGCCGCAGCAGGAGGTGACAGAGGTCACGGTGCAGGGAAATTTCCGTGGTCCCTCCATAGCTCTCGAGCTCTGTGTTTTTGAGGACAGCCAGCAGGATCTGCATCCCCCGTGCAGCCTGAGCCGGTGGGGAGCCGAGTCCCACCGAGCACCTCAGGGTCCAGGAGCTCTGCACTCCCAGAGAACTGCTGGCACTTTGCAGCATTTGCCCACTCATCCACATTTGTCTCAAAGCAAGGCAGGACAGAGGCTTCCCAAAAAAGTCTGCAGGATTGGACCACCCGGAGTCTTCAAAAGACCAGCTTTTATCAGAACTCACACAAAGCATGGTGTATCTTCATCTTTTAAGCTTTGCCTCTTTATCTTGCAGTAGCAAAGCCATGATATTTAGTGGCTGCAATAACACTCCAGGTTTGAAATCCCCAATCTTCAGGGATCCTTTGCCCCTCACATGAAAGCCACTTACAATTAATTATAAAGGGCCACCGAGCTTCTGATTTTCCGTATTGCTGGGATGGTTGTGACACAATTCAATGAGATGATAACGCCTTCCACTAAGTGGATCAAAAAAGGAGAGAGAAATCTGATGGGGGGAAGCAGTGAGGGAATTCTTCAGGAAACAAAGCTTAGTGCTGGCCCTGCTGAAGGCAGTAGAGGTGTTGCTCTTATTTCCAATAGCTCCTGATTTTACTCAAAGTCACTTTCTGCTTTTATGTCTGCTGCTGAAAGTGTTGAGCACAGCAGAATTTTCTCTTCCAGTCAGAGAGCAGATTTCGTGTTTTGCAAGCGACACTGAGCACTGGCAGGGATGGGAGCATTCCTGATTAAACAAACTCCCTAATAGACCAAGTCTTGTGCTGCTAAACTCGCATGCATTATTGCGCAGGAGGCCGAGCATATTTCAGCCACAATGATGGAGTGGGCAGCACTCTGTCAGATCAATTATGTACAAGGCCCATCTTCTCTATGATTCCCTCGATTTTTCCTCCTGACAGTTCACCTTGTGCCCAACCTTCTGTTCTCACAGAGAAAAACCTGCAGACAATAGAAAACCTAAGGCTGTTTTTCCTCGCCACTAAATGGCATAAAGTAACTCTTTCCTGTCAGGTTCCTCATGACTTTTCACACAAATTTATCTTTCCCAGTTTAGGGGATTTACAGCCTTCTATGTCTTTCTTTCTTTCTTTCTTTTTTTTTTTTTTTGCTTCTCTTTGGTAATGTCCCAAAGACAGTGAGTGCACACTGGAGCGGTCCTTGCCCGTCAATAGCGCTGCAGTGGTGGCAGCTCCTCCAGCCTGCTCCAGCCTCAGTGAGGAGCAGCTGTGCTCAGACACTGCCGTGTCCCATCCCAGGGCAGGAGATCTGGTCTGTGCTGGGTTATGGCCGATTCCACATCCTGCCTATGCAAAGGGCACTGGCATCAGGCTTTGGCAAATGTTTCTTTTCATGACAGAACACACCATTGCCCATGGAATTTAAATCCTAGGTGAGACTGTTCAGTTGCCAGTCAATTATCTAATGCAAGGGGCCTCGACCATTTATAATCAGTTCTGCCCTGCAGTATTTAATTTAAAGAATGAGGCTGAATTAGTAAGTGAGGACCAGTACTGGACATACTGCAGATTAACTCGAAGCAGATTTCGTGGAAGTGAGGTGCTGAGTAAAAGTGAACTGAGTGGTGTGAGCTGGGGCAGCTTCAGAGAAGAGAACTGAACTGAAGCTGGTGCCTCATCTTTCTCCATCCTGGAAATCAAACTATACAGCTGGGTCAGCAACACAAGCTCCACGGTGTCAAGGCTGAAGAATACCAGAGAAAGGCAGCAAAGAGAGAAGTTGTTGAACAGCTTAGGCAAAGTTTCTTTTATTCCTTCTCTGCAGAAGGAGGAAATATTGGAGCACATGTTGAATTCCTGTGAACTCGCTTGCGTGCGAGCAAAACCAGCACAAAGCTTAATTAAGCAATCAAGCCCATTGTTACAGGCAGGGTTAGAGTCCCTATCTATCAGAAGTAGAAGTAGCACCAAAAGGAAACAAAGCTCAGACAGCTGTGTGTGTACAAACACAAACCAGAAGCGATGGCTATCAGGGACCTCCTGGAGCCTGTACAACTCACTGGTGGTGGGAAGCCTGGGACCCTTTCTCTGCCTTTGGTGGAGCTGTTGGAGCTATCCCTGTGGATGAAACTTCAAATGAAGAGTTTTAGCTTAGCTAAACTGTTCCAAACAGCCAGTGTTTGTGATGTGTGCAACGGGAGAGAGCTCCACACCACCAAAAGGGAGAGGAGCTGCCTTGCAGTTGGTGCAAAGCACATCAAATGCAGCCAGAGGAGTTGGGAGCCCCAGGGAACTGAGGCTGCAGACATCAGTCCAGCCAAGGATACCAACACATTTTTTTGGTTCAGATTGATATCTTCCACAGATGCCTTGTCTTCCCAACAAACTAACTTCCTTTCCTAACCACCCTCTCCTCTCATCAAAAGACTGTCTTTTGATAGGGCAGAAATCAAGCTAGTTTTCTGCCTGTGTCACTTGAACCTGGGGAGAATTCAAGGTCCTGATAACGTGGCTTTTCCAGTCTTTTTTTACTCCCCACTATTTTCCATTTTACTTTGATCTGAAGGGTTCTGCTCTCACTTTCCAATCTCACTTGTCTCTCTGTAATGAGAATCCAGGTAGCAGATATATTATGTGATATACTGCATCAAGCAGTCACAACACTGCGGGATCACCGTGTTATAAAGACCACAGGTGGCAAGTGCAAGATTTGTCCTTGGGAAGTCATTACATACTTTGATTGAGAAATAATACCCTCCAAGACAAACTCAACATTTTGGTCTCTGATACCCAAATTGATTTTAAAAAGGAGATGGTACGTAATAGAAATTCAAGTTTCAATTGCTAAGAAATACAGTAAAATGTTTTCAAATGTGTGTAACTGCTGTTACGTGGTATAAAATGTTTTGGTTTTTTTTGTTTTTTTTTTAATAGATACTTGGAGAAGTTATCAATGACTAGAGCAGATAAAAAATATCCTGGAATGAACAAATGAACAAGGTTACATCTTTAAAGATATCTCATGTATCTTTAGCAGCAAAGAACAATGAGTCTTTTCTTAGTGGAAAAGGTCAGTCCTTTATATGGTCTCTGATATTTAAGGTTTTAATTAGAGATTAACTATGTAATGATGGTGCCTGATGGTGCAGTGCTCTGTGCTGTAAGGCTCACTGCAGACAGCCTGAGTCCTTGAATGCTTTTACTTCCTATTTGGGCATATTTCCAGTAAACACCTAGAATTAAAGACCACTAGGTGAAGTTACAACCTCTGACCATGATTCCAGTGAAGAACTGTGATAAAAACAACCAGCTGGAATCTGGTGCTGAAACAGAACAAAGTTTACCTGAAAATGATGAGGCACTGACTTGAGAAGATTTAACCCTGCTGAAGAACTCTGTAATTCCAGTTCCTACCACTCCTGCCTTTCTGCCAGGTGCACTTTAGAAAGAAGGGGCCCAATAACCTACATTACAAGTGAATATTTCAATCTGACAGCTCACTCTCTCTGACAGCAGTGCTGTGACAACACGTCTGGGTCAGATTCAACACGATTATGTAAGCCACCAACCAAACCTTTTTTTGAATACATTAAAGGCTGCTTAAGTACAAAACCCACCCATGCAAATCTTAAAATGCAGGGAAATATTTGGCTAAGGAGAGCTTTGGACACCCCTTTGTGCCCACACATTATAGCAAGCAATCACACCGAGAAACAGCCTCCACAAGAAACTCTTTGCATTTCCAGCATCCAAGAAATCTAACACATGCCCAAATTCCTCTGCAAAAGGAACAAACCTTAACTCTGACCTCAGCTGGAAGTTGGCACCGCCAGCTTTGGAAGGGGAAGCTCTGACTGCTGGCACCTCTTTGTTGGAAGTAGACAGAGGAGGGAAATCAGATCTAGGAAAACATTTGCCTGTACAATGTGGGCTTTTTTCCAGTCGACAGCATAATGTACAACATTTCTTAAATCAGTAGTTTGTATCCAGGACTGGAAATGGCATCTTTGGTTTCTGGGAAAGGGATGAAGATGGTAGGACTCAAAGTGAGAGACCCCCGTCCCTTCTGGCAGGGCTCTGGTAGGTTTTGGCCACAGGTACCAGACAGATGGTTGGTGTGGCTGGAAGCTCAGCCATTTCTTTTGAGTTGGAATCCTTTCTCAGTGCTTCTGGAGCCCTTCAGCTGCATTTTATTTCCGATCTGACCATTCTGAGCTTGATTTAAAGAGGGCACTCATAAGCAGAGAAAAAAGTGTTCACAAAGGGCTTCAGAGCACTTGGACTTGTTTAATATTAGCACCTCAGAGGCTTCCTGTGCAGGCAGCATTTCACAGCTCCTGAAACAGCTTTTCATGCCACTGGTCCATCATCTTGTGCTACAGCCATTTATCCAACCCAGCTATCAACTTGTGTTGGGGAGAACTGGGGACATGATGGAACCAGGAGGGAAACCGCGCTTGGAGGAGCCGCGTTCAGAGCTGCGGTCACAGCACAGGGACTGGATGCTCTGGGTTTGAGTGGCACTGGCAGGGCTGGCTCCAGGCCAGGCACTGCGATGGCCTCAGGGACACATCCCTGCGAGGACAAGGGCTCTCAGCTCCTGAGGAGATATTACTTATGAGGCATAATTCATGCCCTCAACAGTGGCCTCTCTCACCTGAATGTCATGTCAGTGTCACCGGTTCTTGCTGAATTTGGAGCTCAGCAGTTCCTGGGAGCTGGGAGCATCTGCCTGGAGGCCGGATATCGCTTATCAGCATCTTGGTTCTTTAGGAGGCTGATTCTCCTAACTGCTGCTGAGCTGTTACTCAAAGGCTTTCAGCTGAGAGAATGCAATGCTTTGAACTCCACTTGTAAAGGGCTGCTGATTCCTGGGCCACCAAATCGAGATATCCAAACCAGCTGGGACTCTGCCTGTGCTCCCTGGAGGCAGAACTGAGCTCAGCAGATGCATGAAACAGGAAGACTGAGCAGAGAAGACCACTGTAGTAGGACGCATGGGCAGGAAGGGATTTTACTCCAATAAAGTCACCTCAGTACCATCCCACAGTCATTAACAATACTAAAAAGAAATTAAACTGAAAGAAGATCAGTTCCTGTGATGTTGAAAGGATGCAGTGATAAGGAGCCACTCACAGAGGCACTTATAATACCAATTCCTCAAGTCAAAGGAAAATTAATTTACTGGCAGGGGCTGTCCCCCTTTCCTTAAAATGGGACATGGTGGCAGATCTTGCACAAAACTCCTAGGGACAGTGGAGGTACTTTGGATCTGCAGACTTTGCAGATCTAAGCAGACTTTGGCCCCTCTGGTTTTAAATGCTCCAGGAAACCTGCACTTCTCATGCAGAATAAAAAATGGTCACAATACTGAATTTCGTCATTTCCTCATCATTCACTGTGTAAGCAGGCAAAGAAAACACACATTGTGCTGTTTTAGAAAGGAATACTCTCCTTGGGGCTACCAAGTAAGAACATCGTGTTTCATATATGTGATATGCAAGGTATTTGATTATTTGTAAAAATCCCTGTGATTCAGCAGCACTGTGGGCTCTGTGAATCAGGGGGTGATGTGAAGGGATGTTTATCTGAAAGTCTTGTCTCCCTCAGCAGCCCACATCGTCTCTAATTCTCAGAGACCTGCTTCCTCTCTTCCAGAAACAAGATCTTTCCTGCACAGCCTAGTTCCTGTGCTCTGCTGACCTCCCTGCCTTGGATGTTGAGGAGGTTACACATGAGTGTAGGAGTTAGGCTCAAGTATGAGTTCTCTGACAGGGGTGTAAATTTTCTGAGGTATGATTTGCACATGTAAAAATATGGTTATTTGTTTTCTTGTAAAATCAGCTAGTGTTGCTGTTGCTTAGGAAGAGAAATTCACCCATCACCTGTACCAAGTACCTGCAGTTGTACCTGATTCAGGCTGAGAAATGAAAATCTTTCTGAAGGGGACATTCACAGAGCCATCGATCGTTACAAGAACAAATAGGACTGATGTCTGAACTCCTGTATAACACAAACATTCATGCTGATGCCTTTTTAACCTCAGGCTTATCTTTCAGAGATTCATTTGCTCCTAATATGAACCCAGATGGATGAGCTACTTATAGGCATCTCATATCTCCCAACAGATCTACACGGGAAGGAGACCTTGGCTCTGATTTTTAAACACATAGTCAGCTTTCATTTTTAATGGAAATCCAAATTCTTGTGCTCTAAGCAAAGGGAATGGAAATCAGTACCAAAAAGAGGGATAGATTGAAGAAAATAATTTAATTTCTGGTACTTTAGTTTCAATAATTTTATTAGTATTGCCCCTGTGCAGTCACATACTGCTTTCTATTACTTTCCTGTACTAGCTGCGCTCGTAAGAGTAAGAGGCACAGTGGCCCATGACTGGGTAGGTCAGCATTTTTTATTTCCTTTCAGCTCACTCTAATGAAAAGCACATGCATCCACTAAATCTTGCCTTTTCCCTTATTAAACCAGTCGATGTTCATTACTGAGGTCTGTGCCTGGCTGGGTGGGAATCAATAAGATGATCCTTTTAATCGCCTTAGTAATCAACAAGCTATTTCTTATTTCAATCTCAGCCCAGTAGTCATTGAAATCCAATGATTTATCTGCATTACACATGCACTCACACACAGAGTAGAGAGGTTTATGTGTGTACAACTAGAGAGAGAAAGGCTGAATTTTGCAATACACATTAAATGACTGTGCCAGAGAAATACCCACAATGTCATTATTTACTTGCTGGTACTCAGTACCCTCGTGCCCAGGATGACTGAATGGGAGTTGGATGTTATGCCTGCAATGCAATTGAGGAAACTGCAGAAAATAAAAGGATTTTAATAGAGGGAATGGCCAAAAGGGCCATTTTACCTGCCCTAAACCCAGCTTCCTGATTTTCCTTCTCATTCCCCTACCTGCCTCATCCAGACAGAGAGCAAAGCATTGCTGAGAGCACACTGTGAGCACAAATCTGCTGTGTAACCATGGGGCAACATTTGTCCCTTGGTGCCTCATCTTCCCCAACTGTAAAACAGGGATAGGTAGGTCGATTACCTGTAAAAACTTCAAAGAATACTATTGTACAAGAGCATCAGTTCTGCCTAAATCCTGACTATGTTTCAGGATTCGATGCTGTAGTTCCAAAACTTCCACAGATGGAGGGGAGGCTCCTGCCAGCCTTCCTCTATGGAGAGTCTCTGGGATGTCAGTAGGGCTGGTTGTCTGAGTAAGGGTTGTTTGCACAAGTGAGCTAAGCCGAGCAGTGCATGCTGGTGGTGTATCTGTATGAAATTTAGTTTGACTGCCCAATCAAAGTATTTGGGCAGGAACGGCAAAACCCTGACTCTGTTGAAATAAACAGCAAGTGTTGTGTTGATTTTAGTGATTGTACCCCATATTTTCTTGCTGCTGAATGATCATTAGAGTATGAATCATGGAGCATGTTAATAGATGGAAAATTGGATGCAGGGACTTTTTCCTGCAGATTTATAAAGTTTGGTTTTTGGAGAGCAGTAAATGAAAGGAGAAGGAGAAAGAAAAAAAAAGTCAAAGTGCAAGTGCATCGAGTGCAGGCATCGGAGCATCTTTCAGCTGTGCCTCCTGTTACGTAAGCCTGGGCTGTGTTTGGGCTGCAACTCGACACTGCCCCTTTCTCCCCCAAACAGAGCTTTTTCTCATAAAATTCACTCAGGCACTTCTTCTCAAGTTCTTCATACACTTTTCGCAAGAAAAAAGAAATCATTCATATCTCTCAAAGAGAGTCTCGGATTCTTTAGATATTTTCCATTATAAGCTTTTGGCACCATTATTACCCACGGATCAAGTTACTTTTCTGATCCCCCTTCTTTCATCTACTAAAAATGGATTATTTCATTATTAGCCTGGAACCGTTACTGTTCACAGAGATCAGGTCTGTATATGAACAATGCCTCCCCCAGTATATTACTGAAAATCCCGGGGCTGTTGTAAGGTTTCCTTTAAACACTAGAACTCTATTTTTTGTGAGATCTGCATAGTGGCAAAGTCTTTGAAAGGCCATTCCTTTTCTCTGAATTCTATAAAAGCTAAATATGGCTGTTTTCAATAGTTTATGAAGATCTTAACTGGTTTGCATGCACAACACATAGAAATATGTGTATATATTTGCAATATCTAGACTGACATTTATTGTAATTTGACTATAGTTTAACTATTTAATTAACAGTAACTATAGTTTAACTATTTAATTAACTTTATTTCAGTGTTGCTGTCATGTCAAATATGTCAGTGTATTAAAAGTAGTTCTAGGGAAAACTGGACACCATTTTTCTATTTGAGTGGTTCAGAGAGTGGGGAACACTTTTGGCTGTTGTTTTTCCAGCTTCTATTTTTCTGTTCTTCCTCTTCCATCAGAAGTGCATCTGTCCACATGTGGATCTCGACTTAAGAAGCAGTGAGGTCTCTGGGAAGGAAATGCAGACCCACCTCATGAACTGGAAAGGGAATGTTTTCAAATCACTGTAGGAGACAGTCCTGCTCTCATGTTTCTGCCCCACTTGTCACTTTCTGTGGTGAAAACCACCCCCAGCATCAGAGATCTCACAACTGCGGAGATCCATGAAATGTGTCAGAAACCTCAATCTTGCAGGTCCTGAGACAGTGCCCTCAACTGCACAACTATTCCTGCTTCCCCTCTGTGTCCTTCATGCAGACGGCAGCGTTACCAAATCCTAATCACACTGCCAGCACCTCTGCTCTATCTTCTCGGAGCAAAACATCATCTCATGTCCTCCAACCATTTTCAATCAGGAGAGCACCTGTCCTGTGAGAAGTGGGATAAATCCTTCCAGTAATTTCAGCAGGGAGCACCAATAGCAACAGAACCATCAGAATGGTTTGGGTACCAAGGGACTTTAAAGCTCATCTCATTCCACATCCTGCCATAGGCAGGGATGCCTTTCAATATCCCAGGTTGCTCCAAGCCCTATCCAAACTGGCCTTGGACACTTCCAGAGATGGGGCAGCCACAGCTTCACTGTGCCAGAGCCTCACCATCCTCACAAGCAAAAATTTTTTCCTAAATAATCCTGTGCCTGTGACAATTTCTACATGCCAGTGACACGGGCAGTGGCAGAACAGATGGAACCACAGGTAGAGCACTCACTTCCCATCCCCACTCCTCTGAGAGAGCTTGAATTCTTTATGTCCTCCATGTGCCTGCTAATTAAAGTGTCTTATCTGGTTAGACTCCATCATAACTTGTTTTCTACTTAATATGAGACAAATGGTTTACATCGGTAGAGATCTGAGTTAGACACTCAGTTCATACACAAATTAGGTGATTTAAATATTTTTAGGATTTATTTATAGTGACCTGTTTCCTTCTCTGTTTAGTTTAATTTAATTGAACACTTTGCTTCTTTTCACTTTCATGTTCCCTCCTTTCTATGTGTATCATTTCCATCCTCATTCAATCCCATGTTGATGAGGCAAGAAAAAAAAAACCCAGAACACCCCACCATCGATTCTAGTTGCCTAGGTTTGATTCCAAATCTGGAATTTAGCAGGAATCCTCTGTTACGCTGAATTACTGCACAGAGGCAAGCGTAACATCTTTGTGGGATGTGGGCTCTTCCAGACTCTTTGTCCTCCATGGTAATGTCCCAATCACACTGAAGTGCTCCCAAATGTGCGAGGACTATTTAAGCTTTGTAAATGCCGTCCTCCAAAAATCACTCCACATAAATGTTTCATGTCTCTCCTCTGCGATGCACAGGCCCCAAACATTCAGCTGTGAGGGTGTTTATATTTGTGGAACTCTCTTGAACATTTGCTGTGGATTTCAAACAGCTGCTACACTGAAGCACTGGGAATAGTAAGATCATGAATATTCAGGTGAAGCCACTGGAATGAACAGCCGTTAATAGAATAAATGCCTAAACAGTTGTGTAAGGCTTATTAAGACCTATTGGGGCTGAGATAATAAATTCCCTCTTTGACATGTTGCAACTACTGTAGTTTAAACATTTTGGACCACCTCTTCAGAACTGAAAGAAAAAATTATGTTAGTTCTGTGTGATAACACAATGAAACACCTGGAAGGCTTGGCGCCTGTATTAGATTTGGCAGGGAGATTGTAACATGCTAGCTCATCCCCACTTAAAATCATGGCACTGCTTATTGTGTTAGTTGTCAAGGTTATCCAAATTACATACAGTCTGGACGGAGCACACTTATCTCATTAGAGAATGTATTTTTTACTATTTTCTCTTCAAGTTTGGAAATAATAATATTATACTTTTGCACTGAGGCAGTAACATGGATGATCTATTGCCAAGAAGAGAAACTAATCAGAACACAAAGAAAAAACGACCCCATTCAAAGTTCTTTTCATCCCAAACCCAATAAAGTTTCGGAAACCAGCACCAGCATCCTGGCTTTGAGCCTTCAAAAAAGATGGGCATCCCTGCAGCTGACATTCCTGCCATGGGGACTCCTTGGTGGCTGCTGTAACTCCAAAGCACTCCAAGTATCCAGAGTGGTTAATTGTTGCAGGAGAACTGTCTTTTCCTTTGAATTTAGCTGTCACGTTGCATTATGCTGTGTTGTACTGCCTGGTTCTGGCACACCGTGTCACGAAACATAAAATCCGACAGGATGCATTGTAAGTCTTGCAGGTTAAAATTTAAAGGCAAACTCAGTAATATTTGATCAGTTACCTGCTGTCGGTTCAGATAAAGGGCGTTTGATCTCCATGAGCAGGGCTAACTTGTTAGAAGCAAACTTGCACATGGCACAGGGCTGCTCTCAACTCTGCAGCAGCGTGAACTGGGGAGTGTCTGAGCAGCTCAGGTGCACTTGGAACTGTTAAAAATTAACCCATCTGGCTCTTTTTTTTTAATGTTTTAAGAAAAAGATCAAACTATACCCCTATTTACTAGTCTCTCTGGGTGACACCAGATTCTGGGTAGTTGTTTCAAGAGGAAAATCACCTAAAAAACCCAAAGGAATAACTTAATTCTGCTGAAATTTTACAATCCCCCCTGCCACACCCCTTCCCAGTTTTAACACAGTACACTTTCAGAGCCTTTCTGCCAGCACTGATGGGCTTTCCTGATCTGGTTTCATGAACAATCTCAGTGTGTTTATTGACTGCCTGCATGTACACAGCACCTGTATAAATCACCATCTGCATGAAAGCATCAGAAGCTGGTCAGGATGAAATAAAAGCTAAAATCCCAACATTTCCCTTCATCCCCTTCCCCACACTCCTGTTTTTCTGTGACCTGTTTATCAATATGAGAACCAAATCTGTTTCGGAAACTTCAGTGTCATGGTTACATTTTGGGAGGAAGGAACAGATGGAATAGATTAATTAGTCAAACTATGTTTAAGTAGAAAGGCATTTCTTTCCATGAGTAGCCAAAGGCTAGAAAGAACATATAAGGGACAAGGAGAAGTGCCTCAGGACTTCTTCCTTGGTGGAACAGCTTCCCAGTTTCAGACTTTCAGCAGCATAAAGGGTCTTTGATTTCAGCTCCTATTAAGAAGTAGGTCAGGAGGTGCCTGATTTTCAGGAGGGCAACTGCTCCCTTCAGCTTATTAAAAGTAGCCACTCCAAAACATTTCCTGCATGTTATTTTTATAGGCACTCTGGTGTATAAAGATTCCAACCAGCTACTCCTACAATCTGTAGGGAAGCAAATGTCCCTGCTGCTGGGATCCATCACTGCTTGCTCTTGCTCTTGCCATCATCAGCATGTGCCTGCCTAATACAGTGCACCATCATCTATCTCCAGTTTTCCAGCGCTTTGGGCAGATCCTCATTTCATCACCTCCCCATTTTTCCTGCTTGGAACAGAAGACTTGCCACCACACTTCTGGCCCCAGTGTTGTGAGCTGCAAGGAAGCTACGCCAGACACGGCACTGCCTCAGAAATTCAACACGACTTTGTTTAGCACCAGTATTGATCTGTGACTGGTGATACCATCCTGTGTGAGAAAACAAAGCCTGCAGTACAGCTGGTTTGGAAATCAGGTTTCAGTGGGTGACTGCAGCCTGTTTCATCCCTGTGTCCGGCCTGGTAGCATGCACTGCAAGGCTTTTGGCTTGGGTTCAGTCATCTTACCTAAGAGGAGATACTTAAACAAGACATGTACCTGAGGATTTTGATCATAGTAATATCCTTTACCAGCCAGTGGAGAGGAATACTCCCACCCTGAATGCAATTTAGTTTTCTTTATGGGCCTGTTTTTTGCCACAGATTGCAAAGGGTGCCACTGACAGCCTGACTTAGGTACTCATCAGCTGAGCACCAGGCAGAAGAACTCAGCCCCTTCCTCCTGCTGATTTGGTTTCAAAGGCACAATCCCCACAAGTAATCATATTTACCAACTAAAATGTGTTAATTCACCCTCTGACAACTTTTAGAGATGTGTTTTAGTGCTGTTTCTGTTTTTATTTTCTGTCACGGACAGAAGGGGAAGATGGGCAGGAGTCTGGGATGGAAACAGTTATTTCAAATAACAAAGGAAAGATTTTGGCCAAGAGGAAGATTTAAATCTAACCCAGATGTAGCTCACTAGTGTCTGGAATGGGAGAGATGGTCCCAATCACAGAGTAGCACCCAAGGCTGGCTCAGGAAGCAGAGGGATGTCTGTTGGTTGAGGAGAAAACTGTTTGCCTAGCCCCCAGCCAAAGGAAATGTCCCGGGACTGCAGCTGGGCAGAGTGGGATCAGGGAAAGGATGGAGCTTTGAAAGCAAATCCTGCTGGCTTCCTTTCTCCTTGGCAAAGGACAGAGTTGAAATAAGCAGGAGCAGGGTCTTGGGAGGAGGAGGAAGGTCTTTTACTTAATGTGTGGTGTCTGAGCAGGGGTCTGTGCCCCCTCCTCCTTGGTGCCCTGGGCTGAGCCGGCACGATCCAGGATGAACCTGTGCAATCCCCTGTCTCATCACTGCATCCTGGAGCCAGGAGACAGCTGTGTATCAGAGAGGCATCACCACATGCCAAATGTCTGAGGACAGGTACATGTGCAGCTATACATAAAGTGTGCTTGTACAGCAGGCTTGACCTTTTTAAAAACAGCTTTCTGAGATAGGCTTAGAAAATCACTTTAAATTCATTGTATTTGTCATGTCTTTGCTACAAGTTATGAGAAGAAAGAAGGTAGGAAAGGAAGCAAGAAAGATTTATTTCCTGGTACCTTGCAGTAGCCCTGGGTACTTAGTTCTGGAATAAACCTCACAGCAGAAAACACTCTGGGTACTGTACTTGTTGTGAGGCTTAGTCTCAGCAAAACAGATGGAAAAACAAAAGAAAAGAAATCACAAGAGGTCTGTTTAGCAAAACATTATTTGAAAGATCAAAGAAACAACATGTAGATTGTAGTGATCATTGTTAGATAATAATTTTTTTCTTTTTTTTTTTGTAAAAAGTGCTATGTGCTGAGAAAACCTGGCTCATAGCTCCATTTATCTCAGTCTAGTCACCTACTTTTTAAGAAAATTGAAATTACATTTTTCAAAATGTTTGGATCCAAGACTAACATCAACAAGGTGATACAAAGCAACCTGCTGATTTGTAGCTTACACTTCCAAAATTTGGATCTGGACTGGGAACACCTCAGAACAAGGCTAAGATATGAGCATGATCCCATTACAAAATGTAGGTGAACACCAACAAACTCAGACCTGTTTTGAAGGCCTTTAGAATGATGCTGTGTATTTATGTAATAATTCTGCATGAATTCAGACCTTGCACGGAGCTGGAAGATGGATTTCAGTCTTTCCTCACTTTGCTAACCCCCATTGGAGGTGAGGATCCATGCATAGGGAATTTAAGGCCATGGAGAGTAAGTTTGCTTTACTAGTGGTTTTTCATGGACTTTTTAGGAGTAGTCTGAGAACCCTTGGATGATTTAATCCCAGCAGCCATGGCAGTACAATTTTAGGATGGTGGTGTGGTTATTGGTTTTGTGGTAGCATTAACCCATCTCTCTTTGTATTTTTCTTTAAAGAAAAGGATTAATGGAAGCAGGATCATTTTTGGAAGGGGGCTCTTTGGGTTCTCTTGGGACAGCAAGTATGTGATTGCTGGTTAAAGGGTTGTTGAGAGTGGGGGTACAGGATCAGGATTCTAGGGGATGCAGGAGTGGCATCCTGGCAGGAAAGAAATGGAGCTTGTGAGTGAAAAACACTTGTTTGGGAAAGCAGAGTAAAAAGTCCAGGGAATAAATATGGGTTCCCAACTTCAGTGCCACCCCTGCACATGCATCTTTCTGGGGAAAGAGTGAGCACTTGGCACGGTATGGAACAGCCTGGGAATGCCTTGTTTTGCACAAGGTGATGTCCCTGGGTTCTGAGTGTCTCTGCTAAGCAGGGTCAGCTAAATTCAACCGAGGAGTCTGCAAAAGCTCCAGCACAGCCTGGCCCAGCCTCTCTGGAAAGAACTGCCATTCCTTGAAACCACTGTAACCATCTGTAATCTGATTTTAACACTTTGCTGCCACTGATCTCTCCCCAACACTGATTCCAAACGTGGCAAGTCTCTGGTAATGCTGCCAACCAGCACAAAGCCAGCATGAAAATCCCCATCACTGAAACCCCTGCATGATTAAACCACATAAATAAATAAATAAATATCCTATCTACTTCAGTAATCAAAAAGCCTGGCTGTTTTGCCTTTTTCTTTGGTAAAGAGGTATCCTTGCTTACAGTCTGGGTTCCATGGATACCACGAGCAACTCCAACTTTGTGCCTTTAATGCTTGCACTGTAGAAAATGCTGTTTAAATATTCATGCTGACCCTAGAAAGCTATCCACTTGGCCATCTGGAGGACTCCCATACCCCATCCACTGGTGTTTTATTTTGAAGGATATATTCCGAGCACACTGACTCGGCTAAATAGACTATTGGTCCATTTGTTTTGTAACTGCTATTTAGTTACCTCTCAGGATGTCAGCTCAATTTATCTGTGTGGAGGAGAAGAATTCTTCAATAAAACTATAGATAAATAGGAGCAAGAGCTGTGGATGGATAGGAGGTTACTCATTCCCACTGTCGCTGCCGTGCATGGAAGTGACCTTGTCTGGAACCAGCTAACCTTGTACCTTGTGATTCACATGAAAATTCAAAGCCAAGCCCTGGCAGGTCAGAGGGAGAACCCAGCCTTGTGTTTAAGGAAAAAAGGGATTTGCTTGTTCAGGCGATGCTGGGGTTGTGTACTGCACAGGGACACGGAGTGCATTCTGCCCAGGGCTAGAGGGAAATGAATGGAGAGAGAACACATTTAATTTGAAGTGGGAAGGAAAATGAGCATGTGACATCAGAGAGAGCCAGGAAGAGGAGCAAATGCTCTGTGGAGCAGAGCAGGCAAGGTAGAGGTCTCACAATCCTGTAGCTGGTCTTGCAAGGAAGGGCCAGTCCCTCAGGGCTGCCTGCCTGTGGTGCCTTGAGATAGGAATAGAAATGGCCCCCAGTGTCATTCCCCAAATTCCCAAAGGCATTGTTTGTAGTAAAGGAGGAACTATGGCCACCATGGCTCTCCAAGGGCAACTCCACTGTCCAGGGATCTGCAAAGTCACCCGAAACGCATGCAGTGGCAAAAGCCTTTTGCTCTTCACTGTCTGGTCCCTGAGACACCCCACCAATATTGCCACAGAAGATGAGGTGAAATGTTCGCAACTAACAATATTTATTTTGGCCTTTTCTCTCCAGTTTGGGTGTGGGGGCAGCAGCACTGGTGATGTTTGGCTGATTTATTTATGTTCAGAAGGAGGGTGGAGGAAGGGGGCGTATATCCATGGTCACGCTGACTTTTTCAAGCTGCTTTGGAAGAAAGTGCACACTTAATTGGCATTCAAAGTGCATCTCTGGCTCCTATCTCTCAGTAATGCTTGAATAGATTGTGGTGTGTACAAACCTGGCAATAACTCCACTCTAGACTGACAAGAGTTAGGAAACACTGCTTAATTCTTCTATTTCATTTTACTTTTTTTTGGTCTTGGAGAGAATTTTATTCTTTGCTGCTTGATCATTTTCCTTGTGATTCATGTCCTTTCAGGAAATAGTAATTGACAAAAATAAAGCACTTGGGTTGTTATTTAGTGAGCTCCAGCTAAATTCACACAGTCCTGCTTAAGAATCTATGCCCTCCGTGCCACATTTGTTTTAAGCTTCCAGCCTCTTCTAGACAGATTTTTTCCCCCCATGCAGGCACAAAAGCACTTTAGTCAGCACAAATTTGGAGGTAGAAAAAAAAGCTTGTAATAGCATATCTCATGCTGCTATCAATTTTCCACTGGTGGAGCACTGGGGTACATGAAGTCCTTTGTCTGTATTCTGAAGTCAGCTTTGGTGACATTACATGACCAACTACAACATTATAGTGTGTTACACATTGGTTTGAATTGTAACTTAGAAAAAAAAAAAAAAAAAGAAAAGAGAGAATAAAATAAAGATGTCCTGGAATGTGGCCAGGGCATAATGATTTCAATTTTGAAGAAATCCAACAACCAATTATACTAAATTCAACATTTTCATGTATGATAAGTTTAAAATCTCCTCTAATCAAATAGGGGAAGCCCTTTTTCCCTATTTTGCTATGGTTTTAGTTACCAGTAGGCCTCTAAAAATCTGTTTCTGCTTAAAAAGAAACCTTGAAAGGTTATATTTACTATATGTATGAAAAAGGATTGAATGATACAATTATATATTTTAGAATACTAAAGCAATGTATAAGAGACTAATCACGATCCCAAATTCAATTTTCAAACCTTTAATTGATCCCATCCCAAAGGTAACATTCTATCTTAATTGCCATGCTGAAATGGTTGCAATTACGTAAAATAAAACTATTCATTGGTAACTGGAAAAAGTCTGCTCATTAAGCACATGACGGCCAGCCTTGAAAATACTTGATTGCAAAAGGATGCAACCACTTTGCTTATATTTCCTTTTCTGGTTAAACTCTCTTTCACATATGTTGAGCTGGTTCCAAAAAGCCACACATGCACAACAACGAGCTGGAGATGGAACATGGTGCTGTGTGTGTCTGTGCTCCTGCACCTCCCATGGGCAAAGCCACCTTTGAGGGGGAAAGAAGGGTCTAGAAGGACAAGGGACCTCAATGCTAACCTGCTCAGCTGGCACTGTGATCTCTAAAGGTGCTCCATGAGAAGGGAGCTTCTCTGGATGCTGAACAAACTCAGGAAGTAATAAGGGACAGCTTAATCCCAATTAAAATGGGAAATTGCACTACACAAAGGATACAAAGGTATTCCTGCAGGGGTGTCACACAACTTACAGAACTAGATAAGGTTGAGATCTTCTCTGTTTATTTGGCAACCAAACTAAAACAAAGGAAACTTGTGGTTTTCTAGAGGTGACAGTAGATGTTGGTGAAGGAAGAAGACTGGCAGCTTTTTTATTATTGCCAAGAGAGCCTGAGACACTCTCAATTTGATATCAACACCTGTGACACTTGGAACGGTGCCTCACTGCATGCAAATGTCATGTAAATGGTTATGAGGTGCTTATTCATACTGCTACTCTTATTATGCAACCTCTCTAAGATACAACTGTCCAGCTGAGACAAGCACATCCATAAGAATTCACCAGAACTGGGAACAGGCACAAGACTTTCAGCTGTGGTAACAGTGGATCACTGGGACAAACTATTGCAGAGATAAGAACACCTAATTTTTTCCCCTTTGATCTCATCCCAGCAAGGCTGGATGCCTTTCCACGAGTAAACCTCCAGTCAAACATACATCACTCTCCTTCCATTGGGAATAAAAGGATGAATGTCTACAATCTGTAGTATACAGAAGGTCAGACTAGGAGATCAAAAACTCTGGTCTTAAGTACCTGATTTCCAAGTAACTCTCCAAGAAAACCCATCATACGGAGGTGCTGAAAATAATCCCTTTCTACAACATGGGAAGTTTCCTTAGTGAGTGCCATTGTCTCAGCCTTAGTGCAGGTTTGGAGCTGTGTGGTACTTGGGTCTGTATAAACTCAGTGAAAAACATTCCCCATCCCCAGGAGCTCCTGTCTGGGTGGAAGATGAGATACAGAAAAGATATAGACAGATGGGAAAGCACCAGGTAAGACTGAAATGATTATGTGTTTAATAAGCATCAACTGCAGCACACCAGCTGTGGCTTCTTAGTCAACTTCTATGTGAGGATTAAGTATTCTGGTTTTCTACCAGTGAATTTCAGGATGCAGGACAGGTTACTGGATATGCCTATCCATGATATGCATACATCTGTCCATGCTATATGTGCTCATTACAGTCTCAGAAAACAGACCCTTTAAACATCTCAGAGATACAGTCCAAGTGGTGTAGGTGCCTGAAGTCAGCCCCGAGAGCCTGGGTTTCTCTTTGCCTTTAACATGAGGACTTAGATGTCCGATGGGACTTGGCTGTCCAAGCCATTCAGGGATGCCAGTGCCAGCCAAATATTGCCTATATATATCTTTAAACATCTGAGCCTTTGAATGGCAGGGCGATGTAGTGATGAATAAATGCCTACTTGGACATAGAACAAAGATATCTGACTGGCTGAATAGGCAGCATTTGAATTGTACAGAACACACAGATACTCTGTAAATGAATGGCTGTTCACTCGCTCCATCAATAGAAAAAATTGCTCTTTCTCTTTCTGAGCGCACAGTATTTGCAGTAAGAAGGACACACAGATAAAACCAAAAATCTATTTCATAAGCACTTGAGCAGACTTGTGAAAATAGAGCCAGTGCATCATTTTGCTGGTGGAATCTAAAGTAGTGATTCAGATGGGAATCATCACTGGCCCTGCAGACACTGGGGATCTGCACTCGTCCTGAGGCGTGCAGGCTGGTAAAGCAGGATTCCAAGCCTGACCTACTTTTGTCCCTACCTCATTCCATCAGACCTAAATCCTGGTCCTGCATTCAGCCTGGAAGACTGTTGTGAATACAAATGATTCCAGGCATTGCTGATAGACTCAGAGGAGATCGAGTTCTGTATTTACTTGTACCATCCACGCTTGGGAAATTCAGGGACTTTGAGGTCGTGCAAAATTGTTCCTCTAGAAAAATCAATGCACTTTTTGTGTAAATCAGCTTTGGAACAGCTTCAGGTTTCTGTGGAGGGTCAGTCTTCACTCAAAGAGAGGGTGAAACTCAGCACAAAAATTACTACCTGAAACTTTGCTGAACTTTACTAAAATAGAAATGAAAGGCCATATTCTTAGCTAGCATAAGCTAGTGCAGAGCAGCTATATGACAATTACCATGTAGATCAGCAAGGCTTGCATTTATTTACCTGGCTGACCCACCTCTCCTATTGATCACTGCAGCTGAAGTCTTCAATGCATAGTTTTGTCTGATGCTAAAGAAAACAAATTAAGTGTTAACTTTAAACAAAGCCACAGATAATTATCCAGTTTGCTTTCAGCACGCTGCTAAATAACTCAGAGCTTTGAATGTTTTGAGGTTTGAAGATAATTTCAGCTTTGCATTTCTGCTCCAGCACAGGGAAGATGCACTTTGGATAGTGGGACAAGTCTTTTCCATCAGTGCCCTTGTTCCTAATGTCACTTAGGAATCAGACAGCTGAGCCAGCACCATAGCAGGATTGATTGAAGATGTACCCTTGGGAAGAGGTACAGGTTGCCTAAATGTCTCCTTCTGATGCCTGACTCAAACTAGTCTAATTTGGGTACCCAGTAACACACCTGCCTTCTCTGCCAGGGGATGTTTATAATTTTCATTAGGTACAGACATTTATAGGAGATTGTTACCTGATACCAACTGCAGCAAAAATGCTCAAAGTTCAGCCTGAGCAAATGAAAGGGAAAGCCTGGAATGCTGGTTGTGCATGAAGCAAGGTGCTTGACTTAATTTCTGTTCAATTTGGGATTTTTAGGCATTGTCTAATTAACATGGACCTGCAAAGAGACCAGTTGCTGTCTTGTACTAGGGAAAGGACAACGGTTTTCATTTCTGTCTACTCATAAAAATGGCTAAACTGGAACCCTTGCAATGTGAATTCTTATCACCTGACTGAAGTTTTGGTAACTTTAGGAACTCACACATCAAACTACATTTTTCTGCTTTCATTCTTCACCAATTCTGTCCTTCTTCAGCTCTCATGAACACAAACCCAGGGGCTGAAACAGAACCAAGGAAGACAGAGGACAGAGGGTGGTTCAGGTCTGCTGAGCAGCCTCAGGTGTGGCAGTGCAGAACTGGAAGAGCAGCTGTGCAGGTGCAGCCAGAACACCAGACAATGGGTGAAAACACTAATGCACTGCACAAGACATCTGCCCCAAACATTATTAATCCCAGGTATGTGGAAGAGGGTGGGAAGCAGCAAGTACCTTGGGCAGTGGAGCACAGGCTGTACCAGAGGTGCTGTAGGAGCCAGCACAGATCTGGGAGCAGACCCTGTGTGCTCTAATCCTCACCCTCCTCCTCTAGCTGCTGTGAAATGCTGATTCTTTCATCCAAACCTCCTCAACTGCCTGGAAAGTGCAATCTGATAACACTGCTATGGAAGCTTCAGACCCACATGAGGTCATTGCATAACACCCCACATAATAAAGGAGATATTTATGTCCTCTCAGTACAAAGCCAGTTAATAATCACCATTAGAAACAGCATGAAACGAGAGCACACAAAGCAGAGTTCTCTCCACTCAGAGTGTAAATTGCATAGTACTCCAAGATGAAGGCATGTTGTATTCTTTCCATGGTTATATTTAAATCTGTGTTTTCTTTAATTTAAATCTGCTCTATAAAGATCTCAGCAATTTGAGACAAAAGTATCCTTTAAAAGCAGAAAAAACCATGACATGATAGCATCCTTCATGCCAGGCTGGCCCTGTTGTGATTTTACATTGAGGGTGCATTTTAATTGATGAAATGTGCTACACAGCACAACTTGAAAAAGTAACAACCTTTAGTTACCATTTGGAAATGTGATGGAGGTGGCAGAAGTTAAACTCTTAGGACTAAATGAAATAACAGAAGCTCCCTATCCTTTCTTGAAGACGCTCATTAGTTTTCACTTTCTCACATTCTGTTTGCCATGGATTTCATCCAAGAATGACGGATGTAGAGTTATTAAGCAAGTGATAGTTTCAAAACTCCAAGTGTCAGTGCTCAGTGTGGGAGCTCAGTTACCTTGTAGAGGCTGAAATACCCCTACCCTGGCTCTGGCATCGCCACGGAGGGAATGATCACATGGAAAGGTATGGTCAGAAAAGCCTGAGAGACACAAGTCAGTTATAGGAATGGACAAATAAATAAATGAGGAATGTTTGAGGAATAAGCTGGTATTTGAATGCATCAGCACACACAGGAAACTGGGGAAAAAAAAAAAAAGAAATTAAAAAAAAAGAAGAGGAAGGAGTATTAGTTTGCAGAAGGCAATGAACAAGTTCCTTTTCTTAAATTCAGTCCAGGGCTGGGATGCAGGGGTATCTCAAATCCTACAAGGTCTCTGTGAGGGAAGAGGCAAATCACTAAAGTTTCTGATTCTGGGCTTGGGAAAGAAACCTGCATGTAGAGGTTGCTTTTCTCATTCCTGTGGGCTTGCTGACCAGTGATGGTCATAGAGTCATTGGCTGGTTTGGGTTGGAAGGGACCTTAAAGGTCATCCAGTTCCAACCCCCTCAATGAGCAGGGTACCTTCCACCAGAAGTCCATAAGACATCCTCCATGGGCACGGTACAAAAGGATAAATGAACCTGCTGGAGAGCATGGAAGGCAAAGCAGTGCTGCAAAGCCTGGCCCTCTCCAGCTGGGAAGCAGAAAAGCAAAGAGCCCAAATGATCTTTCCTCATTTTACCTTTCAAGTGACACAACTAACACACCTTCCTCCTTTTCCAAAGATTTGGAGATTTCCTCTGTCCCTGTTCACTTGTATCTCTTGCCTCTTGCTGACATTCAGAATGAATCAAACCCATGTGTCAAACAAGACCCTGCTTTTTAAAATTGCTTTTCTCACTTGATGGAAGTGAATTGAATTTGCTCACAAACTGAAGAGGAAACAAAAAATAACACTGAAAAAATCTGGCTATGTAGATCTTTTTCTGTCCTAGATGCAGTAAAACCTAACAGGGGTCTGACTGAGAAGCCTGTTAAGCAGTTTCTCACTCGTTTTTCAAGCTCAAGTGATATGATGTGTGTCAGCTTGGATCAGACTGCAAGTCTGGACATCAAGTTCTGGCTGGTGGTTTGAATTCCATACCTGGAAGCCAGCAGGGTCATATCTAGAACCAAAGTCTGAACTCTACTTCTGTAAGAGTTTCTATGTTTAAACCACAGGCTTCAGCCTTATTGTAAAGATTGGATTTTACTTCTGAGTTAACGTGGAGGCTGTTGTTAACATCCAGCCTGGGAGTGGCTTAGACTGGCAGGGATCTTCCAGGGCAGTGGACCTTACCAAGTTTCTTTTTTCCTCTGGAAACGAGAATCCTATGATATTTGCCACCAGATTTTGCAGAGGACTCTCTTCTGGAGAGGAAAAAAAAAATATTTAAGCCCATTCCATAGAGTCTTGCTTTTGAGTCAGTATCTAGTCCCTATTCCCGCTGACTGAGATTTTAAAACCCTGCTGCAGCAGATACTGTGACCTGGTAGTTCCCAGCCTTGGCTTTTGTTGTGGCTTTCCCACTCCCTCTGATCCTGTCTTCTTGATCTGCTCTCTCAGGCACTCATTGCTGGGCCTTTTCTGTGTTTTGGATTCGTGCCTGCATCTCCAGCACGTCGCTGTCCTTTCCCAGGGCTTTGCTGTCAGCTCCTTTGTGTACGCTCATCTTTCACTGAGGCCTTCAGACCGCCTCGATTTGTCTTGTGCTCTCTAACACATTTGGGGCAGCCCTGATGGTATTCTCCAAATACATATTTTGCTGCAAGTCCACACATTTATTCTTTACTGGTCTTAGACTTCCTGTAACCTTAATTAGAAATGTAATTAGATGATGGCTGCTATTCCTTGGGAGCTCCCAAGCATGCACTAATTGATAGCCCCCCATTACTCACTATGAGCCATAGAAAAATCCATTTGCTGTAACAGCTGTTGCAGGGCACGGATGGGAAACAAGGTGTCAGGGCATTTCTAGAAAGGTCCAGAAGAAAATGAACTGTCTGAATGTAACAGAGTGCCTTCAAGAGGGAATGAGGGCTGATTTATCTCGACTCTACCAATTATATCATTATAATTCCTGCCAGTAAGAATTTTTAACATACGGTGTGCTGATGGGTTCATGAAAACAGGGCTGGTCTGGACCTGGAGAAATCCCCTGTGAGAGCCTCTGTCCAAAAACTGGCTTGTTCCTGGCAGAGATTTGTCGAGCATATTCTTTAGCATGATCTGTAACAGTGGCCTGGGCATGTCCTAAGGAGTTTTTTTTTCTGCAAGGTCTGGAAAAAGAACAGGAGCAGCAATAACATCCAATGGAGAGTCAACGTATTTGAGAGCTTCCAGGGGCACATTCCTGACAGCTGTAAGAGCTGGTGCAGAGTACTAGGAGTGGGCTTGCACCAGAGTTATGAAAACAGATGTGGAAGAGAGAATTTCTGTCCCAAAGAGCTGACAGAAATGGTAAAGGAGTTTTGTATCCATTTTGGCTTGAGGTTTTCTTAGACTTTGTGATCTGATTTTATTTACCTCTAGTCAGTTTGTCCAGTCTTTATATTGTTCGTGATTATAGGAGGAAAATGCTTGAAAATGACAGATTTCATTGAAAATTGCTAAATGTGAGCTGCAGAGCAATGCACTGCTCTTCCTTGGCCCATGACAGGACCAGGAATGCCAGTTTGGTATGAGTCTGGGATAGCTTCAGACTGAATGTGGATGCAGATTCAGTTCTAGCTCTATTAGCACACCCAACTTCTTCAGACAGATCTTGTCATCCCGTGGTCAGCATTGAAATAACAAACATTTCACACAGCCCACAGTTTCACCAGCAGCATTATTTCCACCAAACAGGTGAAGCAGAAAGGACGGAAGGGCCTCTTTCAACTTCTGTTGAAATACATGGAAAAACTCACACTGCCTCCATAAAAGTTAGATCAAGTTCCAAGGCTGCACATCAACATTTTTCTGAGCACTCCTGACTCTGCACAGGGGCCCCTACATCATGTTACATTCCTTCGCAGGGTAAAGGATGTGGGAATTTTTTACCCTTCCAGAGACAGCTCTCCTTTGAAATCACATTTGTTTTCTCTGTGAGTGCTGGAAAGAAATGGATGGGAAAAGCTCAACGGTGAACTCTAAACTGCCTTTTATGCTGGCATCATTTTTTGGAGGGGGGAGGAAGGGAGTGTGCGTGCACAGGCACTCACAGCTAAGGTCTTAATTCTATCTCCAGATGCTGTGCATAATCTAGAGGTTTATCTTAATGAATTATTTCTGTTATTACTGCAGGCAAAGTGAGATTTAATTTGATGTGTGATATATCCCTGGATTAACTACCCTTTGGTTTTATTTGCTCCATAATAGTGAATTTTTGTTTATAGACCCATTTTGTAATTACATCCCTGAGCTCAGAAGGGCTACAGCAGTGCTGCTCCATCCTATAGGAAATCAGAATCCAATTCCCTTCTCCCAGTCCTGTTGTCAGCTGTGGCTAAACCAGAAGCTGTACAATATGATGTTCACCATTTTGTCTCCCTTAATTGCGGTTTTACAGGACAAAGTACAATGAATGGAAAGACTCTTCTTGGATGGAAAGACTGGGATACCACTTGGGAGGCGTCTGCAAAATGCCAGAGAATCTTCACCTTGAAAAATGGCAACAATGTGTGTTATAACAGGTGCCAGGAACAATCAGTTGAGTTCTTCATGATACCTACAAGTTGAAAGTGCCGCAGCTCCACAGAGGCTCCAAGGGAAGCAGAGGGAGCTGTGGGGCATGGCAACATGTGGAGCAGGGGTTCATTAATTCCTTATTTCCCAGCTGTTGTTCTCTGAGGGGGAAGTCAAGCCTTCAGCCCATGCTGAAAGATGGCAGGCTGATGCTTGGGGCAATGGACACTCCTCTCCTTCCTACCCATCCAGCCTAGCCCGAGGAGGTTTGGGACCAGCATGTCTTATGCACATCCTTGCAGTACCCCCAGCTGTCAAAGAGAAAGAGAAGCCTGACCCTGATCCAGCTTATCCACTTCCCTGGTGCTTGTGTGGCAAAGCCCTGACTGAGGGTCCCCCATTCCCCCATAACTCTCTGATGGGAGAGTCAGGGGGGCTGAGATCCCAGTGCAGCTCCGTGGAGAGCAGGACACAGCGCTGCAGTCCCAAGAGCTGTGGCAGCACCCACACCTAATCCCCTGGGAACATATGGCAGAATCAGGTTTCATTGCAATCATGGTGATCTTAATTAGTACTACTTATAACAACAGAAGTCAGCCTAAGTACCGGGAAAAGTAAACGGAAGCAACCAAATCCATGTGGGTATTAGTGTGCCTCTTGGAAAGGGTGGGGGGTTTTGGACTTTTGACCTAAAGCAGTCAGTTGCCTCACTCAATCCTTCACTCACAAATCTGCACTCAGCTTGCTGGGGTCCACAAGCTTCATATTGTTCAGAGAAGAGAAGCTTTGGGATTACCTAATTGTGGCCTTCCAGTACCTGCAAGGCCCTGAAGGACAAGGGGGAATGGCTTCCCTCTGGCAGAGAGTAGGTTTAGATTAAATATTAGGAGAAAATGCTTCCCTGTGAGGGTAGTGAGGCCCTGGCACAGGTTGCCCAGAGAAGCTGTGGCTTGCCCCATCCTTGAAAGGGTCCAAGGCCAGACTGAACAGGGCTTGGAGCAGCCTGGGATAGTGGAAGGAGGTTGGAATGAGATGAGATTTAAGGTCCCTCCTAACCAAAACCATTTTATGGTTCTTTGTTTCTGTGGACTGATCTCCTCCTTCCCAGGATGACCTGCACTGCAGCAGCAGAGCCATGAGTGACAGGTCACTCACCTTGGAGTGGGGACCTCCATGGGACAAGGCAGCAGCCACAAAATCCAAACTGCAGGTTGTGCCTTCAGAGAGGGAGGTGCTGGGTTTGATCCCTAGTCAGAGTCACACTAAAAAATATTTCCTAGGTACACATCACACTGATGACAAAATGTTTGGTTTTATACTGACAGACAAGAATGTTTGATTTTTTACTGACAGGCAAGAATGTTTGAGGTCATTAAAATGCATGGAAGCAAAGCCTCTGGTTTGTAAAAAGTGCCTGTAGATTTACGTTACACAGCTTGTATTTGTAATTGCTCCCGATATGTCAGTTGTCATACACTCCCATTAAAAGTTTATGTCCACTTTTTTTTCCCCCAGCTAATAAAATTAAATGTTGGAAAGCCAAAGCAAAAAATGAGATGCAAAAAATGTTTGCCTTGCTTGGACCAGTGCAAGATGGGATATTCAGAGCTGATACCAAAGCTGTCTTCAGAATCACCTACTGTTCTGAGAGCAGTGTACTAAACCCCAGCTTCCTGCCTTTTCCCTGTTAAAACCAAACCTGGAGTGTTGTTTTACAGCCTTGGGAGTGTGAATTTCAAATGGCCCTTAAGGGTGGAAAGTGATTTAAAAATATTTTTCTAAGAAACTCCAAAACACAAGCAGCATTTTTATGAGTGAAAATCTAGGAGTATGCGTCAACATTTGCAAATATATCTGAGGGATACAAGGAACATAAATCCTAGGACTTTAAAGTTGTCACAAGGCCAAATTCTTCTTTTCTTTACCCATATGAGTAGTGTTGCTCTAGTCAATGGATTGAAACAGTTTCTGTAAATAAAATGAGTAAGATTTAGCCTGACTAGATATGAACAAGATATGAACAATCTTTCTTCCCCCCAGGGAGTAGAATCCAAGCATTCCTTGGCTTGCCCTGTCCCTGCACAGCCCATGGGGCAGGATGCACCGTGCTGGCTGCCCCAAGTGTCAGTGCCTTCATCCCAGCTCTCGTGGGGCTTCTGCTTCCCTGGCATCACGCTGCTGCTGCTGCTGCTGCTGCAGGATCTTGTGGCCATTCTCAGACACCTCTGCCCAGTTGTTTTGCTGGAGGAGGGAGGCACCACTGGGATCCTCCACTTATTCCTGCTCTGGGACTTAACTAAAGACCAGAGGAGCAGAGAGGAGGGAGAGCAGGACAGAGGTTACCACACTCGCCTTCCTCTGCGTGTTCCAGTCAAGGCTGGAGGCAGACAAACCCTTCCAGCACTGGCTTTGGTTTTCAAGGCCAGAAATGACCATTATGATAATCCCATTTGACCTCATCCACCACTGAAAGGGGCTGAGGAACCAACAACATGCTCATGAAGTTAAGCAGAGCTTGCACGGATTTAAAAGCTACCACAGAGAATTTATGCTGATAATTGCAGCTCTGCTACAAATTTCTTGAGAAAAAATATTGCGGGGTTTTTTTTCTTTTTTTTTCCTAGAGTACTTTTTTTTTTTGCAAGAAGTAGAGTCTGGTACTCACCTGCATCTGCAGCAGGTCATTTACTGGCCCTTTTTCCTATGCTAATAAGGTATAATAAATTTAAGACCAGTAAAGAATCTATAAAGGCTAGTCGACTATTTTTACAGATTTTGTATGTGCAGTGAAAGGCAAATTGTTTGCAGCAATTATTGATTGTGAAAGGCTGAGTTAATGTAATTGCAGGATATAAAAGGAGGAAATATAATAAAAAAATAAAATTAATATACCAGTCACAGAATCTGAACTCAAAAAGCCAATAAAAGACATGCAATAAAGCACTCCAGAGAAATGGGACTCTGTCACAGTGAATATCAAGCGATTTACTGAAAAGTGCAGATATCAACTGCGCCATTCCTCACTGCTCAGCCATTTACTTGAGTCCTGCCTATGTTCATTGTTTTACAAAATTAGTAACTGCAGCCAAGCCCACACTTCACTGATTGCAAAGTGTCAGCAAGGTCTTCACCTGCCTCGCCATGGAAGCAGAGCTTTGAAGTCTTACTCTGGGATGCAGAGTAAGGATGCGGAAAGACATTGGTCCAGAAGGAAAATGCTGGTGTCATCAGCCTGCCGAAGGAACAGCTAAAAATGGAAAACTTCCCAGGGAGCTGGGGTCCAGTTACACACTGGTACAAGATGTCCTACAATTCAGTGCCCATTTGAGCAGCACCCTGTGGTGAGAACAGTGGCATCATCAATGTCAAAATCGTGCACCAGACCCCACAAACATCATGACATTGGCTAGAAAATCATGAGACTAAACAGAAAAAACTAAAGATATGCCCTTTGTATTTGTAATATGACATTTTTGGACCTTCTAGGGTTTGGACTGTCAAGCTTTGCTCTGTCTTCATGAAAAACTGGATTGTGTTTTATTTTGTGCCAAAGCTCAGATTAGTGGCATGTTCAACCTCCAGCAGTTCCTGCCCTTGAACAGATTGAAGTCTGTTACAATCAGGACTTGCATCATGGGCAGAAACAGAGGTTGGTGGCAAATCAGATAAAAGCAGGAGGAAGAAATACAGGAAAAAATAGGGAGAAATTTTTACTGTGAGGGTGGAGAGGCCATGTCACAGTTTACCCAGAAAATCTGTGTCTGCTGCATTTCTGCAAGTGTCCAAGGTCAGGTTGAACAGGAATTGGAGCAACCTGGGTGGGATAGTGGAAGATGTCCCTGCCCATGGCGGGGGGTGGAATGGGATGATCTTGAAGGTGCCTCCCAACCCAAATCATTCTGTGATTCTGGGATTCTATGAAGAGAACATCCTTACTCCTCAAGATGTGCACACTAATAAATTTGAGCAGCTGATGAATTTGTTTATATTTTAGTTTTTCGATTTTGTTAAATACTATACAAAGGATAACAACATTTCTCCCTATTTTCCATAATGCCATTTCTCCCTAAAACCTTGGCCAGGCTGGATTTCAGCAACTCTTCTGGAGGATGCTCTGGCCTCCAGAGCAGGCTGGAAGTGTACAACTTACTATCAATAAAAAAAAGGTAAGCAAAACCCCTGCTAAATGTGCACTTACATTTTCTTCATTTACAACAGGACTTTCTTAGCACTTTCAGTCCAGAGTGGGAAGTAAGAATATCCTTTTAACATGTCCATCCAAAAAGAAGTAAAATATAGATCTTTCATAGGCTATATATTTAAAAGAAGAAATGGTGCTTTTAAAATGGAATGTCCAATATCTGGTGACTAATGGATGACAAAGAGGCTGCAGGGTACTTTATTAAATGTCTCTAGAGACAAAGAAGTCGATTGCTACTCACTGAGTTGATTTACAATGATAAAGATTTCTATTTGTAGAAACCTTGTTGGCTTCAGTCACCTCCTCTTGCATCTCAGGGCACATAGAAATTGAAAGCTTTGCTTTTGCAAGAGAAAAGAATTTTTCTCTCAGCACAGCCTGACTGCATTTTTCTGGTTATCATGACAATCCTATCAGACTAATGGGCTGACAGCCCCAGAACAGCTCTGCTATCTAGGAAGGGAATGATGTGACCTCCAAGAATCATTATGTCATATCTAGTAGGAGCTTTATTGTTTTATTGATACCATTCCCTGTGCTGAAACCATTCAAAAATGAAATAAAATGCTTCTCTGCATTTCTCAGTGGTGAGAGGAAAGAATGAACAAGTTCACCTGGATTGCCGCCAACGGAGGAGAGCAGTGAGGCTGGGACAGTGATGGGGGTGTGTGATGGAAACACTCTGGGGTCACTGGCAAACTGTCCTTGGAAGCCTGGTGTCTCAGGACCCCAGCTAGCCCAGCCAGAAATAATTTGTTTCTGTGTCAGTACTTGTTCCACCTGAGTTTTCTCATGGTTGAGAAAACTCTTTCTCTTCATGGTTGTTGGTGGCATAAGCCACCTAATTCTTCAAAGCCCTAATTCTGTGCCCGTGCTTAGGACACCAGCTCACATTTGCTCTGCTCTGTCCTGAACTCTCTATGGGGTGCTCTGCACTTACTGCATCAAGTCATGCTGTCCTGTGTCCAGAGTTCAGACAAGAAACTCTGTGGGTGAATCTCCTGCTTCCCTAAACCAAGCTTAAGACAGGCTGGGAGTATTTTGTAGATAAACTTGTAGTAACCAAGGTCAGAAATAAAACAACAACAGATAAGAGAGATCAGAAATACTGATTTGCTGATTGGCAAAGCCCTCTTGTTCCACTTCTTTGTGGTGTGGTAACAACTGAGACCACAGAGCTTCTCATTTGCTGATGCAACTCCAAAGGTGGACAAAACAACTGTACTGGGGCAGGCTAAATAAAGGAGCTGCAGCTTCAAAGGAAAGCACTTGCAACATGAAACTTGTGATGGGCTTGTGAAGGTGTCAGTGTGACAGAAGCCCTGGGGCTCCCGACAGGATGCCCATTGATGGGAATAGCAAGGTCACGATGGATCTCGAGGATCCATCAATCACTGGAGCACAGACTGCAGGCACGGCATAGCTGGAGTGACACAGTCACTTCCATAGTGCGGCAGGGCTGGGCTGCCTCAGCTCTCCTGCCTTTAAAGGAGAACAAATTTTTACAGAAGGAGCTAGAAAATGGTCTAGCAAGACAAAGGTGTGTTACGACTCATTACACCAGGTCTTGTCTGTGCTTCCTCCTTTTTCTTTTTCCTAAAGAAATTTGTGAAGCAGCTGAGTCGTCACTTCTTTGCCCTGAAGCTGACTAGCAGGTTAACAAGAGGAGATTATTTTAAGACCATCATTTTATAGGATGAAGGTATCAATTCTCTACCTTACCATGGATAATCTTGTTACAGGATAACATGATTTTAGGACAGTCCATTACAAAGGACAATCTTTTCAGTCTTGTCTAGCTGGTTTCTAAGTCCTTTGTAGCTGCCTTCATGAAAAGAAAATGTGAAATCCTGACTTTCTATTCCAGCTGTTGAGCTGAATTTCAGCTGATTTCACCAAGATATTGCACAGCATCTATATAATTTATTGACAGTCTCAGTTTAACTCAATTATTCAAATATGGAGCTTGCCACCTGCCCCACTTGCATTTTTGGTCTGACATACATCAGTGCACACCAGCCAGAGGTGACCTGCCCCACCACTGTATTTATCTGCTGGAGCGTCCTGTGGTTTTACCTTCCCAGGATCCTTACAGAGCAATGGTGTGTTACCTCTGCTGTTTTAAATGTGGGGAAAATGAGGAACAAACAACTGAAAGAGTACCCCAGAGTCTGGGTGAAAGGCAAGAATCAAACTCACATGAACCAGAGCAGTGGTAAAAAAATCATGGTCTCCCCAGTTTGTCCTCCTTTCACTTTTACAATAAATTCCCAAGGAAGGTGTCTATTGAAGAGGTTTCTAACTACCTCTCTAGTGCTCATACATTCATTTTTTTTTTTGGCTTCCTATATGGAACATTAACACACCAACAATTTATTTTGCTTTATGCCAAAATTTACTACTGGCAGTCTTACAGGGGTCAAGGGGGCTCTCCACAAGCAGGTTGTCTTTTCCACTTGGTTTGCTTTCTAGAAATACAAACTTAGTTCTTTAGATCCAAACAAGTCCAATTCTTTCCTCAGGAAGAGGAAATACTTCTGCTCTTGTTGAAATTCAGGGATGTTACGTTTATTTTCTGTAACAGCATTTAGGAGCCTGAGGAATGGACCAGAAGCTTACTGGGATCAGTGCTGTAGAAACACAAGATAAAGAAAACTCCCTGCATTTAGTGATGCTGGGTAGGGGCTGTGTGCACTGAAACATCACAAAATGAAAAAATGAGTATATTTTCACATACTAAACCATAACAAGCTGCAATAAAAGCATTGTTTATAAATTACACTATGATATCTCAATAGTGACAACTCCCTGCTCATTCTCACCTTCATCTTTCAAAACACACGTCTTGATTGTTTACAAAGCACTTTCTCCACCCAGAAATAAGCCCTCAATTATTTTCTCCCATCTCTGTGAACAAATGATTCACTGCAAATTCTTCTCTCCAATGAGGTTAAAATCTATGTGTGCAAAGGATTTCAACTTAATTATATATTCTTGTCCTGTCTGGGGAATATCACTGATATTTTCTGGAATAAAGAAGGGAGAGAATTTTTCTACTTCAGTTAATGCTTCAAACCATTCCCTCCTATTGAAATGTTCCTTCAAAGCAGAGACAGCTCATTTCCTCAAGAAACTGTATCCACCCACCAAATGTTATTTTTCACCCTACATAAGTAATAGGAGATTTCCTACTTTTTGCCCACTTCTACCCCATAGATTTAATGTGTAAACTGGGAACATGCAGAATATATTGCTTGGCACAAGTCAGCAAAGTTTCACCTGTGAGAACACAGTATGAATTCAACCCTTGGCTGTTTGTACTAAACCACAGAGAGAATCTACCATAAAGTGATGTAAAGTTCATAGATCAGGCACAAACCCACAAACCTAAACCCACAGAGCAGTGTTTGGGCTTGCAGAGCTCACATCTCACTTGAGTTGAGCCTTGTCCCAGGGCAATCACAAAGGGAGCACAGCACTCCCCTCTTGCTATAAGGGGCTCCCAGTGTTTTGGGAGGATGCTGAGGTACAAATCCCCGATAAAAGCACTGAGTGGGAAAGGAAAATATTATCTATTTCCTGAAGAAGGCAGAGCAAAAGCGATTGATGCTCTGGTGAGCACGTGGTGCATCAGGAGAGCATTCTCAATCTCAAATTTTACAGTTAAACTTTCTTTTGTGTTCCTGAGTTATGTTTAAACACTCACTTAAACTTCAGGTGTGCAGACCTGATTTTCCTGGCTATACCCTGCAATGAATCCCAGGATTCCTTTTTCATAACCTCCGCGTAACACTGATCTTCAGTGCCACAACAGGTGAGCGAAATTTGTATCATGGTTTGCCCTTTCAATTTCACACATTTCTGTGTGCACCTGGAAAGCTGGGAGGACAATTATTCCTGGTCCAGATGTGATTTTAATATTTTAAACTTTATTTTTTTATTTTTTTATCCATGGATTTGTTTTCATGGATCGGTTTAGGTTCCAGATGATCTAGATCTTAGGCCATTGTTTTCTCAGTGTCATGGATCATGACTTTTGCATCATTTTAACTATGTGGAAAACTATATTGCTCTGAACACGAAAACACAGTTCAAAAAAATCTCTGCTAGGAGCAGAGTGACAGCCAAAGTTTTGATTAAATTCACGTCTTCCGCAGGCTTCTGCAACCAACACAAATGGCTGTGAAATCTTTTGCAGCAGGGTAATGGAGAGAGGAAAAGAGTTGGCTGTAAGTTCAGAAATTATTATTCTTATAAACCCATTCACACACCTATCACTTGGGACAAGTGAAGGGCCAAAGACATGCCAAGCAATTACACAGCTACACAGGTCCGTGCACAAAATATTCTGCATCACGTTGGCTGTAATTTGCACTCGCTGCATTGGCACAAGCTCCACCTGTGTCAGATGGTGACAGAGAAAACAACTTTTCTGGGAGACTAAATCCATCTCAACAGTGGCCAAGCCATGTCCCTGTTTTTGGAAGTCTGATTGGAAACAGCAGCACCTTTCAATCTGAAGTGGAAAAAAGGTTTACCGAATTTACAGTAGCAAGATGCTCAGAGCCTCTTGGTGACACCAGTGTAACCACCCACAGCTTCTAGGGGATTTAAGGGATAATATTCAGTCTTAGCTCTGACCTTAGCCAGATCTTTGTGTCCTGATGACAAATGATTTCTGAACAGTTTTATATTTTCCCTTGCTACTCATTTCAGTTGAGAGAAACCAGATGAATTTCTTTCCTAGTTCAGCTACAAAGACAACAGAACCACCTTTCTGAAATCACTGAAGTTCATGACACCGAGGATCTTGGTAAAGCAGGAAGAGAAGTCAAGCTCATCATTCATCTTTTACAATGTGTTTGCAGAGTTTACATCAGGGTTGATGTGGTGATGGATTGACTTTTGGCCTTGTACAGGACAGTGTTCAACAATCATAGAATCAATTAACCCCTTTTTCTCTACTGCTAAACTGAAGACTGCCATCCCCTGCCAAGTAGAATGGTCTCACTTTATTATTTTCCCTATATTTTTGAAACCTTCTTTCATTAAGTCTTGTAGACATACAAAGCTCACTGTGACCATAAAAGAGATCACAGAAAAGGACACAGTAAGACACATGGACTTGTTTTTGGGGTTCCTGAAAGCCTAAAAATGCAGCTACGTATTTGAGGATTTGTCAGAACTTGACTTTGGCTGAGGTTTTTTTACAATAAGAAGTAGCCAGTTACCCTTGGTGGGAAATGTGTGCTGACCTGAGTAGCCAGGAGTCAGGACACCAAGCCAGAAGTGCTAAAGATGTCTCTGTTCCCTTGAGAAGGGTGTCTGTCCAGCTGCAGCACTGTCCACAGTATTTACAGATCTAAGGAGTTTTAAGGGCAGGACAGAAAAACCCCTGTGCTTTTTGCTGTCCAAAACCTGTAACTCTCATTCAGAGATTGCAATCTCATGCTTCTAGAGTTGTGCCCTTGAAAATCAAGTCTCCCATTGGACAAGGCTGCACAGACTTGGAATAGCAGGAACACGGCTATTCTCAAGATTAGTTATTGTAACCACATCATCCCCCAGGACCACTTTGGCACGCTGCTGTAGCTGCTTTCTGCTATTTGCTTGCCTCAAGAGGATAGAGAATTCAGAATTGCATCTCCCTCTCCCAATAATATCCTGTTTTGTGCTGCTGCTTCTGCTTTGCCATGGATCTGCCAAGTGCTGCAGGTGCTGAAAAACAAAGGTGAAAGCACCCATATGGTGCTTTCGGATCACAAAACTGACTCACAGAATTGAAAGCCCAAAAGGACCTGTGGTTTTTCTCTCACAGGGAAAACCTTACAGGGAATACACAGAGTTACATCCAAGTGCCAAGGCTTGTGAAAGGATTTATTGTGAATGCCTTTTACAAAATTCTTTCCTTGTTGGAGATAGCTCCTTTGGGATTCCCCGTCATGATATTGCTAATCCCATCTATTCAAAATTTATGGTGCACATACTCTAGAATACCAAGATGACTTTTAAAACACAGTGTAGACTGGGGGCTTTGCTGGTTTTATAGTAATTTTCTTTTTCAGACTTCAGAACTCAGGCCTTCACTGTACAAACAGGCTTCCTTCTGCAAACACAGAGCTGGAAACTCACTTTAATTTGTATGTGATACTGTGTTCAGTGCAAATGTTTACTAGTACTCCTGTACAGATCTGGGGTCTGGTTTTTGCCTGGAATCAGACAAGACAAGTCTCGTGATTGGATGGTAAGAGTAATTTTGTGTAAGGAGTGTGTGCATGCAAGTGTGTCTGCATTCACATCTGTGCATTTTTTTCTGCCTTTTCCTTCAGTCACTGGTCTAGGAAGTACAATTTCTTTGAAAATAATATTTTTCTTTACACACACACACAAAAATTAACTGCAGATACAATTTCTCTCAGATTTTAAAATCTGTTTAGTCATATTTCTTTGTGTTTGTGACCTCCAAGTACCAGGAGAGTTACTCTGCAGTTCCCTGCTGTGTAAGGTAGAAGAAGAGACAAAGATGGGTCTTAGCAGTCCACAACGTCCTGTCTTGGGAATAAATAGTTTTATTCCATATGTGCCAGTTCCCTGGCCTCTGACATCCTTGCTATTTACAGTGATAATAGACATGGACCTTCCAAACATGTACCTGAATGAGGCCATAATAACAGGCCAGTGAAAGACGAGGCAATATTTTAACTCCAATGAAAATCACATACTGGGGGCTTTTGTTTTAAAATGCCATATTATGTTTTTCCCTGAAAAAGTTTAATTCAATTTGGTCCAATTAAGAAAAAATCCCAAGGAACATATAAGTTACATGATGCCTTCTTTACCTCAGATCAGTGAAAAACAATCTTTGACAAGGTTGCTTTCAAAACACTACAAATGTATTTAGAAACCAGCATTTCTTCCCTCTTCTACTTGCAGGCTCCTTAAATAAAAACACTTTATGGAATAGGGTCTCTTTTTAGCTTTGAAAACACAGATTTCTATCTCATGTCTGAGTCTCTGTGGTGCCTCCTGAGCACAGCAAGGACTAGTTCAGAGGACAGATCCAAACGAGCATTTTAGAAATATAAACCCAGTCCTTCTGAGAAATTATCCATTCACTCCCTGGGAAGATCAGAAAAGACAGAAAAGTGATAGCACTAATAATAAAAGCAAGAGCTGCTGTTATTAGAAGAGGACCTACACAAAGTGCACGTTTAAATGAAGCTCATTTAAACATGCTCTGGTTTAATTAGATTTAGCTTAACCACCTAAAAAAAATCCCAGCAGAACTTGTGGCGGGGCTTGGGCTGCTGCTCCCTGCTGTGAGCCCACCTGTTTCTGCCAGCCTCGCTGCCCTGGCACTCGGAAAATCCCGGGGCTGGCTCCGCAGGCTGGGGCGGGTCGCAGGCACCGCCTTCCAGACTGCCTCGACGCGATGTTTGAGGGGGAAAAAAGTTCTTTTGAGTTAAAAAATAGCTTTGGCTGTGATTTACCATGCTGAGAAAACAGAGAAGCAAATGCTGCTAAGCATCTAACTTTAAAAGATGGGAACAGACAAAATTTTAAGTAGATTTTTACACTCTGCAAAAGCAGTAAAAGATAAACCTTCTCCCCAGTATAATAATCTCATAGGTATGTATTTTAAAAATCCCAAACGGCACACAGAAATATAGCATATATTGGGAACAGTGTCTGTCCAGCTTTTGACTGCGTATTTGAATGCAGGAAAACCCTTCCCCGTGGAATAGTTTTCTTCCCAGGGAGTGCTCGGAGCCTAACCCGAATCCCGAGGAAGCAGCAGGAAGCACCTTTGGTAGCACAGGGAGGGCAGGCAGGAGGCTCCCGTGAGCCACAGGCAGGGAACGAACCACAGGGACTATTTCTACATAAACAAGCCCAGGATCAGCTGAAGTTGTTGTTCACTGGCAAATGAAAATAAAGAGACAATTCAGAATCAAAGGTGAGTCAAACAAAAAATATGTCCAATAAGAGGAGGCAGCCCAGACAATCAGTCAGATGCCAAAACATGTGACAGACCCAGAGGCAACTCCAAAACAACCAAACCAACTGCCTGTGAAGTCTGCCAAGGAGCCAGATGCTCCTGCTTAAAAATATCTTCCGCTGCCTTGGCATCTGCATTTTCTGCCTGCCGTCAAAAGAGGAGGGAGGGGAAAATGGGAGAGCAGAGCGGGAGTAGGGGTGGGGGGCAGCAACTAATAATATTTTTGCCATTTTCATTCTAAGTACTTCTGATTATTCATTTGCAGTTTGTCATCATGTCTCCGGAGAGCAAAACAAAACCCCAGCCTGGCACAGGCTGGGAAGGGAGAAACAGGCAAAGCCCTTTATGTGGAAGGGAAAAAATGAGGGGAAAGATCCAGTAATTCCACACTGCCGTGGGTGGCACGTTCCTGTTAAAGTGGTAAAAAGCTAAAACTGCTGGAGTTGGCAGTTTACCACCTTGGGAAAGCATCAGTGTGCCCACAACCCAGATGGAGCTGGGGACAGGATGCTGCAGCCTGCACACACCCAGGGTGTCCCCGAGGTGCCCCACGCTCTGTGGTGGGGATGAATGGGGAGTAAATTGTACTGAATCAAGGTATTGCTGCTGTTAACCACAGCAGCAGGTTTTGGGTCACAGAGGCTGCAAGTACTCAACAGAGGCTAAAAATGCACTTAAGTTAGTGAATGAAGATTAAACAAATTTTTGTTACTGTAGTTGTTGATTAAAACTGTTAAATAAAATACATGTATTTTAAAAGGAGATTATTCAATAGGCAAAAGTAAAAAAAAAAAAAAGGCACAGCCAAAAGCAGAGAATTTGTGCAACTTCTGTTACTGGAGGAACTGTAATGCAGAAAGTATTACCACATTTCACTTGTGTTGAAGGACTTTCCCTCTTGTATATAAAAGTGTTAGAAGGCAAGTACACCCCTTCAGAAATTCAATTTTTAGTTGTGTTTCTTGATTCCTTGAGCAAGAATCAGGAATCCTGCATGTGGTCTGTCCCTGTGTCACAGAACTGACTGAAGCAAGAAAAGTCTGTACTTCGAGGTGCCAGATGTGTCCCTCAGTGCTCCATCCCAAGCAGAGCTGTTGGAGCAGCGGGTAGTGAACAAGGCCAGGAATACAATACCCTGTTGGAGAGTGGCTTTACCTGAAAAGAGTGTTTGTTTTTGTGAGATAGAAATCAGAACATTATCTTTCTTCTGGGCTGCCTGGGTTGGGTTCTGAGTCAGAGGGTTTGGGACACTGGGGCTTTGGGGACTGCCTTGTATCGACACAGTTCAAAGCCAAAAACCTGGTACTAAATGAGCGCCATATCAGAGACCATCGCTGCCTTTTAGAAAGCAAACAGCACTGGAGGTCAGGCCAAGCACAACCAGGATATAATTGCACCCCATAAAAGTCTCAGGAAGAACAGAGAGATTCCTTTGTGATGTTTGACTCTCTTTCCCACTCGGATGCGTGGCGGTGTTTGTTTCAGGGCAAAGTTTCGCGCCGGCTGGTCGCCGGCAGAGAGGGCGAGCTCTGGGCTCGCAGCTTCTCTCGCAGTCCCTCGAGCAATCTGGCAGCCGTGGGGCTGCCACCACCTTTTCTGCACTGAGAGGTTCAGCTCCAAAAATCTGCGCTACACCTTGTAGCCTGAATTTTGCATACAGAACCCGTTTGCAGGGAAATGCAGTCGCAGTAAATAAATAAGTAGCGGGAGCCAAACCAGCAGCGTGGTGAATCGGCGGAAGAATTTCAAAGAAATTGAAAGAACTTGCGGTGACAAACGTTTCGTGCGAGTCTGGTACTGAGATTGTAAGAATTTTGCATGTCTGCATCAACTGACTGATAGCAAAGGAGTTTCTAGTCCCCCTCATGGCACACACAAATGTCTGTTAAAGACATAAATATTTAAAAACAACAGCTAGACTAAGAGGGTTAGCTTTCATTTCATCTAATTTGGCAAGCATTAGCTACACCCACCAGAAATCATTTTATTTTGTGTAATTTAATAGCAGATCTATTGTAGCATCGCAGTTTCTGACATGCCGAAACAAATCAATGTGGCCTTTTTTTTAAAGCTGGGAATTAATACAAGGCTGTATTTCAAATGTTAGATGGAAATCAATAAAGATGAAAATCTTTATATGATATTCACTTATTTTCATCCTCTGCTGCAAAGTTTATTTGCCTTCCTGCATGCAATACAGAGACTTTGATCCTTATTCAAATACCTCTGATTTTTTATGTCCCTCATGTTTGATCTGGTTCTCAGGTGAGAATTATTGGCAGAACTTGTTAGAATTACACCTGCCAATGGCAGCAACATGAAATTATATAAACTGTACTGTGCTTGCCCTTTGGAGTCTTACACAGCAAAATAATATTCCCGCAGAAATCAATCTGAGATTTTAATTTAGTAAACCCTCTCTTCCCCCCCACCTTAAAGGGGTAGATGGAGATATGGAGGACGAAGCGAGATAACATCAAATAAAGCAGGTTTTGAATAGTCACAGATGACCTTCACAATATGCGTTTTGCAATTTTGGGTGGATTAGAGGAAACTAATGATGGCTTTGAAATGAGCTTTTGGATAAAGCTTGGGAAACTCTAATCATTACAAATCCACTACTTAAGAGAACAATTCCATGTAGCACACTGCAGATTTAAAGTATACATCTCTTATTTGCTTTCCTCCTCTCAACAAGCTTATTTTGCTTTCACTTATTCCAGTCTTCTTATAGGAGCCCAGAAACTGTTTTCATTTTCTGCCATCCCTTTAAATTTAAGAGAGCTTTTTTTCTTTTTTTTTTTTTTTTTTTTTTTTTTTTTTTGCCTGGTGTTGTCCTTACAGTGCCTTTTTGCTTTCAGTTTAGGACTCATAGAGTTAACAGACTGGGAGAGAGAGAGAGAGAGGAAAAAAACCCAACCACTTGCATTAAGCCTGAAGCCTGTCACCTTTTCTTGGCAATTACACTGCTAATGGCTGGGTCCCAAGCAAAGTGGCAAAGAATATCTCTTCTCACGTTCCCAACTCACAGTGCATTCCCAAATACCAGATGGTGTTTTTGGAATCCGTTTCACTATGTTTGATATGACAATACTTTTGTATAATGTTAAATTATATATAACTATTTCAAATAGCCGATACCAGAACAAGGCTAGAAAAGGAATATTAGATGCAAGGAAGAAAGAGAGAAACTGAAGACTGAGGGTTTTCATCTCCTGTCGTATCTCGTGTCTCTCAGATTTTTGTGTAATTTGAACAAAAGAGGAAATAAAAGTGGTCCAACAGACTAGCTCTCACAGTGGTACTATACAGAAATGGTGTTGCTTCCTTCCCAGAATTTGGTGTATATCTTAGGCTGCCTGCCAGCTCCACAGGAGGCAAGTGCAAGATCATAAATAGTGCAAGGAAAGCAGGAAAAAAGAAAAGGGGGAAAAAAACTCAGTCACAAGTAAAAAAGTCCCGCCATTTTCCTTACAGATTTTTCCTTGAAATCTTAGAAAAAACAAGTGCCAGAAAGTTCAGGAGAGGTAAACTGGTACATCTCCATTAACCTCAGGGGAGCTGTGCCAGCTGACAGGGGCACTTGGCTCTAGATATTTAAGTTGAAATAACTTGGATCTATGGAGCAAGTCATCTATACATCCTGCTGAAGGTGAATCCAAACTTGCTTGCCCAGATTAGCGATTCCAGTTTTATATTAACACTGATAGACTTACAGGAGTTGGAAAATACCCATTGGAATCAGGCCTGCAGATTTAGTTGCAATGCAATTCATCATGCCTAGACAGAAGTAGCTCAGTCTTTCCTCAGGAGACAACCAGGACCTCAGCTTTAGGAGGGACAAATATTTTCCTTTTGTTGACTACACTACAGTTTCTTAAGAACAGGAAGGAAATGCACTACTGAGGCAAAAAAAGTGTTCAGGATATTCAGTGTCCCATCAGTCTGACAGCGATGCTACTTCCATTATCAGAACTCCCTCCTCTAAATACTGGGTAGTTTCATGATTTCTAAACTGAAATTGTTTATTGTAATATACCCAGGAACTCTGTTTTATTCCATTCCCATTTCTGCTCAAGGCACATTTTAACAACCAGTAAGCTTTCAGGATAAACACTTACCAGCAAAAGCACTTCCCAAGTCTAACTGCAACAAGAATATTAAAACTATAAGGACACAACTTCACAAGTAATTTGTCTAGTTGAATCAGTTTTGTTTCTGCATATGCCAGAAACCTGTCCAAGTGAAGGTTTCATTCATATGGCTACACACAAGCAACTCACCACACAAGTACTTACTTTTTACACAACAAAATACTGATTTTTCCCTCTTGATTACTCGCATTGCCAGCATACAGTAAAGATTATCAAGCCCTCAAAGGATCATACAGATCCAGTGACTACTACATAATTAACAATAACTTGTAGTAATGCAATTTAAGAGTCTTTTTAATGGGCATAGATGGCAGAATGTATAGCCCATCTTTCTTTGTCATCCTAGAAAAGGGGCCCCATGCGGAGCTGCTGGTTGCTGAGTGATGCTTTGTAGTCTGTACCAGACAGTTGCACAGTACCAGCTGCATTGGCAGGTAGCCGAAGTGCAAAGAGATAGCTGCCAAGCTATGCTATACAAAGGCAGCAGTGCCAGAGAGAAAGGGACCTTTGCATGAAGTCACCTTTGACCCTGAAGCCAGCATGGATCCCATATTCATCAATTCCAGACAATTGCATCTTTCATTCCACCACAAACTATGATTAGAAAGGGCCCGTTTGTAATAGTGATTGTTAGTTTACAGTTCCCAGAGATTGGATTATTTAATCTTTAGTTCTGTTGGCAGCAATATTTTCCCTAACCTTTTGTAGTGGTGTGCCAGTGATAATCTAACATATGTATATAGGGAGATATACACACACATACACAGAGGCACCTCCCTTCCCCATCAAAACTGGGTGAAGAAAGAGAGATGCATAGAAAAACCAAAGCACACAAAATTCACTTTGTTTGGCAATCACTATGCTAATGTACATTTTGAGAATTCAGCCTGGAAAGTGTAGGGCACTCTTGAGTGCAGCAGCATCTCAACTTCTGCCCACAGACCTGACTTTCCTGCAGTTTTTTGTGCTCTATGGGAAAGTTTTCACTTTAGAATATTCAGATTATCAAAGGCATGATTTTTGTATTCAGCTGCAGATTACTTTTTAAAAAATTTTCTGTAAGTACTGACCCTTGTAGCACATGCAAAAATAAGTAGTTAAACATTTTAAATAGGCCAATGAGAAAATCACCAACGACAAACAAACCTCAGGGGAATGGGGGGAGACAGAGCATGGAATAAAAGCAGCAGGGAAGTGTCTAGGCCTGGTTCCTGCCTCGGCTCTCCCGTGTGTCCAGCTTTGATGGTGTGAGTCCTATTGAAATCTGTGGCAGAGCTCACAAGGTGCATGTGCCTGTCAGCACTTGAATCTCAGTAAATGGGTCTTCAACAGTGAACTGCACCCCCATCCCACCCAAACTTCACCCAGTTCTTCCTCAAGTAATAAAACACACAAATCACACAATCAACAAGTAGGCAAAGAACATAAGGTGCCTGAGAATATAACTCTTATCAACAACTTTCCATAGGGTTTAGCAGAAAAAAAGGTAAATATGCCACAGGGCCAAGTGAAGAACTAACGTTTTCAATTGAAAATGGAGAGAAAAGGGAAGGAAAAAAAAAGTGAGGCTATAAAACTTTCATGAGAATCTTTTTTGATCTGCTCCTTTGGTCTGATCTCAGAGGTGCTGGCCAAAGGGAAAAAAATCCCTCTACCTTAAGGCTGGCCGTGTTGTGCTGCACCTGACTTCTGGCTCACATGCGAGACCGTCTGTTCTTTATTTTCACTCTGTATGAAGCTAATGGAATTTGCAGTTGATTAACCTCAAATCTGGAGTAATGATCCAGCCTGGGACTGCAGCTGGCAATGCTGGGGCTATTTGTACTTCTTAACTGAGTAAGACAGCAACAAGTGTAGTGGCACAAAGGTAAAGATCCCGGGTAGATGGGTGAGTGTCAGGGGTGCCATAAAAGGAGCTGAGAATGTGACCTGAGAGTGCAGATCCTGTCCCCCCCTTCCCACGAAGAGGTCGGAGCACCAACTCTTAGAAAAATTAATCACAAGATAATACAATATGAAGTATATGGCTGCAATTATTCAATTACATTCTACAGAGGATGCTCAGACTGCAAGATTTACCCTTCTTGCATAAGGAATCCATGCATTAGAAAAAGGTCATCTGTTAATGAACAGTTTCTTTAGGAAAAATTAGGAGCAGAGCATCCTAAAACTTCTCTACAACTTCTGTTTGCGTGAAAGAAAGCAAAGTCTTTGTGATATTGGCAGCTCAAAATAAAATTCAGAGGTTTACACAGTATTGTGTCTATTTATTTGTGCTAATTAATGATTCTGTCTGAAATATGAAAAATCACAGCTGAATCACTGCAGCTAAACACCACCAGAAGAGAATGCAAGCATTTTTTTTACTTAATAAATGAATTTCTGTTTTCTCCTTCACAATTGTTCAAAGCTTCAATGAACAGAGTTACATGAACGTGCACCAAACCTCGGAACTAATTTAGTTTAGCAAGTGCTTCACACATCTTCGTTTACTGAACAATGTTACTTTCAAATCACGACAACATTCTTCCTTCCTCGCCTCATGACTAATACAGTGTTATTCAAGCCCCTCCTCTTCAGACACTTCAGATCTTTACAAATCTTTTCCCCAGCTTTACCACCTGATTTCTAATTAAAATTAAACAGAGAGAGTTCCTTCCACTGATGCAAATCCTGCAACCCCAGGCCAGTAACAGGCATTACACATTTTTTCTTCCACAGCATCATTTGGAAGAGGAACTTCTACAAAGAGGTGGGCAAAGCAAGCTGAGATGAGCTGTGCTTGGTCCTGAGCTCTTACACTGCTCATTGAATAAATATCTTAATGTGATGTGGTGAAAACAATTTTTCACTCTGAGGAAGATCATTCTTCTCATCCTATACAAGTCTTGTCAAATTAATGACTACTAGTGGACTTTCCTAACACTGCATTACTGTCTGTATTTTATTTATATATCGTGCATGTAAATATACATGTGCACACGCACACACACACGCACTGTGTGTACTATATGTCAACAACTAATCAAAAATTGTTTGCCCACAAGCATATGTGAAAAATTCATCTAAATAATTGTACATTTAATTTTTAATGAAATCCCAGTAATCCACCCAATTTACCAAACTCCTACTTAATATGAAACAGTGGCATGCATGGAGATGCCTGAGTCTTACACAGTGTGAGCATTCGTACCACTTCAGGCATCCTCAGTCAAGATTTATTAAAATATTATCTTGATTTGGAGATCACTGCTTTTACTTGTGTGCAGAGTGAAGAAGCATATGCTATATGAGTAACCCATAGTGTTTGGCTTAAAGGCAAAATAAAAGTCAGCAATAAATAAACAGTAAAAAACAGACTGCTGGGAGATGGGAAGACTCACAGTCTTTCCTGTCTTTAGTTCCCTAATTCTACAAACCCTTATATTCACAAATAACTTTTATTTTTAAAAAGGCAAGTACTTAAATTATAGCATCTACAGCTATTTTTTAAAAACCTATTAATTACCACCTAACACCCTTTCTGAGGTGAGTTTTTTTATTCTGTTCCATACAAGGGGATGATGAGACATAAAGGCATTAAAGTGATAGTTTTGGCAGACCTGTACAGAAACCAAGGGAAACACATTGCACATCTGCTTGTGAGAGCACACATTTAAAGCAGGCACCTGCATTTTCCAGGTGCAAACAGATTCAGCATACAAACAATTCCACACCAAGCTCATGCACACCCGTCCCAGGGTATGCACCCAGAAAACTTGTTGGAACAAAGGAATCTGCAGCCATGAACATGTATATGGGAGTGTTTCAATCCAAAGTACATGAACAGATGTTTTCATCATGTTGAAATTGTCACCATCCTCAAAACTCTGCAGCTCTGCTGTTCCACCCTTATCAGTCTGTATTTCTCATATTCCAGAAGGCCTTGTCTCACACTGCTTTTCAGGGTACAACTTCCATGTGTTTTGGCTCTAGCCCCTTATCCTGTTGCAAGGGAAAATAAAAGTCCCCAACCCATCTATCTCTCTGTTCTTAGGCAGACAATAACTCACTTTTTGGCTAGATAAAACATTTTTTTCATTAGGGCGTTGTGCTCTTCCCTGTCCCTCTGCATTTCATTATTGCAAAGATCTGGGGGTTTCTGAATTATCAGTTCCATGATCAAGGAGTAGATTCAAAAACTGGGGCAAGTAAGAGAAAGGTGGACTGCACCACTCAGAGATGAGGTCAGCTGGTTCCAGGAAGGAGGTTAAGGTGCTGTGACACCACACTTTGTCAAGCTGCAAGTGGGAGACACCAGGATGCAGAGCTGTGGGACATGACCAGTGGAGCATCAGGCTTTTCTGAGTCCCTGTACTGCAGGGGCACACTGTCAGCCCGGTCTTCACATTTTTTCCCCCTTGTTTTCTCAGTTACCATCAGATAGAGTTTACAGCAAAGTTCGTAAAACATTGCCTAAAATTCTGGAGTGGAGCAGCTGCAACCAGAAGTGCTTGCACTGCTGGTCATGGGGGACTTCTCGTGGAGCGGCCACAGAGCCTTAGCCTCTGCTGCTGTCCTGTGGCTCTTTGGCTTCCAGCTGTGGAGTTGCCTCAGTGCAGAAGAGCTTGAGCAAATGAGGAACTGCTCTGCAATTCAAACCCTGCATCTGCATCCAAAGAGAGGAAAATAAACCACAAAGTTGTCTGTGCAGTGGTCCAGTTCCTGAGAACCTGAGCAGTTGGTAGCCCATATGTTACTGAATGGGATTTTAAGTAATGGAAAAGACACAACTTCATGGAGTGATTGAAGAAGGAAAAAGAACCCCATCCTGTGGTTCACTTTCTCTGCTGAGGTGTGATCTCTTCCTAATGCCAGGGAATATTCTCAGATCACAGCCTGCCCTCCCTTCAGTCTCCTTTACAGAGCTGATACTGAGCACCTGCTCTTTGGTCCATCCTCTTCATTCTATTCTTTACACTTTCAGCTCTTGACAGAAATTTATGTTAGAAATTACCAAAAGTCACTGCTTGCCAGGAGCCAGGCCCTCACCAAGGGTTTCTCATCATTATAAGTCTCTGTCCTCTTCCTACATGCCCTCATACTTCCCTGGAAGGTATTTCTCCCATTTGTCGGCAGAATACTTAGAAAACTTCATTAAGAACAAAAAGAATGGGTGCCCATAGAAAAAGAACAAATTTCAACAACTCTACATATCTCCATAATGAAAAGGTTGCATCCTAAAATCAGGTGAGACAGTTATAATTTGTAAGAGAAGTAACTATTTTCTTTAAAATTGTTTGAGCGTTATTCATTGATTTTTGAACAAGAGGGAAGCCCTTGTGTGTATCAAATAGTGCCTTATGCTCATTTCATTCCATGCGCATGGCAGACAGAGAGCTGATTTCCTTCAGAAACCAAGGTAAAAGGAGAGGAAGCAACAAGTCCTAATTTGTCTAAACTCATTAGCCGCAGATCATGAGTAAAGTTGAGTTTTACTTGTGTTTGCTTACAGTCCTTGAAAATTTGTCCCGTTTGTGCTCTTGTAAAACCCTGGTGATTCACCTTTCAGTCACTGCCCTAAATAATCCATTTAACCCATTCTTCTTAACCTACCCTCTTTCAAACAAAATCACAAAAGAAAATTTCTAGTAAAAACCCTGGCAAAGAGAAGTGCACATGCCAGCTGTCTCTATTTGTTCCTGAAAGTAAATATAAATATTGACTGAACAAATTACACAGATTTTTTCTTTTCTTGTTTTACAAAAAAGGTTAACTTGGGTCACTTTGGAATACTCTTTATATTCTCTTGATAGAAACCAATAAGACGTGCTCCACTTTCCATTTTCTTTACCAGTATATTTCCATGCGGAATCAGGTTCAGACTAATTGAATTCTGGATTTAAAAAAAAAAAAAAAAAAAAGGAAAAACTCCCCTCTAATTTACTCACAGACTCTCAGTTATGGAAATACCCTGTCAGTGACCATGTACACCCTGTGCCTTTTGAGTTATTCGTGTTTAGAGCAGAAAGGCCTATTTGAGAGCACTGTTTGTGCTCTTAATTTCCACACTGCTCCTATTGACAACCTCAATCCGTGTGTGCGACTCCAATTGGGTTGTGAAATTAATATGGCTGTTTGCGTACATCAAGGGCAACCTGCACTCCTTTGAAAGCAAGGGCATTGCAATTATGGGTAGTAAGAGCCTACAAGCTTATAGTGCCATCTGTACTATCCAACACTTCCACCCATCCCTACTTGTATTGCTAACTTTGTGTTTCACAGCCTCTGAAAAAAAAAAAACAAACCACCAAAGAACAACAGATACGCTTATACAGGCAAAATATTTTGAATCTCACTCCACTAGTCAACACATCTATTTAATCTGTTCTAATGATTTTTATCTTACTGAGAATTACTCTTCATTAGTCTCCTCTGTGGAAAATAGATCCAGAGATCTCCACTGAGGTGAATGTAAGGGCTAAAACCTTTGTGTAAAAGAGCTACTGCAGCTTTGTGCAGCACCTGATCCTCACTCAAACTGGCTTCTCCTGCTCCAAGATCAGTTGAATTTCTTGGGAGTATGGCAGGGCCTCTGCTTTTTGTGGGTGGATAGAATATGAGTGTATTCCATGTGCAAAGTGTGTGTTTGAACACGTACAAAGAATTTGAGCACCCGAAATGAGCTCTGTAATTATTACCTGCAGCACTTGTGAAAGAGATTCCTAGTGACACTCATGGAAATAACAAAGATATTATCAGTCCAAACCATGAATCAGAATATTTGTCTTCAAATGTCAATGAAGAAACAACTCTATTCATCCTAAAATAATCTTTAAATATTAATCAGTGTGAGTGACCACATCTGAGGGAGAGGATGCTTCAAGCAGCACTGTGAGATTCTTTTCACTCTGGGATTAAAGCATGGGAGCATTTTAATAAACCAAAAATGTTACCTTTTTTCTCTCATATGAAGTTAAGGAAAGCAAATATCTATTTCCTTATTTGTAAAAAGTTTCAGATTGTTTGTACGGAAACTACTGGGACCTTTGCAGCAAAAAGTTTCAGAATATTCTTTTATTTTCATCTCCATTTTCACTATACTCCCAGTATAGTGGAGGACTTGCCAAAAATATAAAGGCCAGACTGTCAGAAACCATAACAAGCATCCTAGTACGTTTAAAGATCCAGTGCTGGTGTTTAAACTGGAATAATTTGTTAGGTTCAAATTGAGATACTAGACCTTTCAGGGAGTGTCTGTCTTCTCTGGTTTTAAACAGAGTTTTGACACCTTCCAATCTCAGTTCAGTGTGTAAAATTAAATGATGGTGAGTGGTAGCACAGAGACCTCTCAGGTACAGCTCAGACTGAGCTTGAAATTTCTCCTGTTCATCCTTGACAACACAGACCGTCCAGGTCGTGCTGTTACTGGCTTTCCCAACTATCACCATGATTTCACAACCAGAGGCATGACGAGCTCTGGAAATCAGACATGGGGATCACTAGCAAGAATGAGCTGGCCCTTCCGGGGACAAAGCTGTGCCCTTCCTCCTGGTGACACAGATGCCTACACAAAGTCCTCCTCCCGGCCAACGCCGAGCAAGAGAGTCACGTCTCCAGCTCCTGGCTCAGTGGGGAGCACTGGGAGCCCAAAGTTTTTTTTGGATAAACAGGCTTTTCTTTCCAGCCTTTCCTCAGACTGTCCCACAGCTACACCGCCGTGTCACAACAGATGTGGGAAGTTTCTGAGGGGAAGAGGGTTGAACAAGGGTTAACATGGCGCATTCTCCTCTTACTAAAATGATGTCATTTCCCTCCCCCTCCCCGAAAGTATCTGTTGCTTGGTTGTTTACACACTGAATTTAAAATCTATATTATAGACCTGCATGACTTAAAATTGAATGAATTCTCATACCTGAAGACATTTGTACAAATTTAATTTAAACTTCCAGTGCTTCAGTGTTATTTAAAAGTATTTGGTTTTACCTGAAAATTGCCCATTTTCCCCATTTTCTGTACTTTCTCCACAAAAATAAAGACTAAGAAAACGGAAGTACTGATACACTGTAGAAATTGTCCCAATGAGTTTATAATCCAGTGTGAGTTACACAGTACTGATAAGTAAAGGAAGTTCAACCAGACAGTTTAATCCTCCAATTTCCTGTCTTCTAATCAGCCACTGACTCCTCTGGCTTTAAATTAGAAACATTCATGGCAATATTCAGGACAGGTGAAGGAAAAAGAGTAGAAAACAACTAAGACAAATACTAGTAAGCAAGAGGAGACCACTTATAGAAAATGAAGACAATATAAAATATGTATAACGAAGCACTGAAGTGTTTAAGCTATACAGAGAATTTAGAAACTCTGATAGAGAAGGAATAATTTTATTAAAAATATTTATACAGCAGCTGACCAGCGTATAACATACAAGAGTTACTGTACAAAACAAAGGAAATCCATGCTGCAATGTTACACTGTTCACACTTTGTTATTTTTACAGGGCAGGAGCAGGATAATTATTGCTACATGTATGCCTTTTGATATACCCTAAATCATGAGTAAGAAGCAAAGGCACGGACAGCTCAACAGCATGTCGGGATTACCATGATAAACTTGGACTGAAAGTGTGTATAGATATGCTCAGTGATTTAAACAAAAAATACTTTTTTGAGTATTTTGGCAGTGCCAATTAACTTTCCATATGATGAAATTAAATATTTATTAGATGCGCCATCATTTTTATTTTCATTTGCAATGAGATTTGTAGTGAGGATTCTATTAATTCTTAATTGATGGAAATGCTAACAACATTTTGACATTTTCATTTTTTAAAAAATTGCATTAATTACCTGCACAATTGCAGCTATTCCTCTGAAAAAACAGAGGTGTGGAAGAAAAGTAGTCACCAAAAGCTTCAGTGAAAAAATGATGTTAAGAACCTTTAAAGTAACTAAATGACCATTTTAAGTCTAGGCTGACTATTTTTAATAAATTCTGGTTTCACTCATGGCTTCGACAGAAAATAAAGACATTCACACTGAACTGTGGATCGAGAGTGGGATGGTAAAATTAGAAAAATAATTATTTTGGAAATGACTGGAAGATCTGCTTTAACTGTCGCATTCAATAACAGCAGTTTGCTCATACATGGAGTCATTAGAAATGGCTTCTTATTTATTAATGAGGCTTTTTTCCCCTTCAGATGTTTCACAAAGAGCACAGTTTGGGGGTTTGAAACTGTTTGGATGGAGAAAACTCAAATTATGGGTCCAGGCTGGACCTCGGTCGCTCAGGTGAGCAAACCTGGAGTCGCTCCACTCCTCCCAAGGCAGCACCTTCAGGCTGGTGGCAGCATAAACCTTGAGCAGAATTTGGCCCAATTTGGGGTCTTTAGTTTTGTTTTGCCAAGGAGGATTTTCCCTCCAGTATATACCTTTGCTGCACATCTATTTCAATAACCCCGTGCAAAGGAATTTTGCAGACAATCCCTTATTAAACATATTATGGTCACATCATACTGGCTTGCTAGAGCAAATAATTAAAAAAAAATAATCAGCTTGAAATAAATGTTTATAAAAGTAGCACAGCTGCACATATTTGTTACAAATGCAAGACAGAGTACTGAAACTTTTCTATGACTAACCCTTTAGTGTCTCTATGACACTAGCAAATTTCAATTGAAACTGCCAATGAAAACAAAATAATGATCATTTTTCCAACAAATTCACCTTTTATCTTCGGGCTCCCATATTGGTTAAATTATTTGCTGTTATATATATATTTTAAAAATAAATATAACTCCTTCTTACCCAAATTTACAGCATTTGGGGGACATTTTATGCTAAAATGTCTCATTACAATATAGACAGAACAATAATTGTTTCTGCATTTACTTGATTAAAGCATAAAAAAAGTAGATTAGGTGTAAGAGTGCCTTAAAACAGCAGAGACACATGCAATTATTACTGAAATGTACAAACCCTGCAGCTTCTGCTGAAATAGTTTGAAACATTTACAACTGTCTACAAGAAAGAGAAATAACATTTTTTTTCTTTTACTTTGACCTCTTGCTATTTTGGCAAGTAAGATAAAATATATTAGCCATTCCATCAGATGGCTGGGGAGAAAAACTAGCTGTGATGAGGAAAAACGAATTAAAGGAGCATTAATAAAGATTATCTATGAAAGAAAATAAGGTCAAAATTAGAACTCTGCATTTTAAAGCCACCTTTCAAAATTGCAAGCTGCTTTGCCCTATGCTAAAATCCATTCATTTTACTAATCATGCAATCAACCAATCTCCATTATCTCCAGAGCTGGCTATAAACATGCTATAGACTGGGGTGAAAGAGGGAGAGTGTGAGGTTGAGAGACAGAGGGAAAGAAAGAAAGCAAGAAAGAAAGAAAGAAAGAGAGAGAGATTACTACACCCAGCCTTTTATAAAGCCGTTTCTTTCATTATAACAGGTCTTTTCATCCCAGTGACACAGAACCTTTAAATTTGGGCATAATGCTGCAGTACAGTACCCAGCTATAGCTTCAAATGGATTTAGAACCCGCTCCAGAAAAAAAAACCAAACTCCCTCGCTTGACACACAAATTGTTTACGATTCATTAAAAAGCAAAATTGCATATCCCAGTGCTGGCAGCTGAGTCCATATGGGTGCAAGGGGTATTCACTCATCTCTTTGTATGCTGGCAGTACCAAACCGAAGTTTAGCACTGTGCAGCTGAGATTTTGTGCAGCCAGACGATGCATGAGGTAATTTTCAAAGCTTTATTTGTCTTTAAAACATTAAAATCTGCTCTCTATCTTACTTTTGATGAAAAGAATGTGGCAAATGGGATGAGGTTTGGGGGGGGGGGCGTAAAAAAATCTATTTTTGTTGTGTGTTTTAGATTCATAATGTATGAAAAACTGCTTATTACTCCATCAATAATTGAAACTTTGTATGAAAATTATTTGCAATTAACACATCTATTGTAAAGATCTTGAATTATTCACTTCAGCTAAAAATAACGTCTCTTATCTACCACAACTTCTACAAAAAAAAGGCTATTTAAGTGATTTTTTTTTTTCTGCTAGAAAATAAATGGTGTGACGTTCAAGTTTAAGGAGAACTTTCTGCAATGTTTAATCTAAACAACAGCATGTGTGGTTATAAAACTGTTTATTTTTAGGCAAGTGTATTACTAAATGTTTCCAGGATTTTTACATATTATATTCACAGCACTAAAACATCTGTGAAAGAGATGTGACTGAAATGAAACTTCCTTGGACACTTTCTCTAGAGTGCTAATAACTGCCTAGTAACATTTGAGGATACTTATTAAATAATAAACACGGACATACCTCATCATAAAAGCAGCCGATAGACAATAAAAGAGGAGTGGTAATAAAATATACAAATGGCTTGGAATAAGGCAAAATCACAGCATGATATAAATCTTGTGGCTAAAACAGGTACTTGAAAAACTTTGTTTTGAAAACGATAAGTAAAAATCAATAGCCTTATTTACAGGGGTTTAACAAGCTTAAAAAAAAAGTCACATGAATAATCAACAGTTTATGTGCATGCAAATACCCCTTCCCCCTCCAACTTCTCCTGGCAGAAAGTCTAATTGGAAAATCAGTACTATAAGTAAAGTGGTTAGCCTTCCCTATTCCCATTAACCAAACACTGCATGTTACATTTCACTGGCAACCGCTGGCAAACCTCTAATAGACGCTTAAAAAATTGAGAGTTTAGACAAAAAAAAAAAAAAAAAAAAAAAAAAGGGAAAACCCCGAGCCCAAACACCTTTAAATACAAGCCACATGATATACACAATGGCTACCACCAAGCTGCAGAATAAAAACCTTCCGGATCTCACTTTTAAAAGTCTTTCAAGTCCTCTGAGGTCTTAAACTTTCCAAATGATACCAAAATTGGTCCGGGGCGGCGAGGGGGAGGGAAAGCCCCCGACTTGTTTCAGCGTATCATACAATGAAAGTGATCATGCCTTGTTTTGTAATTCCACTCGCCAGTCCTTTTTTAACTGATATCTATGTGAAATGAGCTGAGGTTCACGGTCCAGTTAGGAGCGGATAATACATTCATTGTCCTGGCAGCAAACTTTTCCTCTCACTGGAAGAATTCACGCTTGCCACAAGAATAATAATTACAGAAAACTAAAAATGCGCTGCTAACGAATTAATCCCTAACGGACAACACGCTAACGAGGGCAGTAATGATTTGAGGACTCTCTTCCTCGCAACAGGACTTGCATCTTCTGCTACAATGGGCTATTGTGCATCCTCCTAACTCACTATACCTCTTATAGATTCAAGATGTCAAAGGTTGTCTGGCCCGGCTGACCATGACATGCTAGTTAACTCGTTCTACGGAGCACGTTGGGACTTTATTGAAACTTTAATTGTGCCCAAAAGCAGCTAGAGCCAGACTATGTGGGATCTGTAACACATGGCTACAGGTCAGCACAGCCCGGGAACCTGTTCTAACGCAAACAAGCGGAGGGAAAAGTTAGATCGGGGTCTCGGATGAACGGCAGCACCTCGCAAACCGCGCTCCTCTCACACGTGGTGATTTTACACCACGCCACGACCGCACCGTTCCAAGCTTTTACAGGGATCGACTCGCTTTGTAACGGACTGAACTTTCCACCTTCCCTTTTTACAAAATACTGCATGGTGAAAAATGCACGCGCACACGGACGCTGGAAAGCAGCAGATAAAATAAAACAAACTGAGCGTTAGGCAGCCGACTGAGACAAGTTACTCTGCACAACAAGGCTTTTTCAAACTACTTCTTTGCATACTTTTTTTTTTTTTTCCCTTAAGGAGAATTGAAAAAGCTTCCCTCTGGAAACTGTAGTGCACATTAACAGTCTCCTGTTACACAGGGGAAAGCACACAAGTGGGACAAGTGTGAGGCTGCTCTACTGAAGAGTGTGAAAAAAATCAAATGTTAATTTGATAAATGTGAGGTCTGGGACATTTTGTCAAAGAGGGAGGGAAAGTAGAAAAGGGAGAAAAAAAAAAGCAGCCCTGCTGCCAACTCACCATCCACCAAGTTCTGGCCGAGATGTCGTAGCAGAGCTGCCATTTGATGGAGCCGTCGGAGGTTTTCCCTGCCATTATGCTGTCAGCAAGCTTCATCTGATGCTAACTCACGGGAGATAAGACACCTAATTGAGAAAACATTTGCACTGGCATGTTGGGCAACATGTAGCCCGGTCCATACCATATGGAATCATGGGTAAAAAAAAAAAATCTCCTTGACAATGAACCAATCTCTCACAGACCCAGTGGCAAGGTGAAGTGGAGATGAAAAGTCATCTGCTCCTAGCACTGTCTTCTCCTCTCTCTCTCTCTCTCTCTCTCTCCCTCTCTCCACCCTCTCACTCACTCTTTTTTTTTTTTTTAAATAAGAACCCACTGCTCAACATCAAAGCGAGGCGGTCAAAATTAGGGCTTCATCACTCAGATGATTTTGGTCTGCAAGGTTTTTCTTTCCTCTTTTTTATTTTTTAAGAAGAATAAAGAGATTTAATAGGACAAAGGCAGGTAGTGGACTGTGGAGGGAGATCGCCACAGGCTATTAGCCTAAAATTTCTGCTTGACAGATGGAACTGCTTAGAGACTATCATGCAATGTTTTGGGTGTTTTTTTTTTTAAAGACTTTCAGTCTGATTCAGTATCTGTTTATCGCAGCTACTTTTCTCATGTACGTGAGGGGGGGGAAAAGACTGAGCAAAAAAAGAAAAAAGATCGTGTTTTTCTTTCTTTCTTTCATAATTGTGCATGTAATAATTTAAGCAGTGAAAGGCAAAACAAAAGTGTAAACTGTCCAAGTTAATTTCTCCATCAAGTGATAGACGCTTTCTGAATGAATCAAATGATCTTTCGTGTTTTTTTGAGACGCTCAAGTTTTGGCTATTTATTGCTTCTTGATTTTAGATATCAGATCATATTGTTTAAATGAATGACTTTTCCTATGAAGGTTCAAAGTGCCCTCTAAGAACTGAACAGTTCCCTTTTTATATATTTGTAAAATATCATTTTGCTACAATATTTTTTTAATGTGGTTTTTAATGTTACATTTCTTAATCCCATCAGGTGACAGCTGCCAAACTCACAGAGGTTTGTTTCTCCTTCCTGCAAGACTTCTCTGCCACACTCAAAATTTACATGAGGAATTGACAGATAAGTTGGGAAAAGACAGCCCCAAAACAAACTGCTTTGAAAAGTTATGAAATCATGTTATTGTCTGATATTAAAATCTTTTCCTGCCTAGCAAAGCCAGAGACAATCATAGATTTTCTCATCTCATTTTCCCACTTCTCCTGGTGCACTGTAAACCCAACTGAAGTACTACTTTTGTGACAGCTGACTATTAAGCAGGCAGTGAATGCTTTCCATTTAAATCACCCTGCTGTGTCACACGGAGCGACGGTTGCTCGGCTGTGACCACCACAGTCCCTGACAGGGCACTCCAGCCTATACAGTAGAGCCTTTCCTCAAGTGCTCAAAAAAATGAACTTCTGAACTGGCAAACACACTCTTGCCAGGAATATTTCTTAGGGCTGCAGAGCTATGGCTGATACAACTCGCTCACTCAGAAACAGCTACATTCTGCAAATCTTTTTTGTGATTTGGACACGAGAGGAAAATGTCTTAAAAACATCCACTCAATTTTAAACAATATTCGTTTTTGTTTGTATCAGCAAGAGGAGCTCGTGGGTGCACAATTCTTGTTTGGATTATTTTGTGTATTAACTGTTGTTTAACTATTTGGCTACAGCAAAATTGTAATTCTGGGCTGCACAGATTACAGAACTGCCATTCAGTACAGAACAGAACTAACTTTTACTGAGCTTCAATAATAGCCTTGCATTTCTGTGATGCGTGAGATGATAAGCAAATGATATAGTGCAAGCATGAACTGCTAATGTAATATGCAGGAATTTGGGTTTTTTTGCCCCAAATCTTACCATATGTTTGGTCTAAACATCACTGAATGATCTATGTGACTACAGCACCCCAGTTTGTATGTTTAGCTCCAGATAGCAGGTACAATCCCACTGCTATTTACAGAAAAGGGTCTGACTAGCATGGGAAGTGTTAAGTTTTATTTTGAGTCCAGAAAAAAAAAAAATATGGACACTGTGCCAGGAACTGTCCTTGCTCTGGCTAGCCAAAGTATTTATTGTCTTCTGTTACTGCAGGTTTGCTAACACTACCTGTCCTTTCAGTCTCACTGCTTATTGGAAAAAAACCCTCCCTCTCCAAATAGTCACACAAAATATAAGGGAAAACTCTTAGTAACAATCAGCCCTTGAATTGGTGTCAGATTCAATTTTCTGCTGCTCTCTCTGCTCTCAAACCCATCATCTTACCCGCCCTGCTTATTATTTATTTAGTATTTCATACCCAGTTGTGCTGCATGTCATTCCAGGCAAGTTCTGATAAATCTGTATTCTATATGAGGTTTTAGCACCGGGTGTAGTTAGAGATCTACTGACAAACTTTCTGTGGAATGCTGTATTAACCACTTCTTCCTATACCAACATATGATTTTACCTCCCAATATTAATTGTAAACACACCAGCTAAATATTTTTTTAAGAACATACACTTTTCAGATTATGGATGACAGAAGCATGAAACCATTTCCTTCCTGACAGTGGAGTGGTTATGTGCAAAGAAATTAGGAGTGCTCTTGGTTAACAGCATTTTAAATTCAGAACAATTAGGTGCAGTTAACTTTGCCATTGTTCTTTCTGATGCTGGGGATGGTGGGTTCTTACCCGTAGAGCAATTACTCCTTTCATAAGCGGCTGTTGTTAATAGCATTAAAACAAGATTAAATACAACATGTTAAATATTGCAATTATTGTGGAAAATAAAATTATTTGGTGAGCATAATGGGGAGCAAATCAAGCATTTAACATGATCCAGGAAATGCTACTCCAAACAATTGCATTTGTTTTATGCAATTTTTCCCCTTTGATTGCTGACAGATGCCGTTTTGGAAACAAACATCTAAGTAGTTTTCCTTCAATCAGGAAAAAAACCACACACCAGAAAATGGCTACATGTTTTGAATTTAACTCTTGTCAATCAGCATTCTGCACAACACTCCCTGTGAATAGTACTGGGACAAAACGATGCCTTCCAAAGACTAATAAGCAACAAAGATATTTGCTTCTAAATCAGATCTGAAGAAAGAAAAAGGCTTCGTGTGGCATCGACATTTGTGCAGATACAGCTGCAAAATAAAAATGCTTGCAGTATAGAGTGGTATTTCAAGTTGGAAATAAGTTAGGTGTGTGTGTTGTGGGCTACAGGAGATTAGTCTTCTGACAGCTTTAGACTTCAAGCAATGGATTGAAGCACTTGCCAGCTTCTTTCCAACTTCCTACTGGAGAAGTGGCCAACTACCCACAAATAATTTGCTCAGTTGTTGAGCAGAGTTACCTGCTGCAGCTCACACAGCACGAGCAGGCCCCTCTATCTTCCCTTAGCCGCAAGTTTGGATGAGGATATTGTTGTTCCTATCAAGTGCATGGAAACAGGAAAGAACGCTAAAAAAAGGCTAATAAAGTATATTGATTCAGATGACTGTATCAAGCTGGCATTTTACAGTCTACTGGAAACCGAACGCATGAGAGCATTAGAAATGTTGGCATAGTGGGTGGTTTCTCCAAATGTTGGCTTCTACTGTTCACATCGGTGAAAGAAATGCAGTAGAACTGGGGGCAGTTCCCAGTGCCAGACACATCTTTAGGATCTTAGACCTCATTATTAGATTATCTATTACTTGCATGGTGCCCATTGCCCGTTAACCCTCTCTTTGTTCCCTTTGCCTCCCCCTGTTTCTCCAGTTGCAATCGCTCAGAACCTTTTCAGCTCATTGCAACAGTGTGATTTAGATCTGTTCCTAATTTCGGAGGCGTTTTCCTTGGGAAGCCTCAACTTCTGTGAGTTACAAGGAGGATTTCCTTATCTCGAACAGCGACAATTAGTTCAAGAGCCACGTGAGAGCAGGCAGTTGATTTTTGGGCAGCCTCTGAACTGATGCAAAGTTGCTAACAACAAGTGTGCTCTAGCTTTTGGAAATCCTATAATCCTGGCTTCAATCAAGAGGATCTGCTGTTGCTGAAGGCGTAAACAAGGAGAGGAGCAGCATGTGACCATTGCTGCTGCACCTTCAAGGACTCCCGAGCCAAAACCAGTGCAATGGTAAAGCTTCTACTGGTTGCTTAATGTTACACACACATTTTGGATGCTCTTCCTGAGCCCAGGGAAAATAGTCCTTTGACCTCTGCAGGAAAAGTTGGGTTTGGACTCGGCATTTTCCCCTGTAGCTCTGCTGTGTGTGTTTCTCCCTGCTCCCCTCTCACTCCTCTGATTTTCTTCCTACCATCTGTATTCCCCTTTTCCCTCATCTGAAACAAGCATCAAGATCTTGTTTCTGACAGAACGGTCTGTCAATATGGAAACACACTGACATCACAGACAGTGCTGTGACTTCATGTCTGAAGGAAACAGGAGGAACAGATGAAAGGACTGAAGGCAAAGGAATGACACATACAAACATTTTTAAAAAATAAGTAAAAATTCTTCTCTATCAACCCAAAGTGCAAAGGAACATAAACCAGATTTATTTTTAAGTCTAAATATAACTGACTATTTCTTAATCTGCGACCATAACTCAGTGCAACATTTCAACATGCTCTTCATCCGTGAGAGGTCCCTGTCCTCCAGGAGCACACACTTGGCTGGCTCAAGGCCTGTGTGACAGCCAACATGACCTCAAGAAGGACTGAGCAGGGTCTTAAAAAAACTCAATATCAAGCATATATTGAGAGAAGCCTTTAGAGGGAAAGGAGGAACCCTGCCCTGGACTAATCTGTACCATCTAAGTAAATGCAAATTCATAGAATTTGAATGAAAGTATTCTTTGAAATCACAAAGTCAGTTTGGATGCAGCTGGATCAAAGGTGTCATTGCCTCAGTGGGGTGGGGATACAAAACAGACACAGAAAATACTGAGTGCACAGGGGTGGAATACCTTACTAAGATTTTTTTGTCCCTAGAATTAAATATTAACAAAAGAGCCTCACCACTCTTTCTATTACTAGCACAGGGTTTTTTTGTAGAAGAATTTGGGAGGGGTTAAAAGCCCCACAATTCCTTTACTATTTGAATTATGTATTTTGGGTTCCAGCATTAGAGGGTATTCAGAAGATACTGCTTTCCTGCCATCTCCAGAACCACTGCAACCCTTAATAAGGAGATTCATAACTAGTAGGAGAGGAGCTCAAGAAAACTAAAAGGTTAATATATTCTAACTAGATGTTGGGTATAGAATGTCAGATCTGTCAAATTTCATTACAGTTTGGTGCTCAATGAAAAAGATTTGATTTCTTTTGCCACTGTCCTACTATGTTCAAGTCACACAGTGCCAGCAGCAACCAGCCAACGACCACAGGCTGGCACTGAGCGGGCCCGAGTGGGAAGCCAGCCGCAAGGACCATCTGTTTCCGATTTCTAGCGAAGCCAAGATGTGCAGTGAAGTGCATTCCATTCACCCAGCCAGCCTTCTCCCTGCTCAAGTTATTAGTGTTACAAGTGAAATTATCTTTTCCAAACAGCGGGGGAGCTATAATCCTTATGGAAAAAGGCTTTAAAAAAAGGGAGAAAAAGAGGAGGAGAAAAAAAAAAAGGAAAAAAAAAGGACAGAAAAAAGGCCCCCCAACACTCCCCCCTCTTCAAACATCTTTTGTCAAAGTTGTTGATGACACTGTTTGTAAATTTAATTGCCATGTTCACGGGTTTTATAATTTTAAAGGATGTTTTATTAAGAACTATATTCTCTTAGGGAAGAATGTGTACGTCAGTTCATCGGCTCTAATGTAATAAACCATTCAAATATATTTAGAAGGTTATTTATGAATAAAGTTAAAAATGACAAGATGAATGCTCATTTAAGTCTCTCTAACATGAAGTGCCTTGAAAAACATCATAGGTTTAGAAGTATAATTTAAAGTGCGAATGCATAAACAGCGCTAATTACATGCTACTTACATTGTTTCAATATGTAATGCATATGTTTAACCTCGCAGAGGAAGGATTGGTCTTGGCACAGCAATCGTGGGGATTTAAGGGTATGCTAAACTGATAACTGTAGAATGAGCTCTGACACAGGATATTGGTCTCCTACTGTTACCTAAATGCCAGGTGAAACCAAAGGATTTATAGGAGGGCGGGTGAAAAGGGGGAGGGGGAAAGGAGAAAAAAAAGGCTACACAATGAGGTGAAACTGAGAAGTTTATTTTCAAAGGGGGAAACATTTATCCTTTGACACCATTCCATTCCGGTGACTTTATTTCTAATATACCATGAGATTAATGATGTGGCTACTGTCAGTGTGTCTGATGAACACTGGCAGAGCTGTGGAACAGTTGCTCCCCCTACTATTATTGGACATATTTGTAAATTGGCATCTATATGATGAACTCATTCTGTGTGCCAGCCAATTGGAAAAAATCTTATTCAGGAGGACAGAGTTTTTGTTTTCCAATTGAATTCTATATGATAGCCAGTTGGTTTAAGATTGGATGATATAAAAATTTTATAATTAACAATGTTTGATAGTTTTCATGTTATATGATAATCTCTCTATGACTCTTAGGCAAATCAATTGTAGATAATTAAAGAAGTAAGTTATCATCAGGAAAAAGATCCCTAACATACCAGAAGAAGTGGTCCAGTATTTAAGTCTTTGCTTAGGAAGGGCACAGTTGCTGAACATTGCCATAATGATTCACTATCCCATCCCGAAAGGATTTATTAATTCTAAAGTAATCCCATCCTAAATGAAAATCCAGAATAGCTTGTTCCATTCATTTTCTTAGTCCCTTTCAGTCTGTTTTACAGGTCTAAAACTATTTTAATGAGTGGATGATATAACATATAAAATGCAACTGTTTAGTCACCTGAAACCTGATTATGAGATCAGCCCCCTCTTTGGGTTTTATTTTTTCTCTGTATCTTCAGAGGTGCAACTGGACACTGACAATCTCTGTTCCAGGACATTATTTGAGCTATGGCTAAGCTGATATTAACACAAATCATAACCTCATTCCAAATTTTCTGTGTATCCAGAAACATCTGCTATAGCTGCACATGTTGCCCAGCTTTAGGATGCCTTGTTTTGCCATGAGTAAAAGGCATTTCAGGCTGTCTGGTGCTGTGAGAAATAACCTTTCAGAATCTCTCCATGCAAGCTTGCTTCCCTGTAGGTCAGGAAGAGAGGGATGCAGAAGGACCCAAAAAACTTAAGTGGGAGCTGTGGGAATTGCTCCAGCCAGCTTTAATATTTGAGAGCTACAGGGAATGGGAAGAGAGTGAGGCCAGCAGGTGAAAATGCAGAAACTCTGCACATTTCTGGCATGAACTTTGTCGGACACAGGTTGCTGAGTGCCAGTGCTTGCTGAGCCCATGGCTATTTGTGCAGGCACAGGCAAGGGTCACTTGCCAGTTTGTAGATAATGCCACAGGACCTCTTTTGGATTCAAAGATTGAAGCCTCACGTGCTCTAGTAAACTAATCTCTGAACTTTTCCTTTTGCTTTTACTTACTCTTCAGTTTTTTGATAAGGTGACTCATAGTTAACCAGCAGGGACAAACAAGTCCTCAAATTTCTCTGGAAATAGCTTTCTTGGACAAGACCAACTGAGTTCAGCAGCGCTGGTGGACTTTCAGGCAGCAGTGCTAAATCAGTGCATTTTATCATCTACAGCTACATGAAAGACTGAGGCTACTTCTTCCTAATGAGAGACTTCTGTAACACTCTCTGCTTAGGGCTATTCTTAAGGAATAAGGAATCCAAGACAGATGTGGCAGTGACCATCATGTTACTCTCAAAGACCAAATCCCTCAAAGCAAAGGAAATATGAACAATTAAAACAATAAATACACTGAATCATAGGAATTTCCAGTGCCCTCGGTTCTAACTCCAGTTCCACACATTAATTTGTAATTCTTGAGCCATGAATAAGTAAGTCCTCTTTTGTTTAGAGAACAAGATTAAAATGCTACTAATATTAAAAACACTCCTGTTTGCTGGCTCACACATCTATTTAAATACCTGCCAATTTCTTTGCTTTACCTCTTGAGTGTCACACTTGTCCTCCTGCTAATACCAGCTGACTGGCAGCCAGCAGGCTGAGCACTGCAGGTAAATACCTAGAGAAGTGCTTTGGCAGGGCTGAGCTCTGTGTAAGCAAATTTTACAAGCAAGTCAAGCATAATCTGTTGAAGTGGCTCCGGATTACTGAATATTTAACAGTAAGATAGCACTTTTGTGACTGTAAAGGCGTATTTACACTCCTGTGTAATCTGTGGCACTGGACATCACATCTTGGAAGAGAAAACTGAATGAAGTTCATTCAAAACACATCACTCTAAATACCCTTTTTTTTTTTTTTTTTCCTACAGCAATTGAAGACTAGAACTGATTTATGAAACAAACTTGCCTTTTTCTTCTTTTTTTACTCATTTTTCATATTCATTGTTGCTCACACTTAACCTTTTGACTCTAATTCCTTAATCTGTATGATGCACACAGAGGCGTAAGATAGCACTTTTGTGACTGTAAAGGCGTATTTACACTCCTGTGTAATCTGTGGCACTGGACATCACATCTTGGAAGAGAAAACTGAATGAAGTTCATTCAAAACATATCACTCTAAATACCCTTTTATGTTTTTTCCCTCCAGTTAACTGATCATGGAGACAAAGGGATTTTGGAGATGAAGTCTGTAGCATTTGTGTCTTCTGGTGTGGTTCCTTACATTTTCTGAAACACGCTTTAAAATTCTGCAGGAATCTTAGCTGATAATAAAAATCAACACACCAAGAAGAGCAAAAATTTTTCAACCAAGTTGAAAATTTGCCATGAGTTTAAAATTTATGAAACTTGATTACTTTGCATATTTGAAAATCAAGTCTATTTCAGCACGCAGTGTATTGCCTGCAAAGAAGATGTTATATAGATATTATTTTATATTTTTTCTTGTATCCACTGGAATTCTCATTAAAACAAGACAATATAACAAACATAATTCTTTATGGGCTTAATTCTGAAGACCTGACTTTTTCCTTGTGCTAAAGGACTTTCTTTTGCAAAGCTGGCTGACAGATATGAAAGAACTGGTTGACATTCTAGAAAACAGAAATAGAAGGATGCAGGAATTGCAAAGTGTCCCTTGATGCACCTCCATCTTTTCCTAATGCAGGGATCCAGCACAGAGAAGGTGACACTTCTGTCTATGAAGGCTCTTTTAGAGGGGGTTCAGGGCCAGGAGCATTCCTGGGAATGGGTAAAACAGGAGGTGGCTCTTTTCCTGCCACCTCACCTGTCCATTACAGGATTTCTTGCTTCTCTGTGCTGGGAGGAGCTTGCACAAACCCATAAATGAGTCTGGGGATCGCTTTTATCTTCATAGATGTCACTTGAGGAATAACTGTGAACTAGTCTCCATGCTTGGGATCAAAGATGCTCAGTGCTGAAAAGCTCAGGAATTATTTCAAAATGTACTTTGAAGCTTTCCTGGTGGGAACAGCTGGAATGTGTGTCTGTGTTACCAGTTCTAATACTACGAGCGCAAACACAAGCTGAGTCACAGTGGACAACAATGCTGCTGACAAAATGTTTTAAACTGCAAACTAAAACAACAGTGGGATTATTTATGGACTGCAACTCTTATTTTAATGTCAATAAATGTACTGGATAAATTCCCCTTCATTAGCTGGAAACCTCAGAAGGAAACAGAAATATTCTGGTAAACCACAAGCTTGTTCTTAGCAAATAGATGGCTGCATTTCCACTGCCGAGGCATAGCCAGACTGTTTCTGCATTGGGACAATAAATCTTTGGGAGTGAAAAACAAAGTCTATAAAAGCAAGACCTCCAAAGTAAGGGTGTGAGACACATGGCCCTCAAGCCTCCAGAGGATGGCATTAGAAAGTATTGAGAGTAGGGTTTTTTTTTTTCCTTTTTATGAATGAAAAACATGTTTTCCAAGATCTACCATTCAACTCAAAACAAATGGTTGGAACGAGTCCCTGTCACTATGGGAGGTGTTTGCTCTCTTATCTACTGGGCTGCAGACAGCCCAGACAGAGGGAGTTGCTCTGCCTGCTGTGTGCTGCAAAATAGAAAGAAAAAAAAAAAAAAAGAGGAAAAGCACTAAAAGAATGTGTTACACCTCCCTGGTTCCTGAGATGTGTGAGATGCAGAAGGAGCAGTCTAATGCTTCCCATCCAACCTCCTGACACTTCACTCCTGCTGGTCCTGGAGAGAAACAGAGGACCCAGAATTGCCAATGGGGCTCTCCCATCATGGGAGAAATGTCATCAGATCAGCTGAGGTCAGCTTCCCATTCCTTGAGAATGCTTTTCAGGGGCAGACAGAACAAGGCACAACATCTTACCAAGTAATACTGGTGTCTCCTCATGTTTCTAGAGTGAAGAGTTTCATGTCAGGATGGAAAATCCGAACATCACAGAAACAGATTGCTTTTTTGTTCTGCACCTCAGCACTTATCTGTCTTTACTTTTCCTTTCTGAATCTGTGGCTCTATATCTTATCCTGCACCTAATGGCTTGTAAGCTATTTCCAAGATGGAAAAGGTGGTATTCTCTTATCTGTGCAGCATTTTGTTTATTTATAGCATGACACTAATGACACTATGAATTTGCTTCTGAGTCTTTTCTTATTGTAAAGACAAGGCACACAAACAATTGTGTCTGGGTCTAAGTACATTCTTAACCCCATTCAATTTATTTCAGATGCTGAGTCCTCAGGAAAAGGAACCAATGACTAATAAATCAAGTGTTTCTTCCTTCACCTGCTGGGATCAATAAGAAGCAGCAGAAAAAAGTTCTTGTTTGCATGAGCTAACACAGACAAACAGCACCATGTAGTGGGTAAGAGTATAGTTCAGGCTCTAACCTTTGCACAGAGGCTCAGCTTATTGTGAGTAACTTGTATTTCAACAAGACTAAAAACTGTTTGCTAAGAAGGGAATACAGGGTACGAATATGACTTGCATATTCTTGGAAGGTACATAATCCCCTTTTTACTGAGCAGTTTATGTAAACCTCATGCTGAGTTGGGCTTCCAAACCTACAGTACCTCAATATGTTCCAAATGAGACAGAAAGAGAGAGGGCAAGAGACCTCAGCACGTTTATGCACAACCCCAGTCCCCCCAGTCAGAAATGGATGCTACTTTGCTTAAAATGTCTCATTTTGTCTTTAAAATAAACACAAAATCAGGTTTTTCCTTGTAACTGTTTCACCTAAGAATCTAGTGATCACCTTCTAAAGGGAAACAACATTCACTACAGCTTATTTGTGTTGGGAAACCAGTGCTCTGGTGCATCATCCAAACCATTATTCCACAGTGGATTAACCCAGACAATACTTATCAAAATGTCACACCACAAATATGAGCCTGGAGTACTTTACTGGGAAAGCTGCCTGGACCACTGTAAAATTAGAGAAAATGAGCAAGTATTATGTATCAAACAATGCAAAACACTTTCACAGACTATGAACATACATCACTCTAACTGCTTTTATATTAATTTAAACCAAGTGAAAAAAAAAAAAAAAAAAAAAAAGAAAATGAGAGCGTCCCTCTTCAGTGTCTCATCAGATTGCATTATTCTGATAGCTCCACAGGAACCCAGTGGCTCTGCACTCATATTCTCCACTCATGCCTCTGCCAGCCTCTCCCTGACAGCAGTCACAGGTTTCCATCCTCCCTGGGGATGGGACACCTTGCAAGTCCCATCCTCTCACCTCTGCACATCCCCTTGTCCTACTCTTTGTGCACTTCATTATTTCTCAGACCTGCAGTCATCAGTTTCCCCAGTCTGGATCACCTTGCTCAGCAATCTTAGCTGCGCTCGGCAGCAGCACAAACTTATCCCATAGGTACTCCCATCTCTCCACATAGCCATGCTTCTGCTCAGACCTCTCTTGCTCCACAACTGCCCTCTTTTCATTCTCAATGTATTTCTGGTTTCTTTTTCCTCCCACTTCGTTCTGTAACTCCCTTGCCCTGCCCCACTGGAGTTCTCTGGTCATTTCCACACCCACCTCTGGGGCGATCTACAAGTCAGAAAATGCTTGATTCATCCCTCTTAGCTGGGAAAATATAACACAAATATGTATAGAGACACACAGAGAAAGCCAGATGTGTTCACTAACCCCTGTGCTTTTTGCCTTCTAACACTCCAGATTATTTGGAGCAGGGATCTTATTAACTCTATTTATACTGCACCTAACACATAGGGGCCATGAACAGGGATTTGATTTCTGGACAATTTCATTCTAGAAAGTAAATTTCATGCTAAATAAATCCCTAGAGAAAAGATACTGGTAAAATCTGTCTTGTTCTAGGTTTTAATAACAAATGTACTATTTGGTGCATAATAGCCAATTCATTTTGCTATGCATTTACTCTATTTAAAACATAAAGCACTTAAGGATATTTGGAGTATGCAAGACTATTAGAAAATCAATTTCTGTTCTGGTTTATAGCCCAACCACTTAAAGTCTTAATTTGCTACAATTCACTTTCTGATATTCTGACTCGTTAAAGTGGATCAGCTACCTCCTGAACTCTAGTCATATGCCTGCTAGAGCTAAACTATTTAATTATTGTCTACCACATCCACTCTCTCCACTTGCTTATTGCCTATATTTATGCATTTACAGCATCAGTTCAGGTTGTTTGCACTTGCTCGAAAACCTGCTGCCTCTTTTTCTGAGGTTTGGAGGAGGGAGGCTTTGGTTTCACTGAGGGCTATCCCATTCCACTTGACAAATAAACAAACAGCAGAGTAACTGGCAGGAAATCATGTCCCTTTGGTGAGCAGGGCTCCAGCTCATCAGAGGGCAAACCAGGCAGCATCATTTTCACTCCAGCACAAAGTGTCCATTCTTGACTCCTTGACCAAAGGAAGCAAAAGCAGAGGGACAACGAGCACAGCACATCTGCAGGGCTGAGTTTCACAGGAAGTTATGCAGCTCCTCCACAGATAAGTTTCACTGAAGAACAAAGACTGATTCTGTTCAATGCTCTGAGAATGCTGCATTGAACCTGGACTGAGCTTTTCATTCCTTGAAAATGAGGCTCAGAGAGCAAAATCTAATTTCTCCCTCACCCTTGTTTAAATTAGCTGCACGATTTCCATATCAGCCCTCTACTTACCATATGAAAAAAAGCTTAAAAGACACCCACTCTTCTCCAACTAAGTTTACATGTTTTATGTATTGATTTTAGCAGACTACACACAAGTTGGTGCATCCAAGATAAATGTCAGAGCAACAATGACTAAACCAGTTACATGAAACTTAGTCTCTGATATCGAGCTGCCTTAAAGCTTAAGAAACAAAATATTTATGACCAAGAGCAAGACAAATGGTGCAATAATGCATTAGCAGGCAGTATTGTCACTGATTGCAAACATATTTTGAGCTTACATATTTCATGTACACCCTGACCTCAGAGGCACTCTACCCACTACAATTGGTTTTGCAGCAGCTCAACATTTACCAGGAGATAATGAGGTGTGTTTTTGAACGATACAAGCAGCATTAGATGTAGTGGGAGCCAAAAACATGATCATATTAAAAGCAAATAGCAGAGCAGATTACCTCTTGCCCTCTCTTTTAGCTTGAGCAGCATATTCCAATAAGTGCAGAAGAGACACTGTCAAGTACTTCTTTATAGTTTCATTTTTTTTTTTTTTTAAATCTCCATTGCTTGCAATGCCCTTGCCCTCTTTAAAAGCTGCAGAATAAAATTCCTTTCTCAGTCAATTTTGTACTCTCTCCCTCAGCAAAGAATGACAAGGGACAAAAAAAAAAAAAAAAAGCTGAAAACTTCACTCCCTCTCCAAAAGAAGAAATAGAGGTAAAGGTTAAAGATAAGTTTCATCAAAATTTAAAGGAATCATTAAGTTCAAAAGAAGGTCATCTGCCCTGCTCCTAATTATTGCTCATTTCCACTGTGTCCAGCTCTGGGAAAATAGTGGAGCATTTTATAGCAAACCATAGCTAACAGTAAGCACAGCCTTGGAGATTCTGCTCTGCAAGGAGGAGAGTAGGATCTTTTCTCAAAATATTTCTTGGGCACTTTTGGAGTAGAAGTTTTGAAATGTGAGGAGAACAAGGTAAGAGGGGTCTGGGGGACGTCCCTGGATCTGAGCAGTATCACTATGGCAGCTCGGTGATGCATATCCCAAGAATTCCCCTTGGTGACTGCCTGATCCGGAGTTGGGCTGGGACTGGAAGCAAAGGCTGTTTGTGCTGGCTCAGGGATTGGGAGCCCCGTGGGGGAGATGGGATCACCTGGGAAGGTGGGCTGGAGGCTGCGTGTTTACTCTGGCTGGGCACTCCACAGCTGGAAGTCGTCCCCGTGAAGGAGAAAATATCCAGAGCCCCTGAATTTATAGGTTGGCAGCCTCCAAATTTTTTTTTGTTTTTCCTAACTGGAGTTGAGAAACTGTCTCTTTGTGATTATTGATAGAAATTTTCCTTCAGTTTCAGGACTGATAAGATTATTATTTCTTCTGTAACTTAAAAAACCATATTTCTGCAGACTGTTATTTAAACACTTGACCCTTGGTGCTGTCTGTGACATACAGGAGCACTCCTTATGGTTTAGCAGAGAGTTTGAACATGCATTCACAGTGGTGCATGTTTCTATATTAAACATATAATTTACATGTGCTGTGGGTCTAAATTTGATTTAATTGCTTTCTTTCCTCATGTATTACAAGTCTGTAAAGCAGCAGCACAAGGAAGAAAGGTTTCGTGTCTCTACCTCCCTTCCCACCTTCCATCAAGTACAAGTGATTCAAGTTAATTGCATGACATCACAGCAGTAATTACTCTCCAATAATAGTTTGCTCCCTTGTGTGACAGTGGGCATTTGGGTCAGCAGATGCCATAGTGGCAGTGACAAAAAAGCTTTGCCTGCATCTTATCTGTCCTTCCTGAAAACTTCACTGAGCTTCCTTCTTTCATCATTTTCTTTAGGGATCCACAGGGAATCAGCTCAGCTCCCCAGTTCACCGAACAAACTGATTTCTCCAGGCCAGACTCTGGCATATTCATAACGAATCCAGAAAGAATCAGAGACTGATTCACAGCATAGCTACAACTCCATGACAACAGACAAACCCCAGCCTGCAGCTCCAGTTATCCTTTGGCCAAAGGAACAGACAACTGCTATTCAAGTAAAGGTAGCACATCACCTTGAGAAAACTGTTAGATAAAATCACATCTTTCTACCTCTGGGGAAAAAACAGCAATTGGCAGCTGCCTCTGGAGGGAAATTAGATGAAGGATCTGCTCCAAGATGATACTTTCTGATCCCACCTCTGATCAGTGCGGTGGCCACAGCAAAGCCACTGCCTCCTGCTTCCTCCTGTCCCCCTCCAAATTCCCCGGGCAGCCAAACTGTGGATGTGTGAATAGTTCAGGAACAGTAGCCTGGCCAGCAGGTGAAAGAAATTACTCCCACTACATACAGGAAATACAGTCATGGGAAGACACATGGTTTGGGACAGGGAGCTGCTGTGAAATGCACTCTGGGCAATGGGGCATGGATCTTTTCCTCTCTCCAAGTGTCCACCAAACTGTCCAAAACTTTGCTGTTTGAGAAGATATGCAATGCAGAATGCACGTCATTCATTGTGTCCAGCAATAAACAAAATATTTAGTGCATTTTTAATGCTGTAAAACCTTTTAAAATACTTTTAAACCTTCCACTGTGGGACAGAATTAAAGTTGTTTTGCTATCTGCAACAGGCCTGGCCTCCAATCACATAATTAAGCAGTCACAAATTGCAAAATTGGTTTGTTTGGTTCCCACACCACACAAATACTGATAAAAGCTTTTTTGTTTGTCAGTTATGCACTGTAACTTACAGGTTATGGGAAAACAGTTTGGCAAATTTGGAGTTTGAAGAGCACATCACATCTCCCCATGCTTTCCCCACAATGGATACTTTACTCACTGTGTTCTCTATGGATTCAGTGGCTGCATGCACTCAGAAATTGTAGCAGCTACAACTTGAAATAAAAGATTTAAGGCTTGTTAAGCATAAAGGATTTTTTCTTTCTGTATGAGACAGAGGGTTATACTTCCTGCAGCCAATTATACCATCTTTAACCACTGCAAGGACTCATAAGCAGCAGCATATGCAGAGTGACTGGCTACATTTTGTAGCTCAGTTCTTACAGACACAGACACGTGTCCTGCAGACCAGATACACCATATGCTCCAGGAAGCAAGTGCTGGGGCTTCTGCACCATCTCATGTACTCCTCCTGTTCCTTAGACTACCCAAACGCACTGAATAGCCAAAGCTGTTCACATAAGAAGTGTGCACCTTCTACCCATGAAAATTTTTTGTTCAACAACAAATGTACAATCGGTAACAATAACAACAACAGCAAAACCAAACAAACAACAAAAAAAAGAGCAGAAGATCTTGTGTAAATCCTTTAAGCAGGTTCTCTGCAAGATTTCCAGTAGAAACTTTTGGCATGACAAATCAGCCAAAACTGCTATTGCTGAAACTTTAAATCTTTATGAAAAGAACCCCCTGGATTACAAGGGAGAAAACAGAACTACACCAGAAATACCCAAGGAAAGGAAAGCCAATATTCTCTCATGGGTTTTCCAGACTACTTAGCAGAAAGTTAATGCTTAAGGCCCCACAGGCGAGCTCAAAATGCATATAAAGATTTTTGTTTGCTGTCAAATACACCAGTTAACTGAGGCTTTTAGATCGCAACTCTGAACAAGGGTCTATGTTAAACAACAAAATCCTTGGAGGATCACCAGGAAGAACATAAGGAGGATACAATACTTTGATGTACTTTTGTGGGTGATAGGGGGAACAACAGTCTGCTCTTTGAAGAGCAGAGAGACTTCACAGTCTGTATTTGTATTTATTTTCCAGCAGGATTTCCAACGCACCCAAGACGAAATGTCCAGACTAGGTACTTTCTGGAAAGAGGAAACATCTTAGTGTTGAATATACCATGGCAGGGTGTTTCATCAGCACCTAGCTCATGAAGTGGAAATAGAGGGAACTTGAAAGCAAATGAAACTGCTTGAGGAAACAAGCAGTGGGACTGTGCTCCAGAGGCTGATTAATTCAGAAGGTTACCAAGTACAATATTTACTAATATTTGCTAAAACTTTCTCTTCAGAATCAGGCTCCCCTAAATTTAATTCTTATTCTCTCTACATTGCCTCTCTACATTAAGGTAGATGGGCAGCTTGCATACTTAGTCACGAATGGAAGAGCTTTGCTATTAAAAGGCCAAATTCACAATTCTGCTGCCATCTCTATGGCTACAAGGTTGCACTTTCAAAAGTGACAAAATTAGACTTTGGTTATATCTATATAAAATTATTGCTTTATGAGAAGTGATTTGGATTTATGCTGGTGCAAGCTAAATTTAGCCCTGAAGCTGATGTTTCAGGGATTTTAATGAAGTGTTAATTTTATATGGCTTAAAATAGAACTGGAAAACACCTCCTACACAATTTTTCTAATATCTAGGTTAGCGTGTCTGTTACTTCAGTTACTTTGTGCTTTAAATTATTGGCATTTGACTTGTGGTTTTGGCAGCTATAATCTGCTTCTTCCAATTAGCAAAGAATGGGGAAGAATTTCTGTTTTTAAATGCTGTTCAATATGGGCAATGTTACGTCAGTTCCATCCACCGAGAAATTCAGAACTTCCTTGCACCCAGCCTGATTCTGTTGCAGAAGCATTGTGCTGCAATTGTAACATATTTGCTAAAGCCCTGGTGTTAATTCACACTGAAGCCAAAACCTGATCACAACAGGCAGGTGAGATTGTCCAGGTGTTCCTGGCAGAAGCACAACTGAACCTGTGCTGCAGCAGTGCAGGTGTTGTGCAGCCACACCTCCCTCTGCACCTGCACTACTGTGCCTGCTCTTGTTTCCAGGCTCCCACATTGTCTGGGATAAAGAAATTCCATCTCCAGGGAGCGCTGGCATTTGGAGTTGTGCAGTTTGTCTGTGCACAAGAGAAATACCTTCATACCTGAGCATATAACTATACATGAGAGCACATAACTACTGCTCTACTACATGCAATCCTTAAAAGCTACACAGTACATGCCACCTGCTAATAACCAGTAAGAGGCTATTATAGCCTTTTCTGGACATTGTTATTTTAAAATAAATGTGTAAATCTACTAACTAATAGTTACACATTCTGGATCCAGTCAAGGAATGAGCAGGCTGTTAAGAGAAGTCCCATAAAGCTGACAATTGCTCTGCCACTGCTTAGCACAAACAATTTTTGTTGCCATCGAAAGCATATTGACAGTCTATATTAGCATTTACTGGACCTTGAAACCAGCATGTTTCTGCCTCCAAATGTTCCTCATAGAGCAAGGGTGCTGAAATCCTACAAATACCTTCTTTCTGTTCTTTCTTTTCTTCTGTTCAGTTTCACCTTTATTTCAGAGGGGGGACTTCTAGACTTTTCTGTGCTCTGAGCAAAGATTTAGTGCTTCAGAAGAATACATCTGGGCTATTCTGCCTGCCTCCTTCCTGCCACTACAGCACACAGGAACTGGACTGAGGGCACAGGACTCCTCAGGTAACATCAATCCTGGCTCTCCCTGTCAGCCCCAGTTTATGTTTTGAATGCTCTGTGGTTGTGAGCAAGGCAGGAGGCACAGGGTGCAGAGGCACTCCCACTCTGCTGCAAAGGATAATTCTCTGCTCCCGGGCACTCTGCCCCTTTCAATCACTGCCAGCCTTGGGGGGTTGGCTATGCTTCAGCTCGCCTCCAAATGAAGCTATGGAGGAGGATCCAGGCAATTCAGATGGTGTGGGATGGATGTCAGCGAGCTGGACCCTCAGTAATTAATGGTTCATAAAGATTCTTGGTATCCAAAATGAGCCTGGTTATGTGACAACATCAATCAGTTCCAGGGGGTGATCAGAGGCAGGTGAGAGGAACAGGTCTCTGCCATCCCTCTCCAGGATGTGCCTGGGGAAGGGTCATGGCTGGGCTTCTTCCAGGTCTTGTTATTACTCACAACATCCCCTTTGTGCTCTGACAGTGAATGTAAATGCCCCCAAAATCTAAGGCCTGCAAAGGACAAGAGGTGAGGTACCCTCGAGCCAAACTTCTCAGGTTTGTGTCAGCTATTCCATTCCTCTGCTAAAGGTGCAATATCAGACTAAAATAATGAAAAATGGGGTAGAGTTTCACTGAAGTAAGGTCATTTTCGTGGTAATGTTTGCCTGAAGTAGGACTGAACAAATCACCAAAAAACTCTCAGGGGTTTTGTCAGGGCACTTTACCACCTTAACCACCGAATGAGATGTAAACATGTATTTAACTCCTCGGTGCAGAAACCAAATAACAAAACACCTTTTTTTTATTTTTCATTCAACCAGTAAACAACATTCAGTGACTAACAAGAAAGAGCTAGTTGTGGAAGAAATATTACTTTTGCAAGAATTACTGGATTTTGTGGAAAGAAATTTCATTCAGAATTGAATTTGATTCACTTCATTCAGAATTCTCCCCCATCATCCTTTTTTAAATCAATATTTAAATTTATTACTTAAGAAAAAGAAATAAAATATCTCCTCACCCCTGTAAGCTTTATTATTTAAAAAAAATGCCTTGATTAAATGAAGAAAAAGAAAAGATGAATAGACAGCTAAATATCCTCTAATAAGAAAAGTTAATAAGGAAAATGGTTCTAATATTTCTTTCTCTGATAATGGCTCCATTGTTTTGATTGGAGAGGCAGAAGTGAAGCGTACACTCAGTGCTGCATTCCCACGACTAAATCACCTGTAAGATTGCATTTTGCATTTGAAAGCTCTTTGACAATGTCTGTTCCAGAGTAGATGCCTTCGCTTCTTTGATGCAGTTAAGCAATTTTGCACAATCATGTAATGGATTAAATTAAACTTAGTCTTCCTTGAATGTTTTTATGTGAGATCTGGGTTAGAGATGGAGCTCAGCAGCATCCATTCACAGTGAAGAACATACTTGAAGACATTTTGCAGGATGGGCTCAAGTCAAAGAATCAAAATTAGAACACAAGCCTTTATCTGTACAGAAAAAATATGCCCTGTTTTGAGTCACCTTACTTTTTTTTTTCTTTCTACCTCTGAGCTGGAATATTGAATTGCGCCATTTTGTACTCTTTCATAAACACCTTCTGAAGGTGGGGAAAACAAACAAACCCCACTGCACTTAAAACCTCAATATTTTATCCCAATAAGAAGTTTGGAGAGAAAAATGAGAAGACTGCAAGTTCTTTTGTGTCACCAACAGCAAACCACCCACTCTTCATCCCTGGAAGAGCTCAAGGCCAGGCTGGATGGAGCTCCAAGCAACCTGGTCTAGGGGAAGGTGTCCTTGTCCACAGCAGGGGATTTGGAAGTAGATGATCTTTAAGGTCCCTTCAGACCCAGGCCACTCTCAGATCCTATGATTCACATCATTGATGAAAAATGGAGCTGGTAGGAGGGGGAAAAAAAAACCCTCACTAAAAAGTTGCTTTCATCTTATAAATTTAACTTCTATTTAATGAAGGCAGTAATGAGCAAATGAAACATTTTGTAGGTATTTGCTATGATATAAAATAGACATGGGGAGTCCATTTTGGGGAAAAATACCCTTGATCAGGCAGTGTGCATTTAATAACATAGCAGAGAGCATAAGCATTTAATAAAAAAATAAATCTAATAATTAGGCCTCATTTTTTACTACCTGGCTTGTATTTAAAGGTCTGGTTTAAGGTACAAATGGAAAGTTCCCCTTTGATTTCAGGAGACTTTGGCTATGTGTTGCTTAATAACAGCTTTGCTAATGAAGTGTCTGTTGGTTACTGGACATGACATTTCCTGGCATTTTAAAAAACTCTTCTAAATATACAGAAATTGTCTACTTTTGGAGTTTCTTAAGAATGAGGGGGAAAAAAAGCAGCAGCTGACACTATGCTAGCCAACAGAATTTCAAATACTTATTTTAATATTGAAAAGGGGGATTTTGCACTTAGCCCTGATAATGGCCAGTAGAAGGGCCTGTCTCTACTCTTAACACAACCAACCTGCTTGGGCTGCACCACCATTCGCATCCCCTTTTCTTCAACTTAGTGTCTGCTTTGTTTTATTCTGAATGAAACTCAAAAAATTCTAAAAGTTATTTGGGTTGAAACTGTAAACCACATGAAACCCCTGCTAAAACTTAGGTTTGTTTTTTTTCCTAAGCTTAGTCAGAATTCTAGCCAAATTGGCAAACATGATCAGAGCTTCAGGTTGGTGCGTGTGAAACAAAAATCCCCCAAAATCGGGAAACCAAGTCACTTTTGCCTTATTTTGGGGATTTCTGTGGAGAACATTAAACAGCCCTGTGTAACAGGATTAAAATAAATTTAACTTCCAGGGTCTGAAATTTCTTCCTCCAGGGTTTAATGACAGTTTTATTAACATAAGTTGATGCAGGATTAGACCGTTAAATATTTAAATCCCAACACTTCCTGAAATTAATCTAGAAAGGGGAAAATTTCAGCCTGTTCCTTACCTAAAATAATCTATTCCACCAATGTGCTTCTATGGTCCACTCGTCTCAGAGATGATTTAGGAAATGAGATATGGAGTCACCAGTTAATTTACTTTTGGCTAAATTTGCCTGGAATACTTCTGAACAATTAGCACTCTGGTCCGAAGGACAAAATTACTTTGACAAAGTCATGACTAGGGGCTGCTCCATGACGTGTTCAGAGTCCGACATTTTTGGTACATGTCTGGAATTGACAGTGACTCAATGCATAAGGATATCCTTTCATATTCATTTATGTGATAACCTCACTTTTGTTGGCACAGGAATATGTTGTCTTTTAACCTGACTTAAGGAGCTGGCCCTAGAAATAGTCTTCATCTTTTTGGATAGCAAGTTGGAATCAAGATTATTTTGACAGATGGCATCTAGCCTGTCTAATATGCATTTTACCTGCTCCATAAATATTGATGACTTTAATACATTTGTGTTCTGCCATATGCTTCTTAAAGGTACACATCCAAAACTTGACTTGGTGTGTGATTTAGACAGAATTAATCTCCATTTTGTAGTACTATAAATGAGATCACAATCACACGTGTTTTGTCTGATGTTGGAAGATTAAAAACGGTGTGTGTGAGGGTGCAGGGTTAACTCCAGCAGATTTACATCCCATTCCCTCTCAGTCCTGATATTGTGGACATTGCAAAGTACAAAGGGAATATGTCTTTATAATATAAAATATTTAACACAGCAAGGAGTTTGGACAAAGGAAACCCCCTGCCTCACAAGGTCCTGCCACTTGAACCACACTTAAAGCATTTTTTCTCTCTCCATTTAAAAAACCCTTCAGCTCTGTCACCTCCTATGAGTGCCATATAAAATACCTCAAAGAAAAAAATATCATAAAGATTGGATACCTACTAAATCATGTTTTTTAGAGTCTCAACTGTAAGAGCATCTCATATGCACACTGATATACTGCACAGATATTCCTCTGCAGCAGCCATTTAAAAGACGCTGCTCCATGTTTTCTGGAGGAGGATTGTTTGCTTTATGCAAGGACAGTTCCTTTGAACTCAGTCATTTCCAAGGCAGATGGGGTGCACAATTAGCCCTTTTATTATTAACACCACTTTCCTGCTTCTCCACCAAGGTTACAGACTCGTTCACAGGGCCGTCACTGAAATGGGAGCGGGGCCAGGGCTGCTGGCAGGAAAAGGGAAGATATGGGCAAGCGAAAGCCCAAGAACCATTCCCCCAGGCTCCCCTGGCCTTGAAAAAAGCAGAACTGCTTCCAACGGGAAGAGCCTTGTGCCCCACAGCTGGGAGAAGTTGGCTTTGACTCCCAGCAGTTTTTCCTCTGTTGCATTTGCCACCTTGTCTCATCAAGCAAAAAAGGCAGCCTTAGCTCTGCCCCTCTTCACATTTCACTGCTGCTGCTTCCTTTGTCCACTGCAATCAGAAATCGTTCAAATAATGCCTGGGACAATCTCTGCGCATGTATTTGTCAAGGTATTCTGCAATACAGCTGAATATAGCAACACACAAAAAATATGGCATGCCTTCATAGTAAACTGTAGGAAACCAGAGCAATACTTCAAAATTTCATAAAATAGAAAATAATGCAAACTTACATTTTTGCATCTGTTTGAAATGACAGAAGGATAACATTTTTGCAAAGAAAAAGTATTTTGAAACAGAATTGAGGATTCCCAGTGAAAGGGTTTTTCTCAAAAATGATGAAAAACTTATAAAAATTACAACATTATATAATTGCAGTTATAAAAAAATTTGTGAAAGATAAATTTCTACTCTGTCATGTGCACAATTTTTCTAGCTATTTCCAGAGAAATGAGAGATTAAAATTCAGTTAGAATCATAGAATATCCTGAGTTGGAAGGGACTGTCAAGGATCACTGAAGTTAGAATTATGATAAGAGCATTTACTAATATTTCCCCATATTGAAACCTATTTGCTTTTGGTTTTTTGGGTTTTAGTTTTGTTTTTGTTTCTTTTTCTTGTGAAGTGTCTGCTGTTAATTACTGTGCCATACAAGGAGAAGATAGTGCACCCTAGCTCATCAGTGAGGGAAGGAAAAGAGAATGAGAAAACCTGCTGGGCATATTTGCAGAAAGAATTGCTTGATAAATAATAACCACTTTAGGGCTCAGCATGTAAAAGTAGAGGTGAGTGGTCCCACTGATGTTTCTGTACATTAGTGATGGCAGAGGCTGTTTGCTGGCAGTGAACTCACACAGGGGCCACAGCCAGCGTGGTGCTCACAGGAGAAATGCAGGCAGCTCAGTGCTCTGACTTTGCTACCCCAAGTTTATTACAAAGGCACCCCAAGCACCATACAAAACCACCAGGAAGGTTTCTCTGCAAAGCATTTAGCTAAACTATCTTCAAAATAAACAAAAGTTTTACCAGTCTTTTTTGGTTTTTTCCAACCAAGTTGTAAAAGGCTTGGTGTGTGTCCACTGTCATTAGTTTAAATTCCCTCACTCACAGTCAGGATTTTTCCCTGGGCACTAATTCCCCACATGGCAGTCCCCAGCAGCCACACATCATGGTATTTATCAAAACTTGAAGCTACAGTGACAGCACTGTCCTGAAATTTGTGCTTCTTATAGAGGGGCTAGGCCATGAAGGATGTTTTGCATAAGATTTGGTTTGCCTGAGTAGATTTTAACTGGCTATTTGATGAAGTAGTAAAGGCAAACTGGCAAAGGTAAACTCAGTTTTATGCCCACACAGAAGTGATACTCCCTAAATTAAAGCTTGGACAGGGCTCACCGTACTCTTAAAAAATATTTGGGAAAAAACAGCATCAGCCTATGCAGAGTTCAAAGATAGGTCAGACCCCTGCTAGATGTAAAGCACTAAAGCATCCCTGGCTTTTGTGTGTTCAAATCAATTTTCACCAGCTAGGAATACATCCTGGCTCTGCTTGGATGAGGCACAAAGAAAGCCAGGGACCACAAGAAGAGCTGGCATTTCTGAAGCCAATTGTAATCTCTGGTTTAGCCCATAAGAGATGGCTGGGAGTCAGTCCTCGGCTGGAGCAGAACATGGTAATTTGGGCAGGTGCTAAAACACAGGAGCTTGGCAGCTGTGAATGGGAAAGAGAAAAATGAGTGCTCCTCCAGCTTTCACTTGTGATTTGACACCTCTAAATGTGGGCAAAGGCTGAATCAATTCAGAAGCTTGAGTGTTTGGTCAAACCAACAAGCAATACACAAAATAAGCAGAAACACAGCAAGAAATGGCTTTCCTTGTGTGGCTTCTAGGTAGATCAAAACCACAATAGAAAAAACCTGTCAGAACAATATATTTATTTATTTTTGGTACTGCCAGTTTAGTACTAGTTCTAAAAAATACTACAGCAAATTACAACTCCTATGCTACTAGAGGTTAACCAATGATCTGCAACCCCCACAAGAAATGAAGTAATTTTTTTCCCCCACTCTCTTGTTTGATTCAAACTATTTTTTCAGGTACTGCAGTTATTTGTATTTTTGCAGTTTAGCTGTTCTCAACAGCTGTTCTCTGCCTGCTGTCCACTGACATCACATTGAACAATCACTTGCAAAATTGCATCTCTTCTTACATCAGCTCTGTCCTCTAAAACACTCAAGTGTTTGGATGAGAGAACAGCTCACTGCATTGAGACTGGGGCCTGCACTGGGCACAGCAATGTGAACGTGCTTCTTGCTTTGCCCTCAGTTTTCAGCAATGCTCATTTGACTCTGTGGTTCTTCACCTGATGTCCCAGCAGTCCTATTATCTGTAATGTGTCCTTCTCCAACTCATTTTGTTGAAATGCCAGAGAATACAACTGACAATCCCCAAACGTAATTTATCTGAAAGATTTCCTAACAGAAAGAGTAATCTCTCAACGTGTTTTTAAGAGAATGAGGACTCTGCACATAACTGAAGAATCCAAGAGTCTTTCAACCATTTTTCTTCAATCTGAATGTAATTACCCATTGTAGCAATTCAAATCAGGTATTAGTTCAATTTTGGGCTCAAGTTCAGGGAATTCTTATCTTGGCAAATAAGAAGCTCTACTAGCATTTCTCTGTTTCCTATCAAAGCACCTCTCCAAGGAAAGCAGGTACTGCAGCCTTAGTTCAGAGAGCACAAGTGCAGGATTTTAGGCACCTGTCTAATCTCAGTATTGGTGACTTCAACAGAGAAACCAAAACCACAACTCTGTTTCCAATATACCTAAATCATTTGGAAGCTGATATGGTGAAAGGACAAAACCCCTGTGTTCACAAGTCGTGGGCCACTGAAATCTGGCAACAAGCTTTATTTCCATGTTTTCTTTTTCCTAATATGCACACAAATCACTTCTGAAGTCACACGTATTCTGTAAAAGAGTTCAGGAGCTCCTTTTATTTTCTGTCTTGGATTTGTAGTGATAATGTGTCACAGAACACTCCCAGAGGAATAACCTTTGTATTCTGTAAAAGAGCTCAGGAGCTTCTTTTATTTTCTCAGTCTTGGATTTGTAGTGATAATGTGTCACAGAACACTCCCAGAGGAATAACCTTTCACCCCATCGGTTTGTTTACTATGGCATTTCTTGGTTTAATAAAGGAGGTCCCTAACATTAAAACTTTTCTTTGCTCCGAAGGTTTTGTTATTGCTATTGAAAATTATTTCATTATTTCAGAGGGCTCATTTCAAATCAGTATCACATCTTTCTTTTGTTCATATCCCCATAACCTATAAGAAATAGCAGTAAAGTTTTCTCTTCATTACCTTCCCCTCCAATCTCATTACTTCATGTTTCTTTATGTTGAATTGGATGAGTCACTCAAGTTTCTAATTCAAGTTTTGAAACCATTCAGATTTAAATTACATGCTTCAGACCATCAGCAAGTAACATCTCATAAAGGTTGGGGTTTTTTTTGGTGTGAAGAAGCATAATATAAGTCCTAGCAATGCTGATAGTGCTCTGTACATTTAGTCTTTTCTGCAGTTATCATTTTCAGTATGCAGAATATTCTATTAAGTAGTACACAGCTCTCAAGGGATTTACATATATATTATTTATGGAGGAACCCCTACCATTATATAATCCTAACAACCTTGTTGGCTAAGTACTTCCACCCAGGGAAGCATTTCATCTTGTCTCAAGAATATTTCCTAATAACTTTACTGCAGTGAATTTCTTGCTCTCTACTTCAACAAGTAACAGTTAATTCTCAAAGGGTTAATTTCTCACAATAGAAAGAGCTTCTAAGGCCTCTGCAAAACTCTCATCAGCCTTTTATTTACCCAGTGCTGTGTAGTAGTTACTGTACAGTCAGATTCAGACAGGAGAAGGACAATTCAGTACTTTTAATTCCTCTGTGGATACACTACATGGCCCATGTATGAAATATTCCTGAGCCTAAGGCTCTCTATTTAGAAAGTGGATATAATAATATGTAACATATATATGCAAATGTAAAGAAATAGATGGGATTTTAGATTTTAAAGAGTGGTCTTACAAACCTTGTTCCATTTTTTAATCCCTATGCAGTGGAATATTTCCTAGTACAAAAGACTTATAACCTTCAGTAACGCCATTGTTTAATTTCTTGTGTTAAGTCTTTTCTGGTTGAGCACCAGAAAATCAGTGACCTTCACTGAATCATGGGAACTATTGGGAACAGTTTCTACTTCTTATTCACACATTTCCTGACTGGTAGAGACAGGAGGGGAAGACTTAAGCCCATTGCTGGTGTGGAATGAATATACCATGACTTCTAGAGAAGAAAGTTTTGCCTTTTATTAATCAAAACCAGAGCAAAACAAAACCCAAAACCAAAGCAAATGCTCCTGATCTGTTCCTTGACTCTGCAATATCTTGTCTTCTATTTTTGCTTGAGATTATGTGCACAGTAGTGAATATTAAGAAAATCTCTACAAAGCATGTAGAGATTCTGGTACATCTGGTACTTTGATTACATTGTTAACTCAGGTAAGGAAGGAAATAAATACTGATATCAAGAGGACAAGCATTTTAACCAAAATGCAGCTATGATTAAATTGATAGTAGTAGCAAACTGCTTTTATGTTGGGAATTCAGCACAATCAATAATTTTCAGAGCACTGCAGCAGCAGGAAGACTACTCATTAAATTAAGTCAAAATCACCTTGTGAATGGATTCAGCATTGGGAATAAACACTGTTATAATGCTGTTATAATTTATTTTGATATATAAGTGAAAACTCATAACAGTTTTCCCCGCACTCCCTGTTCTTCTGTTAAATTTGTTTGATTCCATTGCTCCCTCTGGGCTGCACAGGTGTACATGCTACAGAAATTTGGCTTGATGCACATTTACCTTTTTCCTCCAAACACACAACTTCTTGGGAAGCTCTTAGCTTCCACTTACAGAAAAAGAAAAATCACATTATGTAAATGGCAAATCAAAATTCAGCAGTTACTAATTGCTAAAAAGTCTCTAAAAACCTGCATGTTTAGTGGTAGTGCCATCCCAGAACTTCACAGCTCTTGCCCTCTGCTCTCCTGTGGCACAGTTCTGCCACAGGAACCCGCACCAGTAACTTGAACTCGTGTCAGCCAGAGCCAGAGGGCACAGCATAAGATCCCTGGTTGTAAATATCACTAGACCACTCTGAAGTAGGCTCATTTCTGGCTTTGCCTTAAGCATCCTTTGAAGGGCTAATTCTGTTTCATTTCCCTCTATTTTCAGCTATTTAGCATAATTAATTTGATCAGCCCAGCGAAAAGAATGCTTCTTTCCTTCATGCTGCAATGATGGAATTTCTTTGACCCCTATTTCTACCTTTTAGATATAAGAGGTTCACATATTTTGAAATAGCCACTACTGCATTATGAGAAGTTATATTTACAGAATAATTACTTCAGTAAGTGAAAATACTTATTTCTAAAATGGCAAATTTTTAGATTGCCTTGATGCCCTGAACATTTACACCTCCTGTCATGTTGCTCCAGATAAATATCTTTGCAGGAAACTGAATTGTGTAACTTTTGGAAAGCATGGGAACTATGAAAAAGTGTATGCTTCATAATAAGAAAATTATGACCTTTTAGGAAAAGTCAATGTAACTGTACAATATTAGCAGTTCATTAGTAACTGGTAAGGAGAAATGCAGCTCTGATTAAATCCCAATTCATGTCTAAACTTGAAGCTAGCTTAACCTTAAAGATTTTGAGGTCATGAAAAGTCCAATAGACCTGCAAGAAGAATGATATTGTACCCTGAAACTCAATCACACTTTCTAGAAAACTTTTTGATTATTTTTTTAATGGGACTATCTGTTACTACAATTCCAATTCAAAGCTCTCAAGCATATGCCAAACTTTTGATTAAAGTTCTACACTTAAATCAACATGTGATTAAAATCTGTTCCCCCTGAGAATGCTGTTGCAGATTTCAGGTGTGCACCCTCTCTGTTCTGTGTTACCTGCACTCAGAGCACGCAGAGATGTTCTTTGGATGGCAGGTAGTATTTTCCTCCATTACTTTCTCATCCTTACTCCTGTAAAACTTGTGCTGCTTGTCCAGGGTCTTAAGGAGAAGAGACAGCAGCAGATGTGGGATTTACCTGGGTTGCTTCTACCACTAGCTTATATTATTATTTCTTCATATAGAGCTTTCAATACGGTTCTGGAGGCTATACATTTGTAAGCAACGAGGCAGAGGGTGGGCTCATAGATCACAGTGTCCTGCTCTCAATCCATACAACATCCCAGATGCTGCACTTGTGGATTGGGCACACAAGAACCCACCTCAGCTTCACACCAACTCCATCAATCCTCATCATTCTTTCTTTTTTTAAATAGACATGCTATGATAATAATTAGGTTTTTGTTCAAAGCAGCCATTCTGTAAGATGATACTCAAGGTAATACTTTTATTTTTATTTTATGGGCTCTTGTTTTGTTTTGTTTACAATTATCAGTGCCTGCTCCGGGTTCTCCAGAGAGGTTTTTTCTGAAGCAGGTGCATTTTCAGCTCATGTAATGGATTTAGAGATATTTGGCCATAAATAGATAGTGTTAAACGCTGCTGTAAAAATGAGATAAATGTTTATTACCCAAAAGGTTAATAAAAAATCCACTTGGGACCCTCTAGAAAGGAATTAATCCCTTTAAGTCTGTATTGAACCAGTGACAGTTACGCAAGATTCACAAGCAAATTGCATCCCTAAAACATCTTAAAAGCAGAAAAAAAAAGTCCCAGACTGCACACCACAGTAAATGGAGGGAAGGAATTCATGAGATAGGTACCATTTATTATCTAATTTAAGCACTTAGTAGCAGCATCTGTTTACAAATAACCACTTTCAGCATTAGATAAGTCCCATGTTAGGCTACTGTTCCTCCCCAACTTTATTATCAAACACTATGATTTTATCAGGGTAACACAGAAAATCTCAGCTGAAAAACAATGAGCTGTAAAACAGTCAGCAATCCAAAATGTCAGCAGGAAGAGAAGAAACACTTGCCAGGCACAAGACTTTCCATGCATATACAATATTTTCCCTGAATTTCATAGGTTCTTACTCCTAGTTTTAATGGACTAAACGCATTTGACTTTTTACTCCCATTACACCTTGCTGCTGAATACAGAAATGACATTTAGTAGCCTGGATGGAAAAATAATTTAATTTTATAGGAGTACAGGTGATATTACAACCATCAGACCTGACAGCTGCCAATGACAAGGTGAATGTAACATGATCTGTTTACACAACACACAGTCCTTCAATGCAAACTCCTCCACACAGGCACCTTTCCTCCTCCCCTTGGGGGCAGGCAGAACCTACACTCTCCCAAAATCAATATCCTTGTGGCCTCCCAAGGTTTTCAAGCATTCTCTTCCCTTATTTCCATTCATACCTCACTTCTTTTCGTTGTAAGTCTGCTTTTCCCAATCAATAGAATGGATAGCGAAACCTCTCTATTCATCCTAGAGGTGATTAGTGGAGTTAAGAATAATTTGGCCCTCTAAGTCTTAAACAACCTTGCTGTCATCCCCCCCTTCTGGCTGCCTGCTAGAATGAGACAATAAATCCAAGTTTGCTTCCTCAAAGGAATCCAGTGGCTGCCAGGGATGGTGGATTTGGGATAGCTAACTGGTGTCCCAGGATTTACAGATCCATATGTTTCAGAGGGAAATGAGCACATGGCTATAGCAGGAGACTCCTTCAATATTTTAAGTTATTCCCTGGCTGTAGAGATATTCATGATTCAAAACAATGGGCTTCAGTTGACTGATGAATATTGTCTCCCAAAAAGCCATTGAACACCAAGTGTACTTTTCAAAAAGGACACAGTTTGAAAAGTATCTGTATGCAGGCAGTCCTGCAAATTTGTTGCATTTACTTTTTTTAGAAGGCTGGCATAAGATACAGGGATTACAGGCTCAAAATTCTTAGTGGGTCCTACAGTGTTTGGCACATCTTTGTTGTTTTTTTCCTTTCCAATTGCTTCCATCTCCATGTAAAGGCATGAAAAAAATGACCCTCTGAGGTTGTCAGGGTCTGACAAGGAAAATGTTGGAACTAAACTGATGCAAAATTTGGCCAATTGCTATTGTTTCTTTTTCAGGCCATTGTATTCAAATACTGGTTTTATTTTCTCAAAAGAGTCATGCAATTATTTTATGCTGTCTTTCCTCTTCTGTTTATTGTCCCTGATACTTTCCCCAACAAAACAAAGGTTTTAGGAAATTTGCACTTTTATACTCCCAACCACTAAAACCCAGGAAGATTTTTTTTTCTATTATTAAATACAAAATACTTTGAGATATAACCATTCCTTTGGGTGTATCTTTGGTAGCATGGAACAAAATTATGAAACTCCAGTTTATTTTATACTATGATGCTGTTTGCTAGAAATATATCCTGAAGTTAATGAAGTATCACTGCACATCAGAAGTTTAATCCAGATCCTTCAATCCCCCCAAATTTTGTGATATTTTAAGCTAGAGCAGAGCTCCATTTAACCCTGCCTTTGCATATCCCCAGGTTGGAGTCCTGGGCTGATGAAATAGCCTAACTCCATCCTGAGATTGACAAGTTATTAATTAGGACAGCAGGCCTGTCACAACCTCTAAGCCTCACCAGCACTTCCACTGGTTCCTTAGAGAGATGTATTGTCGCCTACTATTGGGATTAAACTTCTCACTTCCAAAATATAAGCCTCAATCAGGGCACTGGATTGAAAATGACTCTATTAGTATTTTTGCAGCCTCTTGGCCTGTATCTCTTCCAGTCTGGATTTAAGGATGAAGTCTCAGATCATTGAAGTCAATGGGAGTTTTGCCACTAGCTTGAATGGGGCCAGAATTTTACTCTACATATTTTACAAGGAATCCTGAGAGAAAGAATTTAATTAACAAAGTAGATTAACAAGTGCAATGGTTCAAACACAGCCTTGAAATATCCTCAGTTGTCTTAATAATGGAGATTGTGGCTCAGATAATGTAGGGCAGGACCTGACCTACAGAATCTTGCTATGGTGGCTGAGAAAGCAGCAGCCAATGCCACAAACTCTGATCAAATAATAGTGAATTACTATTGTAGGATAAAGCTCAAAGTACACAGAAAAATCCCTTGAATTAACAATGCTGTTGGACTCCAACAAAATAAAGGGAAACTTTTACAAGGGATTAATGAAGGATTCTTGGGACTCCCTGTAAATTGAACTCTTGCCTTGACACAAAGGCATGGTGAAAACACACAGACTTGGAATCGGCAGGAATTGTGTGTTTTCATATTACTGTTTCCATTGTATTTATTATTCTCTAACGAGGCCATAAACATACAATAATGCCAATCAGATGCAGCATGAACTCTATTTAAGAGAGTTTTCAGTTGCATTTTTACCTTCCACCAGTTTAGGCAGGGAGCAGCTTGTGTGTAAATATAGTGTGAAGACAAAAAAAAAAAAATCACAAACAAAAAACCCACCAGCAAACAAATAATTTTATGGGAAAATGTGCATGCTAGTGTTTTACTGAGAATGTTGTATCCCGTTTGAAATATTCACATTTACTACCAGGTACCCTGAAGAATGGCCACAGTGCTAAAACATGAGCGCTTTTGCAGCTCTACTGGTTTAGAGACAGCTGCTTTTGTTGGATTAGATTCACAAGAAAAGCTCTAGCCAACGCCATGTAGGTCACCATGTGGGGTTCTAGCACTTGCCACACTGCAAAAACATTATTTAAGACCAAATTTTGTGAAGGAGCCAAAGGCCCTCTGTAGCATCTGGGTGTGCTGGTTTCTAGTTCATTGCTCAGAGAAAAATACATGGTTTCAAGACAGAAAATGGAAAGGGATTAATAGAGGGATTTTTGTACAATGCAGATCAATGCCCAGGCTCAGATTTGAGTCCCCTATGCATATATCAAAGCCATCGATGTACAGCTTTATAGTCACTGCTTTCAAAACATCCACAGGCCTGTAGACATCATGTAGAATTAGCACAAGTACAGAATGCAGAAAAGCAACACCACTAAGAATGCGTATCTAATTGCACCCCAGTCTGGCTAATACCAATTTCCACAGTAAAGCTATAGTCATAACAATTTAAAAAATCCTACCTTTTCCTTCCTACCCTTTCCAGTCGGCCTTTCTCAAAGCACCTCCAAATGGATACTATTTAACTGCTAGGTTTGAGAAAGGACTTACTTGCCTTAGATTAAGTTTCCAGTGAGCATGAGTCAACACTGCAGATTTCTGCATTACCAATGTAACATACACTGGGCTATCACACCTATTAGCTGAGATCCCCAGGACTGCTCCAGTATGGAGACTACACAAAATCACATTCCCATCCTTGGGAGAGTTCAAGTCTAGGTCATTTTGGCAACAGACATGAAGGAAAAGCAGTGCTGTTCTTGGCTGTCCTGGAAAAATAAAAGTCCAGCTTCAGTCAGTTTGGGTCTATGAGAAGGGCAAGACTCTCATCCAAACTTTGCTCTTTACACAGCTAGACATGTTAGATGTTGACTAGCACAGTCCAAATGAGGAATCATACCAAAACCTGGGGTACATGCAATTCTGACTAAACCTAGGAAAATATGTAAAAAACTGACTGATGACCAACAGACAACACTGTCACATTCACAGAGAACTGAGGAAGCACTCAGAGGAGAATATTTCCTTAAAGCAATGCAAGACATCCCCATCATTATTTTTATAAAAACTTCCCATAAAACCTTACTTTAAAAGCATAAACAACAGTCCTCTTTTCCCACCTACCCCATTTGCAGTTCCTTCTCTGCCAAGAAGATGCCACAGAGCTCTCCCTTATCATGCACCACCAGAAGCAAAACCTGCTCTGCCACCAAGGTGAGGCCCTCAAAAACACCTGGGTGCATCCCTGGGGTTTAAAAAGATTCAGCTGGGTATGATTCAGGCTCACCTGGGCCTGCCTTCAGGATCTTTACACCTAATAATGCTGTCTACAAAAGACTGAGCTGGAAATGGCTTTCAGGTGAAGAAACTAATCAAATGCAAAGACCCAGGTTGTCCCCATAAGCATGAAATGGCAAAATGCCTTTTTTTTTTTTTAACAGAGTCGTTTTCCAGGATGGATTTATATCCTGCAGTGTTCACAAGGCCTGTGTTTTCACAGCATTTGAGGCAAACAAAATGCTCTTGATGAAATACCAGCTCTTACTATGTGCAGAATATGGCATTAAATTCAGAGAGCAAAGGAAGAAGTGCTTTACTTGCCTTGAGGGGAATTGAGAAGTGACAGTAGGCACTTAACAACAAGTTCCAATTACAGCATTTAAATATAATTGCATACTCTGTTAATCTGTGTCAGGGTGGCATCATTTTAATATGATTGTCACAGACTCTTTCTAATATTATGAGTGATGTAAGTGAAGCTGAGCCTATGGAAAAAGTTCAATTCCAGGTCTTAATATACACTGTAATTCTGTCTGTCAATTATGCTACAGAAGAGTTCAAATAAAGGTCTGGGGATCTAGAGGATGTAGCTACCTTTATTAAAGTACTTCTATTGTAAATACATGTATGGGTCAGGAGACAGTTATCATTTGGTCTTGTTATTTTTTATGAGCCTACTACTATTAGAATAGACTCTTGTGTATAATCATTTAGATGTGTCAGGGAATCTTATTTCAAATGGAAATCATGAAGTGAAATAACAAAAATTACAGCTTGACCTCTGCAAAAATGTTCATCTAGCCACTCCTACTTGTGCATTATACACAGTGTTACAGGACAAAATTATAACCCAAGGATCAAAACTACTTTGTATATCTTTTATAAACTCCAAACTTTTCCTTATATAATTTAAAATTAACTGCACAAAGATTGGATATTGATGTCTAGTAGGTAAACTTCAAAACTTAAAATAGGCATTACTTTTCTGGCAGTGGTAAAAATGTGTCAGACTGTTTCTTCTGGTGTAAAAACCACATGAAGGTGTTTCCCGCCTCCTTGCTCCCCCTCATCTAGGTCTGCATTGGGATTTACTGCCTCCACAGTTGTGCTTTAGGAATTGATTAAATGCACTTCAAACTTCATCAGAATTTATATAAGTTGAACAATGTCTGTTTTTAAAGGTTTTTTTTTTGTCCAAACCAGCACCTAATCTGGTTTAGAAAACACAGTTGCATCAACAAAAGTATTGCAACTCAGGAGCTGAAATCGACAACAGCAGTAAAGGGAGAGAAATTGTTTATTACAAGCTTCCCAAGGTATTTTCTACTGCTGGAGGGCATTTAAAACATCTCTATACAGGCACAGACTTCTGGTCCTACACCTCACCAAGTGCTGTACATGTTCTGGAGGCAGTATACATAAACAGAATTTATCAAAATTCATCCACCTCCTTGGAAGAATCCACTTTTATTGTAGTGGTGATCATGATCAACCAACAGAATAAAACAGGAAGGAAGCTCCATGAAACAGAAAGCAAAGAATGGAATTACAAGGCAGAGATTATTAAAACTTCCTAATCTTTGTGCAAATCATCACTAGATCCTTCAACAAGTTTATATCTCATATTAAAATATCACTGCCACCAACAAAACTATCCCCGAGCACCATGCTGGCACTCGGGTTGCTGTAATCGTGCAGGAAGGATGCCACTTACTGAATCACTGGATTTTCCTTGGCGGTTTCCCATCCAGCACTACAGGGCTTGGCTGTGTTTAACTCTCAAGATCAGGCAGGATTTCGGCCAACATTGCATGGCCACATATTTTCTTAACCCTCCGACCAGCTGCCATGATAAAATTACAAGTCGCAAATGCCCAGCTACATAATTCCTTAAATTTAGGATGGTCTCTTCTAATATTTTATTGCCCCGGTTACTTTTATTTATCTGTCAGTCTATTTTCTCTGTAGTCATTTATGGTTTTCAGGATAATTTTTAAGCAGATTTTCTTTCATGGAAAGAACCAAATAATATCAAAATATGGAGTTTCTCCTAAAATGACCTTTGCTGAAACAATGGATATCCTGGGGGCTTATGAGAAAAGACCCAAAAAAGAGATGTGCATTTTGGAAATCAGTGAAGCAAGTGAGTGATTGTCCTGTGAGCCCTTGGACAACACTGCACAGAGCTACCATATGCTTCCTAGTGCTCCCTAACTGCCAGCTGTCTCCACCTTGCTCCTTCCAAATGGCAGAGGAGGCAGCTGAATTGCCAAAATTGATGTTTTGACCTGCAGTTACAGGCAAAGAACAGGCTTGGGGTCGGTTTGATAAGAACATAAGCTACATGTAAGTAGAGCAAGGACAAAAAAAGGTCATATTGTTCCACTAATGTCATGCGAGGGTAACTGAGGAAAAATAACAATATAGAGGCATTTCTGCTAAACTAGTGGGAGATGAAAACAAAGCCCAGTTTCTAAGCAGCATTTTACATCAATTTTTCCCTTCATCTGGAGAAGAGGCAAATGTTATACAAAGTGCCAGGCAACAGAAAATTGGATCCACTGCCCTTTGAATTAATGTGATCTGAATGCAGATAAGCCTAAAACAAATGAGTTGTTGAAAAATGTGCAGGCTAGGGAATCTATTAAAATCACCATATCATAATCTCCTTTTTCAGAATGACCCAACTTGCTTCCTTCTGTCTCTTCTTATTCCCCCTTCTGCCATTTCTGGACACATGAATAAAGAACCATCACAGACAGTTTGGGTTCTGCCACACTGGGCCTTGTTTCTGAAGATTGATGCTTTGAATCACACAATGGTTTGAGGTGGAAAGGACCTTAAAGATCATCCATTTCCAAAGCCCCTACCATGGGCAGGGATCCTAGGCACTAGATCTGGTTGCTACAAGCCCCATCCAACCTGGCCTTAGACACTTGCAGGGATGGGGCAGCCACAGCTTCTCTGGGCAACAGGAGAGTTGAGTGAGTGGCCCCCAGCACACAGAAAAATAATTTAATGATTATTTTTCCAATGCATTTTTATGGTGGTATATCTGGTGATTTTTTACTATGCCAGATGGAATCCTAAATCTTCCTTCTTATGAAACATTAAATTGGACAGGTTGTGACTGCCTGATTTGAGTTAGTCTCTAAGGAATGCATCTCATGGGAGATTTTACAAATAAAAGCTTTTAATAATGAAACACATAATAGGCAGGTGTGAGGTAGAATGTAGGAACACATCCTTATCTCAGTCATAAATGGAAAACTTGGAAGAAATGGTAATAAACTGTTAAAAGCCTTTAATTAAGTGTGGCCCAAATAAATTGTGCGCTGCTTGGATGTGTGAACTGAAGAGATCAAAAACCCTCAAAAACTTAGGAATTTTGCCCCAAGGCACCTGGAGACACTGAACATGCCACAGGTTCTAGGAAAGGCAAAAGATGGTGCAATCACTTTGTCAGTCTTCATTGCCCCAATACCTTCCTGAGGGTTTCATGACCTGCAGAACAATGAGTGCCAGGATTCATATGCTCCAGCCAGGCTGTTGATCAACCAGGAAAAACCAGACTGGAAAATGAGAAAAAATTCTTAATTTATTTTAACTACCTTTCATACAGTGGCAAAATGAGGGCGTGGGTTTAGGGGCCACATGCTATATTGCTGCATTGTAGCCTTTAATATTTTGCTAACATATCCTAAGGACAGCTAAGCTTCTCCAGGTTGGGTAAAAGTCTGTGTTTAGAAGAACTGACCCATTGAATGAACCTATGTATACTCTAAGGAAGCATTTCTCACAAAGCTGACAGTATTAGATCTCAGAGAATCCTCAGAGAATTGCTCCTACCTAGCATTCCAAAAACCTCAGTTTGACCCTGCATCCAAAGACTTACACTAAGACATAAATTCACAGAGAAGCCCAGGCTTCATTAGCTCTAATTCTCATGGAATAGGTTGTTTCAAGTTTCTGCTCTTGAGGCTTCCCAAGGCAGTTTTTTCTGGATCCCACAAACTTCAAGGGGCTGTTCAGCAGTCATAGATCATAGTGGCACCAGGTGAATGTCCTCAGCCCTGGAAGACAACCAGGAATGAAGGATATTGAGCTGGATTTCTGAACAGGCTTTTCACCAAACAGAATTTTTTCCACTCTAGACTTTCTTTGCATTGCCTGGTTGAACTGACTCTGTACTTGGTGATTTGCTCTTGTAACCTCCAGAATGCTCTGTGCTTCCAGAACTCCTTGGTACAGGAAGATACAAACAGCAAATCAAGCTCAAGTAAATGAGATGGTGCTGCCTGTGCATGTACTGAAAACAGACACACAGAAACTCATTATTGAACTTCCCTCTCACATCCATATGTTGTTGCATTTCCCTAATGATTCTTCCACTGTGCCAGTGTCTCCTCCTGAACAGGAGATTCACAACAGCTGGTGAAACAGGACAAAGTCAGGGGAGAGCAGCTATTAGAGGAGTTAACTGGTGACGCCTGGACACCACTAGGAGACATTTTCCATGTCACTGTGCATTCAGCATGGAATCTGTGTCATCACATGGTGCAGCAGTCTTGGCAAATCTGTTCCAAAGCTGAGTCTGCTGGCACTTTGCAACTACCATCATCCCTGCTGTCGTTGCTCTTTGGCTGCCTCGCTGCAAATGGTGTTCTCCTGTCACCTCTGCTGCCACACAGACAGACAGGGCTCAGTTTGGTTCCAGACTACCTACATAGTCTGTCACCAGGCTGAATGGGAATACTTTGGGCTCCTTTTAGATGGTATTTGTCCATAAGAGACAGACTGAAAAGCAGGGATATAATTATTTTCTGCTTTTATCCAGGAATAGGGGAGGAATTCCTGATTTTCCACAGACATAAATGTATTCAAGTCTGCTCAGTTCAGACATTATTTTTTCAGTGAAGATCATGCAACAGATAAAGAGTCAAGGAACTTCAGGCATTACACCTGAATTCTTTAAAGGGACAGCAGACATTGCTGGGAACTGGAGTTTGGCTTGTGAGTAAACCAGTACAGGGGTTGGTAATAAACTGTGTTTATTATTTGGTGTTGAAGTAATTTTGTATCTGTCAGAAGCAGTTCCTTCTACATAAAACTGTATTCACTGTCGATTTGCAGTCATAAAAATGGAAAGGCATGAGGACAGAGCAGTTCCTGGCTCATTTGTCAAATGCTGGGAACATATCATGCTGTACTGGACAAACTTGTTTTTCCTGATGTGCAGATCCTTTTCTACATTTCACCTCTTTCATATATCCAAATAAACTCTTCATTATTTTACAGTTTTTGAGGAATTTTTCAAAGCAGTTACTCTGTTGCTGTACTTTGTACAGAAAGTAGAATGTTACTTATCATTCCATTCTGCTGCTCTCATTTTACTGTGGAGAGAACACATTTGTTGTTCACTGACCCCTCAGGATTGCAGGAGCAAATGTTAAAGGGATTTGCTCTACATCCACCCCGTGGGAGTCCTGTTCAGTATGACTAATTCCCTGTGCTAAAACATAATTAAACACACCTTGAAGATTTTTGCTTGGTTTTTTGCCCCTTTTTTTTCCCCCTCTTCCCTGAATGTGCGTGCAGCCAAATCCTTGCACAAATTTTATGGAGGTTGACTTCCCATCTTAGAAAGAAATTGGCTTGAACATTCTGGGGGCTGACAGCAATGGGCCACTTCTTACAGGCAGTACATTGACACAGGTCTACAAGCTTTTTGGAAAAAGGAGATTTAAAAGTTGGATTCTTTATCCACATGCCACATTATTGTGCTAGGACCAGCAGAGTAGCGACTGCTCACCCAGGTATCTTTAGAGAACTGCTGGCTTGCAACAACTTTTTTCTTTCTTCTGCCAGCTCCTGAATAAAAGGAAACAATATCTGTACAACCTCTACTTCTTTCAGGAAATTCCTTGTCTCCTAAAGAATTCATTAGTTCTTTCATTAAGTTGCTATTAAATAGCATGATGTTTTTTACAAAACAACAAAAATGTTCAATCTTCTGATGTAGAATATGAAATTCTAGTCTTTAAATGTTGTTAGAATTTGGAAACCCATGGTTTCTGTGCCCAGCTTTCTCTATTCTGTCCTGTACAACTGAACAAAATTTCAGCTTAATTTTTCCTGGCTTTCATATATTTTTATGCTACTTACCTATGTATTTTACTCCTTCTTTCTCCTAGCTTCTGTATTGCGAGTGAACCTTTGGCATTTAGGGATACTGCAATGTTATTTTGGACACCTGGCCCACAGTAGAGGAACCAAAGGGACAAAGTTCTTTTTTCTACTTGTCCCACATAAACCAGACACGCAAAATATATAGATATGCATAAGCCTCTCTAAACATTCCTATAGACAAAACCTCTTCTGGTCTTGGCTAACAACTCCCCTCAGGCATTTTCTTCTCATGCAACCAGAAGACTTCCCTGATATCAAAACCAAGTAATTTTCATCTAGCATGTTTGGACTAACCTAATCAACGTGATGTGACCATCTATTTTAAAGTCTACAGGGGGACCAGTGCAGTACGACTTGGAGCAATTTTTACTCTAAACTTTATCAGACATTGTCTGCTTTAGTTTATCTTTATGGCTGGTTCCTTAGCTTCTGGCAAGGCAAGTATTTAAAAAATGAACATATGTTGCATAAAATGACAATGCATGTAAATTAATTATTTGACTCTGACATAAATTTCTAGCGTAGTCTCTTCCTGCAAAGCAATCTCTATCACTCATGATTCTGATCATGTTCTGTGAAGTCTGTGAGGCCAGTCTGTTAAAATGCAGCTGCATCTCACAAGTCATTCACTACCTGTTATTGCAGGTGAGCATCCTATATGAAGCAAAGATGAACTTTCAAATAATTGATCTAATGAGGATGGGGAATATTGTAGTAATTACTGCTTTGTGAGTAGTTGTTAGGTTGGATAAGCTCCTTCTGTGGATTACAGAATGTCTGATTTCTGGATTTGACTTACATGCAGTGCAGGTGCTATTTACTCATCTGCCTTGTAGATGAGTTGTAGATATTTTTTTAACGTAATGTCAAGTAAATACAAAGCATTGTGGTTAATAGTTTGAAGAGTGCTAATAATAATCATGCTTTTTGCTTGCTGCTCCCCAAATAACCTTCATGACTGGATTTCTGTTCTTAAAAACTGAAACTGAATGAGAGAAAACAGAATCAGAACTGCCTGAAATGTCAAATCTTAGGAGCACAGCTTGGAGTGCAGACAGATGGACCTAGCAAAAAGCAACTGCATATAAAAGTGCTATAATCCGTTGGAGCAGCATGTTAGTCGAGAACAATCAGATTCAAAATTGTTCCTCTGAAATTTTCTCGCTGGCAACCAAACATTGTGACTTTTGTCATCGTGCTACGAGGATGAATCAGATGGGTGACAAGAGCCAGGGACTGGAGAGAAAGCAGCAGATGTGAAGACAGAAAAGTGAAGCCAGAACAAAATGCCGCTATCGCTTTCGAGGGGAGGTAGTGATTATGGCATTAATCAACATTCCATAATCAATGGCAAAAACCCTGAGGAGTGCCAATATCTATTCATCTTTATTTATGCGTATGCCAATCCTTCTTTATAATGTTGTCCCTGGGAGTAGTTTCTAGGTTATAAAGATTGTTGCCATGAGAAGAGATAATTGTAGTTCATGACCTGGAGGCCAAGGTAGTGCATAATGACGCTATTGTGCTCTGGGATGTACAGGGAGCTCTAGAATGAGGGAGGAATGTAACCAAATACAGCATTCCAGCAGAAAATCAACAATTTAAACAGAGCATTTTAAACAGAAAATCCTAGCTGTGCTATTAGAAATATGCTTTTGCCAGGGTGTAATTACACAGAAAACCAAATTATATCACAAAAGTGATAGCATTCCTGACATCAACAGCCAAAAATGTACTTTACCCCAGGAACTCACCAGACCTGTGAACAATGGGAAGTTGTGTTGGAGAGCTGTTAGCCTGGGATGGAATCCTACCTTTGAGTGCATAATACTTAACTCCTTCCTTGCCTCTTAGGCAATGCTTTCTGTCTTGCTCACCCCATAATTACATCCAATATCTGCCATATTTGAGGTTGAGAACTATTTCCCTGTACAGTACTAAAATATCCTGGTTATAAGCCTTGAAATTATCTAAGAAAGTGTCTGGCTTAGCAACCTTTAAGCCTGCTATTTCCAGAAGCCTTCAGCTCAGCACACCGGATAAGGAGGCCTCGGGGATGCTTTGCTGGTTTTGGCAAGGACTGTACTAAAATCCTGGGGCAATTCTGACTTCTCCTCTTTACTGGTTGCAATTTCATTTTCTATTTGCAGCATAATTTTAGTGGAACACCACAGTGCCTTTTCTATGCTCAGACATACAGATAATAAGTTGCATCACACCAAGTTGGAGGATGACATGATTTCTGTAAAGACTTGAGTGTTAAAAGTTTATGAGAAGTTTGATTTAAAACTATGGTCTACACCATGTTCCCTAGGGGAAAAGACAAGGCTCCTTTAAAGCTTGGAAATGATGCTCCATTTGCATTGCATGGATCTGAATATACTGGATTAAGTTGCTTTATGTGATGTTATGTGACTGAACGTAACCAAGTATAACCATATGGTCCATAAAGTAACTTGTGAAATAGACTTGCCTTACCCTGGGAATAGATGTTGCTCATTTACGATACCCAAAATATTCTGTGTCTGAATTGCTTGCAAGTAGTATGAGGGAGCTGGGCTGTGTTTTGAGGCTGGTGCAGCAGCCAGACAGAATCCTGACACCAGCTCAGCTATAAAATGTACTTGTAGGTCAAAGCTACAGAACAATCTGTATCATGCTGCTTGCTGTCGTTAGCGTTTCCCAGTGCAGATCTGTTCAATATATAAAAATGCTAAATTACTGATCCTGGGTATGTTAAACTGAAGGCTGTAAAGACTATCACATTATTCTGGTTAGTTCTCCAAGGAAAAGAATAATCTTGGAATACAGTTCTCCTACACATCTACCTTAAGGATAAAATAATCTGTTTGAAGTGATCCCAATTCATTCCTCTGTAGCTTTAGTCCCTGTCTGCTATCTTTGACAGGTAATTTTTCCCATTCTTTTGGTGTGCAGTTTAATCACATAAAACTACACAAATGCATCTCAAATATTTCAAATACACATTTTTTCTGTTTTGCCTTATGTAAGAATGATTTGAAATCCTAGAAGCTTTCCTGACAGACCTTGAAAGACTCTATTTGCATTTCCAAGTTGGTCACTTATAGTAGCACTTGGACATTATGGAGTCACTGTATGTTACTAAGATGGACCATAATTACAAAGTTAAGGCTCAGATCACAGTTACTTCAATATCAAGGATTAATCTGAATTCAGAGCCTGGAATTAGGCTGTGACAAAGAAGTACAGAATTTAAACAAGAGTTCCCTAGGACTAAGAATGCTTTGATCCAGATTTTTTTTTGTCTAAACCTTTTGCTGATATCTACTTTTTTTTTTTTTTTTTTTCTCTTCAAAGAATGGCTGGGCATAGCCAAATATTAAAAACTTGTTCCTGTGAGAACAGAATTGGAGCACTGGAGCAGTGGAGACTCAGCTGACTTTCTTTGCTTTGTTCTTCACCATCAATAACACCCATGAAATTCATATTTTAAAGTAAATAAAAGGAGAGAGAAGAAAGAATAAATAATATGATCAGTAGATTAATCTAACAATCTTATGGTAATACTGGCAATAACCACTGTTGTTTTAAAGCACAATGAACAGCGCTTTTTTGATTAAAACTGCATGGAAAAATGTATGGTGCTCTTCTTAAATATCTTAATGAAAATAGCTGTATTAACAGATACATCCTTCCCAGTTGGCTGTGAATTGAGAAATACTAGATAGAAACCAATGGCTAGGTATAATAATAATTAAAAAGTGAAGTCTAAATTAAAATATTGCATCAACTACCTGTTGACTTTATTAGATCAGTACTTATTTATTACCTCTAAGATTTTTTGGGAGGCATCCATAAATATCTAACCCCTGCTAAGAATATAAATCCAGAGGTGATGAACTCTATTTCATTATAGAGATTTATGCATTTAACAAGAAAAGAGAATATTTGATATTAATAATAAAGATCTTCACAAATTTCCTAGGGATTTACTTGACTATATAATCCTGTGCAGTTACTCTATTCATCCCCAATTTCATGTGTATTTTGAAGACTGATAATTCATCTTTTCTATTTTGTTAAATAAGAGATTTCAGAAGTCATAGAAGATCTCTGTGCATGTGTGTCTGCATGTGAATGTGCATGTACATGCAGGGAAGTTTCTCCCCACTTTGGACTCAGAACCACACTAATCCACACACAACTCTGTTTTCTCAATTTTTTCCCCCAGAATGTTTCCACAGATATCTGTGGTAGAGGTATCAAGCCCTACTCATGAATGTTGGATGAAAAATATACAGATATTGGCTTCCCCACTGCTCAAGGAACTAATTTTCGAGACTTATTTCCAGAAGTAGCTGAGTGCCTGCACTATTTAGGCTTAAATTATAGTGATGGGAACTAAACGTAATTGTCTTACCAGATATTGAATTCTTTCCACATCTGGCATTAACATGAAGTGATGAAATAGGCAGGAAAAGAGGAATTAGAGGTAAAGAAATGTAGAAATGGATATTCATTCCTAAAAGTATGCACCAAAGATCTGGGAGCTATGTCCTTTTCACAGTATTTCCACTGTCCCTCAGTTTCTTCCTAAAAATGTCATTTGAGCTGGTGGCCAGAAAAGAAAGCAAGCAAACTCATGAGAAACTAAAAGAAAACTTGGTCTCATTATTTCATATCTAAAAGTCCAAAACTAAGACACTAAAAGTAAGAAAAAAAATGGAAATGAAGTTTTTTTGACCTTTGTCCTTTGAACACCAGCTAGATCTTTTTTCCCCACTGTGACAGATAAGCATAGCAAAAAGGGAATGAAGACACACCAAGCATATCCACATTCTTCATTTCCAAACCTTCTGTTTCCTTCTGAGAAAGGGAGCAACTTCTGCATATTACATTATTAAGCTGCAACTAACAAATATAGGGTCTCCTTCCTGTCACGTTTTACAGCAGAGAAAAGACATGCAAATCATGAGACCATAGATTTATTTTACCTTATTTCATTAAATATGTATCTGTGAGGGAAACAGGCACAGCCAGGATTATTCCCTTAGAACAATTTCATAAATTGCACATGTTCTGCACAGACTTTTAGGCACAGACTAAACATCCATCACTCCTTCCTTAGATATTTTCCTCAGGTCCTTCATTTTATTTTCCTCTCCCCTCTGGGTTATAAAAAGTTGAGCCATTTCCTCCATAAAATAATCGTCTTCCTAAAATAAGAAAATAGATGCTTCTGACAACTGTATATCATTATGGTATTCAAGCTACATGAAATAATCCCAACATCTGTTTCTCTGTCAGTTTTCCAAACCCTAACCTACTAATAATATGCTAGACGGGTGGTAAAACCAAGTATCACGCTATCTGAATCCTTCTGATTAAATAAATGCAATGTGGATGTGTGGCAGCTTTTGTGACAACAAAAAAATATATGGCAAAAAATAGATGCAAAAAGAATCATGACAAAAAAATTAAAAAAAAAAAACAGGAGCATATGCCACTGATAAGCAAACATCAAAAGTAAGCTCCAGAAAAATAATTTTAAGGCCTGTCATTTTTCAGAACAAATTTGACCTGTTCTGTTTTTACAGTTGTATCACTTACAGGATGGCTTCTTGCAGGTTTTGAAATCACGGCTGACCAGTGATAAAACTCTTTTTCTGAATGTGTCTAATGCTCAGAAAGATGTTCTCTTGATTGACCTTAACATTTCACCCTCGTGCTGCCATCGTGGGACTGCTGCTTATCAGTGGGAACATTTCAGTGTTAGGAAATCTCCTAATGTTCATGCAAGAACATTAAGGATGGTCTATTGCATATAACTGTGATCTTGGTTAATGTTTAGGAAACAATAGCTGGATTTGACAAAATATTTTTCCCTATGCTGGAGCCACAGATGAGGCAGGAGGCAAAAAGATGTTGTCATGACATCCATTTCTATGCCAGTCTTGAAAATACCTTTCTTCTGCTCAGTACATGTGATTAATGATCCCAGGTACTTATGAACGGCAAATTGAATCAAATTGGAGATCCTGCTATTTAAACATCCCATCTCCAGCAACATAGAAGAACAGAACCAGTAGATGAGTAGGCAGTCATAGCCTTCTCCCAGTAAGCTGCATTTTATGAATTTCCAGAGCTAGAGATGGTGTTCACATCTTTGCACTGAACAGCCCTTGCTAGACTTTAATTCTCTCAGTTTGAATACTCAAGTCATGCAGAGGCTTTCTGTGGTTTCTGCAGCTGTCTGGATGTTGCAACTTGGAAGAATTCATGATATTATCTCTCTATCTTTTTGTGCTATTTAATTTGAAAAGAAAAAGTGCAGCTGCCTCAATCCTCTTCATTGACTCTGCACCCTGCAACTTGGAAGAATTCATGATACTATCTATCTTTTTGTGCTATTTAATTTGAAAAGAAAAAGTGCAGCTGCCTCAATCCTCTTCATTGACTCTGCACCTAACTTCCAACTAATTTTGATTGCACATTCCCCTATAACCCTAATACCTCCCTTTGTCTGTAACTGGCTTTATGAATGAAGGCACGGTGATTAAATTACAGTGATGACATGCCTGCATTGACTTATCTGCTATGCACTGTGGTATATGACAGGGTTTGTTGTGTAAAGTCTCTCAGGCTATTAGTTGTCTGAAATAGTCTTGCAAGAAAAGGTTTAATTTTTAATGATAGCATTCTAAGTATCAAAATGGAGCTGAGAATGGAAAAAAACCTGGAATGAAGTAGAAAACTTATGATAGAACACCTTCTAATTACAATAACACACTCCAGGGCTCAAATTATCAAATGATAATTTACACCTAGGTGATTTGACAGCACTCGGCCTTTGGCCTTCTGCCTAACAACACAATAGGCGTAAATCATTACCAAGCGATTCACACCCTGTCATGTCTTATTGCTTAATTAATTTGTCTAAAAGGCTTTCCATGAGAACTTAGAGCAAATGCCTTTGTTGTACATCTTTTAGTATGGGGGTCAGTACCTGCCCTCTCTGTCATTCTCAGCTCTCATTTCAGCCTGCTGTAGTTTAAAGGCAAATTTTTGCTTTTTTTCATGCAGTCATTTAAATTGATGTTTGCATTTTTTTCTCTCTTCTTTTAGGGGAATTCATCAGTTGTTCAATGGCTGCTGGGGACCCATGGATGAAGGCTAAACTCAAGCTGAGCTCAGGACTGCAAAGAGCCTAGAACTGATCTTATGGGTCACTGGAACATCGCACTCCAGCAGTTAAAATGTTGTTTTTATTAACTTGTCAGTGTATGTTTATTCAAGCAGCAATATCAACCTCATATTTAATATTAGAACAAGTAAAGCTATATTGTTGAGGCAGACATTAAATATTTTGAATATAAATAATGTATAGTATACTCTCACAATGATCCAATCTGAAGCCCTGGCACTGATATGGAGAATAGTAAATCTGATGATACAAAAAAAAAGGAATCAAACAAATTATGGGAAATATAACTACTGATATCCATTAGATAGATGATCTAGCTGCAGTCCTGAGTCTTTAAACTACTGATTGTTGAAAGCCAGAATGATTTTACGAGGGAAGTAGCCCTGGAATTCACTTCTGACTCCTTTACTAGGGAGGATGTTAGGTTAGCTGAATCCACCAACGTGGATTCAGCACTTCTCAGAGGACAAATATTCATGAGCTGGTTTTATGCCTCTTTAAATACTTGGTCTTTCTTGCTTTGATTGCCATCTAGAACTAAAAAATATGTCATGATCCCTTGGCTGTAGGGAGGATGTTAGGTTAGCTGAATCAAACATGCGGGAAGGCTTATTTATGTTCTTATGAACAGTGCTAACCAGAATTTCCTAAGCAGTCTTTTCTTCTAGAAAAGAAAAACAAAACAAAACAAAACAAAACAAAAAACAACAACAACAACAACAACAAAAAACCAAAAAAAACCAAACAAATTAAAAAAAAGACCAGAAATATTCCATAAGCCTTTGCAATGAAAATAATGTTTCTAGATGTTTACTTAAGCCCTATCCAATCCTCTTCAAATGCTTCCTTTACCAAAATAATTTGCCTGTTCTGAGAACAAGAGAACAAACAATATGTGACCTGTCCTTGCATCCAGAATAGTCACTCTTGGAAGATATCCAGGATCTGGAATGATGAGCATGGTACAAAACTGAAGGTGGGAGCCATAAACATGTGACATTTGAGGCAAGGGAAAAGCTGGAGATAGGAATTACATCTTTGAGTACTCAATGGTCTCTCAAGGAAAAGCACTACTGTGGTAAATTTGTGACCTAATTTCCCCTTGCTCTAAATCCTGGGAGTTTTAATAAAAAAATATTCATTTTGTAAAAGCGAAAACAACCAACCAAACAAAAAAACACCCAAAAAATCAAAACACTTTTAGTGAGTGAAATGGCCTTGGCTCAAAAGCTGAAGTCCTTTAGCTCTTCTTGCAGCAGGCACAGTGGGGGGAGCCAGGAGGCCACCAACGTGCCTCCAGCACTTCTCAGAGGACAAATAATCATGAGCTGGTTTTATGCCTCTTTAAATACTTGGTCTTTCTTGCTTTGAATGCCATCTAGAACTAAAAAAAAAAATATGTCATGATCCCTTGGCTTGCTTTGATTTCACTTTCCTGACTGGAATCTTTCTGCTATGAGATTGTGATTTCTCTCAGACATCTCCTGGCTGAAGACTGAGTGGGCTGCGAAGTGTCCTTAAACTATCTCAAGCCACAGAACACTCATTATTGGCCACATGAAGGCTTTTAATGTCTGTGCAGGTGAATGCAGAATCAGATTTCTGTCTAATTAGCATTTGTATTCTTGGATACATGTGTGATTCTATTTAGAAATTATATTTTGGGAAACCATCAATCTACCTCACACCTCTTCCTTGATTTTTATTGCTGTTAATATAAGTAAGAAAGAGGTGATAGGAATGCAAATAAATAGACACAAGACTACATTTATCTTCCAAGAATCTTATTCCGCCTTATTGAATTTTATCTTTCAAAATGAAATTATGTACTTGCAACTTAACACCTGAAAACTACAGAAATTTATTTCACTTCTTTGACAACCTGAGAAGGAACATCTGGGAAAACCAAGACAGAATGTGAGCAGTTGGAAATTTGATTGCAAGAGAATATAAATTCTTCCCTTAAATAGAATTTACAAATTAAAAATATTTTCTAAGGATGTCTGTGTCCCTTATCAAAGGTGCATTCTTTCTAATTCTTAAAAATGGAACTGTCTCTTAACTCAAATTTCAGATTAAGATGTTCCAACAGATATTTCCTTTTTTCTTCTTGGTTACGTTAATTTGCCTTGTGTTCATTGTACCTTTCCACTTACCTGAGATTGAGCTTCCAGATGAGACCATGATTTTATTATTTTATGGCTGTTTGTGTAATGGTAAAATCAAAATGGTGATGTCAGAATTTGGCTCTCCCCATTTCCGAGTGTGTTGACTCTAATTATGTACGGGTGACTGGGACATAACCTCAGGTTCAGCAGATCAAGGCTCACTGTTCTTTGCAGCCCTTTGCTACAGAGCCACATGGAGCAAGAAGAGCAGCTAAAATCCCCTCTTGATTGTGAAGATTTCTTGTTTACCATTTTGACAAATATTTTACTTATTTAGGAACCTCATATAAGATAGCTAATTACATCAATAGTTTTAGCAACTGTCATCTTATATCCTGTGCATGGGGTTCCTACAGTACAGGAGAAAATTATTTGGAGGTGGCAGATGACTCCACTTTTTTAAGAAGCCAGGTGAGCAGGGCATGTATTTTACCACTAAATAATCTTAATAACCTTCCTGAACACTCACCAGCCCAAGTGAGCTGCTGTGCTCCATGAAGTTGTTTAGCCTGAAGGAGGGCCAGTCCATGTGAATTCACAGAATTGCACAGAACATGCAGACAAGCCCAATAGTGATGATTTCAAAGGCTGTTGTACAGACATCTAGCTGTTCCTTTCATTCCTTTTATTTTTAAAAAAGGAATTAATTCAATGTTATTTCATCCCCTACAACTGTTGGAAAATACCCATGAGTTTGGCTATCGAGTTAAAAAGAAAGTTTATGGGGACCACCCAGAATGTGTCCTTGGTTATCCAGGGCAACAGAGCTTTAATGAAAGATTGTCTTTTCCCCCTGTTTTTGTTCAAAACTTTAAAAGGGAAGGAGAGCCCTTTTAGCATTTAGGCAGCTGCCCAGACAGTAGCTTGCTCTGTCAGTCAGCTTGGCCCACACTCTCTGACTTCCCTTATCTTAATTCCAAACTCTCTAATAGTAATGTTGAGTACTCAAAACCCTAATCCACTTTTGATCTTTTTATTAAAAAAAAACACAACAGGTTTGGGAGGTTGGATTTTGAAGATGTATATATCTCCTGTTTGTGATTTACTTGTTCTTGACTTTAAGTGTATTGGAAGGTACCATTAACTGCAGGGACTTGTTTATTTGACTTCTGAAACCCTGGTTCTTGCATGGATCAGCCTGATTTCTGCTCACTTCTCAGAATGTTCTGAACGTAAAGCAATAAATGCTTTTACCTGCTTTTGCTGGTAAAAGGAGCATCTCTGCTCTTTGCCGACACAGTCTTTAAAATAACAGCAGTGGCAGTGTTCTTTATCTTGTTTCTGAATTGAGATTATCTTTATTTTGCAAGTGTTCTGATTAAGCCAGAATTAAATTAAAACAAAGAAGCCTGCATTGAAAAGTGGAATATGACAATCTATTTAGGGAGGGTCTCCTTTGATTTTTATTTGAGAACAAGGCTAAGTTTCTTCTTATTAGGCCAAATTTTACTGTCATTACACCTGGCAAGTTAATCAAAGACAGTGTGACTGTAGAACTGCAATTGAATTCCACAAGTGTGACATGGCACAGTCAGAAAGATTAGTTTGTAAATAATCTGTAAAGACTATCTGCAGGACAGTGTACAAAATAGTTTTAACAGCGGCAGAACAGAGTGCAACGGTTGAGCAATAACAGGATCTTCATAAGTTTTTCAGTTTGAACAGAAATTCTGGACTACAAAGGCACTTTAAGATTCATCAGACCTTTGGAGCTCATTTCCTGCATTATGACCCAGGACACTTGACAGGTTACAAGGAAGCCTTGCAGACAATTCATGCAGAATTGTCACCCAAATATGACATGAGAGCTCAGCCTGACCTCGGAATCACAGCCTAGTCTTTGTCATCAAGACTGCCCTAGCTTTGCTCAGTTTTGATTAGGAGATTTATCCAGAAGTTGATGATAAATATTTTTCTTGCTCTTCCACTCTATTCTTTCTTCCTGTAGTTAATAGCTTTGTAGAAACAGAAGCAGCAAAGAGTTCATCCGACGCAAATGCTTTACAAGCACCTCTAAATTGTGATCATACCAAATTTGCATGCCTGCCATCTGCACAGAAACCCTGTCTTTGCTCAGCAAAGCTGACTTGCTGAACTTACAGTCTCTAGATCTGTACAGCTCTGCCCCATTGCATGTGCAAACACAGACAGTGGGGACAGCAGCAGCTGCGTGTGTCCATCCAAGGGCAGAATGTAGTCTTAAGCTTTAATAATGATACTTGTGGCAATATGTAACATTTAAGTAAGCCTTTTCATCTTCAAAGTCCTCTGCAGGCACACAAATTTACCCAGCATCTCTCTGGTGTGGCTATTATTAGCATAATTTTACAGAAGCAGTCAGGGGACAAAGAAAAACAATGAGATTTGCCCAGGGCAACTAGTGGGATCACAAGCAGAGAGATTATTGTAAATTGGCATTACCTGGGAACTTAATTTAGAGATCATCAGAAAGAATAACATAGGAATACGTGTTCAAAGAGCTACACAGAATGTGGACACTGTGTGTATGACATGCTTTTTCCTAAGAATTATGTATATATCCCAGCTATTAAACTAGCAAGAGAAAAAGGGGGACATTTTAACCAGTGAAAGCCATGCAGAATTCTCTTGTTGGCAGTTCAGTGTTGCTCAGTGTACTGTGATGTAGATTTGATTGATTTTTTGCAGAGAAGTGCAGCACACTGCACGGAATGTGAAATATCACCTCCACTGCACATTGATTTAAACCACAAAGAGTTAAACTGCAACAATCTAGTGGCTTCTGATCAAGCCACCCTTCTAGAAATATATGATCGATCTTTTTATTTTTAAAGGCATTTCATTTTCATGGGACTAAATTCCTGTGCAAAAGCTGAAATGCAAAGGAGTATCAAAACTATATTACAGTAGCTGAAATACTAATGCACTGTGTCCTGGACTGTACCTCCCTCAGACACATGACATGGTTTTGATCTAAGCTTTGGGGAATAATGTGGACAAAAAGCCTTTTCAAAAACAGAGAATAAAAATGGTCTTATTTGAAATTTGAGTATAACAGCTGAAAAAAGTACCACCCTCATCTTTATTAGCCTGCTATTCAATCCACATGAAGTGAAGACATTGTAACGCTGCTATTATCACCCCACTGTAAGTGGAGTGGGAATAAATGGAAAGAAACACATTACATGCTGTCCAAGAGACCTGATCCTGAATTGCACTGAGCTTCTTATTCCAAGCCAGGAGTCCTTTTAGCTCTCCTTGACCTGAGTGAGAATTTGGGCTTCCCAGAGCTAGTGCACAGTATTCTTTATTCTTACAGCTCTAGGATAGGTGCACTGAAAAATACATTTAAAAGACACAAAATATATTTACTCTTTTTTTGTTTGTTTTGTTCTTATATCCAAATGTAGTACCTCTGGCAACATAAAGGTATGGCAGCTGAACATTATGTGAAATATAAAGATCATGTCTATTTTGTCCAGGATTTGTAAATTGTGTAAGATTAAGAATATTCTACAGGGAAAAAGCACATTACTCTTATGGAAATGGATTTGCCCTTGTATTTTCCTATTAAAACATTATATTTTACAGACTTTTCTAAGTTCTTTAGATGAATATAGTAGGCACAAGAAACTCCATCAGTCTGATAATGACTGGAAAAATATTGTTGGGGGGCTTTTCATAAGAAACAACAGCAAATGCTAGAAATCTAATCATCCAGCATGCTGTTGATTTTTTTCTCTTTTCTTTTATTTATAGGGGACAGCTACAGGCACACCACTCACTCTCTAATATTCCTACAGAAACAGCAACCATCTGGGTGCTGGGGTGGGTGCACTGAGCCCTAGGGTGCCTTTAGCCAGTTCACTTGGAATCTCGAGTCTGTCCTGTCCTATCACCCAGCAGCAATGGAACATTTGTTCCCCGAAGGGCCGGCACGCTGCCAGCAGCAGGTGTTAGGCTGTCCTCTGGGATGAAGGCAGCAGGCATGAGCACTGATGTGTGCCCATGACAAGATGTTGCAAATCTGCTCTCATAGCGACGGTGACAGCATCTGGGACAGTGTTGTGAGTCACCATTCTGTAACCATTAAAAACCAGTTGCCATTCCTTTCATAATAATAAATTAAAATATCATTGCAAAGCGTGCTGGTCTCAGGAAGAAAATTAAAGAAGGCATGTAGGGATAAACACATGTGTGTGCACTGGCACACACAGCATTACAGCGCGTGTTATCCCACCGTGTTCGAGTGATTGTGTCTTGAATTAACAGGTACACTTGATGGATAGGATAGGGTTATGGCTACTATTCAGACTGCATTTTTAGATTTTCCTAAAGGAAATACAATCAAGCTGAAAATGTTTAAAAGTAATTTTTAAAAGTTACTATCCTTTTAATCCAATGATTTTATAATTAATAGATAATTCTTGGACAGTTGCATCTATTAAGCCCAGATTTCTAAGCCACCTCAGTTTTAAATTTTATTTACATAGGCTGAACTTGTGTTTCTTCTGCCTAAGTGCAAAACTAAGCAGGGTATGTGGCATTTTACAAGAAGAGGATTTATATAAATATCTGCAAGGAAACAATAATAGATTAGCAGTAGCTGCCTCTTTCTAAAATGTCTGTTTTGAAAATGCTTTCATAGATCTGTAGGCAGGTACACAGATATTGTTTCTGTGACTTCTTCCCACAGAGTTCATATTCTTCTACTTTGATTTAAACTGTATTTGAATATGAGTAAAGTACATTTTTAAAATTCACCAACAAGCCATACAGCAAATAGCCAAATAATGCTGTCCCTTGATTTCTCTGGATTTCAGCCTGGCATGCTTATCTTCTAAGGGATCTGAATCCAAGACCTTCCATCTTATTGACCTTTGTGGAATGTAATGCATGGGGCCGATGAACTCAGTGACTGGGCCTCCCTTGGACCACTGGCCATTTGTCAGCAAGGCCACTGATTTCATTTGGGCTGAACCCAACCCGGTTCAGACCAAAGGCAGAACTGTTAATGATGTCAGCAGAGCTCACACTGGAACTGACACAGTTTAGCCCAAGTGGATTTTAGCATTTTAATGTTTCCCCTCTATTCATGTTCAGTCTGCACTTGGCTTAACAATCTGTGTGGTTGTTCACTGCTTTTAGTCCACCAAATTAGGAATTTTCCTTCTTGTTTCCCCTTTAGTCTTTGCTGCAAGCCCCATATTTGTAAGTTCACCCAATAATATCCTGGGTACTGCTGAAGACCAGATGCCTTGGCTATATATCACCACATTTTAGTGAAAAGTAAGTTATTTCCACAAAGACAGATGAGAAATTGGTTTCAAATGCTCCATCTTGTGAAAATACATTTTACTTTTGCCTTTTTTTTTAATTTTCTGTAATTAAAATTTAAAAATCAGAATTTTTTCTATATTATTTTTCATAATAAATGGAATGTGCAAAATAGAATCGGGAGGCTTTTTTTGATAGTTTTGAAGAAAATTTTTTTTCTTCTTTTAGAACAGTTTTGGTCAATAATTTGGAAAAAATATGCAGAAAATATACATGACAAATAATTTTTTTCTGGTCCTTTTCAAAATAAAAATGTCTGATTTCAATCTGTCTTTGTTTGCTTATGAATATTTTAGAATTTTCCCTCAGAACCAAGTATCTGTCATTAAAAATTTTACCTAAAACTGTAAGGAGACAAGACTCCTGAAAAATTTAAGTGATATAAATAAGGAAAAAAAATTAATTTACATTTGAATGTTAAATTCAAACGATGCAGAATACATTTTTTTTTTAGTATTTATTTTGCGATGGAATTGAAAGCCTGGTGACAGGCACTTCTCAGGTCATGGTTCTTTTGATATTTTTAGGGGAACAATGAAGTTTTCTTCAGTCCCCCACATCATTCATTCACCTGCTCTGTGTTTGAGATCAGGTTTTCGAAGTCAGGCATGTGAATTTACATGTGCATGTACATCTGCAGGCATCAACAACTGAAAACCCAGCCCATGGTTAAAATGAAAAACACCCACCCAGAATCCTGTTCTGATGTGAATTCTACAAAGGCCCCTTGAGAAAGTTGAATCCTTTATTGAAATGTTTGACAAAGAAACCCATACTTTTCTGTTTTGATGCATTAGATAAGGATCTTTTTTTAAGTAAAAAGCCTTTGCTCCAAATCAGCAGCATGAAGAATTAAAACATGAAAACAAAAGCATATTATTTAAAGAACAGCCTGTTCCCTAAACTGTTACTGTGCTGGGTGCCAAACCACATTTTGTGATATATCATGTACAACCTCCTCTTGCATGTTTTACTGTTATGCTTTACATGACTTGGAGTGAGAAACCCTGATAGTTCTGCCTTGGACTTACCACAAAGACTGGTCCACTCACAGAGCTGAATCACAACATGACAATTTCCTCCCAGGATGATGACTCTGAAAGAGGTGGAAAAATGTTTGTTTACTTGGTGCTATGTATGAAAATATGAGTCAAATAGAAATATGAATTCATAGTGGATCTGTTGCCCTTCACAAAACACTTGGTTGTTGCAGAATGACAGCAACCTTGCTGCAAAGTGCAACTCACACAATGTAGGGCCAATTCATTCTCACACAGGTCTAGAAATAAATGACAGTGACTTAACTTGAATGTGAATTTGCAGTATATAAACCATAATTAATGCCAGTGTGCAAGCAAGCCTGTAGAGGTAAATGTGAAATAGTTTATTTTACAGAAGGCTATGTTATATTTAATTTACAGTGGAGTAATAACAAGCACACATGCAGTTACTACAGAGCAGCTCATGCACACCAACTTCATCCTCAGATCTATGCTGTAATGTTTTTGTTATATGCCTCTACCCTCCATCACTCAATTTATATGAATCAATCATCAAAATTCATCTTGATTAATTTTCCAGGACACACCTGAGAAGACAAGCCTAACTTTCTGTACTGTGATAGAGAGAAGGGTTCAGCAGCCTTTCATAGGTCTTTTTCGTAGCCTTTCCCTGAACAAATTCTGTCCCAGAGACACTTACAGGTCATAAAAAAAAGGCAGATCTGACAAATTAGCAAGGGGAAAAAAAGGACTAGAGCTGGCTATGGAAAGGGTGTAAGTGGAGAAACCTGCAACTGGAAGCCAGTAAGGGCACCATGTGTAGAAGCTGCTGTTAACTGCTCTGTTAGCTCAGGTAGAGTGGTCCAAGTTGTGGTACAAAAGGTCCCAGACTCAGAAGTGACCCTCAGGGATGTCATTTTGATGGAAGATCTATTTTCCATTTTGTTTATGATCCTTTTAGAAAGATGACAGGCAGAGACTATACTGAAATTCTATGTCTTTTAATGCCAAGGACTTATGGGAAAAGAGATTGCAGAATCGATGTCATTCCTTCAGCTGAAATTGAATTCTCTGTTCATATGCATTATATCTTTAATAACATAATTGTGTGCTATTTTTTCTACAAGACTCTTGCCTTATTTGTTGCATAGTTCTGACCTATGCTGGGATGAACCAGAGTTAAATAGTGAAGTAGACTGATCTGGATCTCCACATTTTGAGAAACTAGAGCTAATAAATGAGGTAGAGATTCTTGGGAGTTATAGGAAAGTTAAATCCACTTACAACTGAGGTCTGGACTCTCTAAGTGCCATTACTAAAGTTATCATGTAGTCAGGGATGTATGGTCACTTACATGTGTCTCATTTTCAGAGGGCCCAAACTGATACCCCAGGGTTAGAAACAATGAAGTGCTGAACCAGCTGAAGGTGAGGACATAAAGGGCCATACCAGGAACATATAAAGTTTAACTTGGTATTCCTATAAACATTTATGGTAACTCAACATATACTAAACATTTATAGTAAACTCAAGTATCAGTTAAAAAGAAGCATGAGTATATGGAAAAGATGGGATTTTTATAGATACAGTGAAAATAGAAAGTAGCCTGAATCAAAAATTCTCTTTTATACATATTACTACTGTGAATTCAGTGGATTCCAAGGAAAAAAATTATTTAATTTAACAACTCACTAATGTCACTCAGGTGATCCAATTGCTACAGATTTTTAATTTGCTGAATTTTTAAAAAATAATAGTCATAAGAACATATTTTCTGTAGTTAACCCTGAATTAGTGTATTAATGTGAGGAACTAGCGATAAGTATTCTAAAATTATTATAAAATTAGGGTTTTTTTCTGCTTTCTGTACATCATTTCCTTTCACCTTCTGGTGGTATAACAAAATTAAATTAAATCTTCTTGGTAACATACATAAATGTGACTGTAAAAAGCTGAAGAGGAAATTAATAACTCAGGGCAGTAAACAAGGCCTGGGACCACACATTGAACTGTGAGGAAAAACAGAAGTTTTTCTGTCCCATCTATCTTATATGTGAATAAAAACCCACACAGTCAAGTAAACGTAGCATAATGCATACACAGAACTTGTGCAGTCTTAATTTCAGCTTTCTAATGTTTCAATCTTTGAAGTCCCCAGTCCTTTTAACATTCCTTAAATGTTATTTCGCTGTAATTACTGTGTTTGTAATGAGATATTTGTTTTCCCAAATGGAGTTATTCGCTATCAGTCCAGTGAGGCTCTGGGAAAGGAGAGAGGGTTGCGGCTTACCTGCTCAAATCCCTTGCACACATGGTCAGATAATTCTGACCAAACTGAAGATTTTTCCTCAAAATCTTTCATTCCAGAAGAAAGAAGTCTTCACCTGTAGGAAAATGCAGAAAAGAACCACGGTGACAGTTTATTCCTGAGTTTATTCTGGGATGTGCTGCCCGATCCTTACCTTGGGCAGGGCTGTGGTAGAGGACATGAGGGAGGCAAGTGTGCATTGCACTAATGTGGGTGAGCAAAATCTTATGGTTTATGAGGCAGCTTCGGTGAACTGTGTTTATATTATTGTTGGGCAAAGGTGCAAGTTTTGTGGGTTTTTTTTTTCCCTAAAAAGGGAAAACCACAGAAAGAAACGGAGATGAAAAGGAAACAAATAAACAAATGTGGTTTTACAGAAACTGAGGGACAATTTATCCTCAGCACAGCAAGCAAAAACTTGGAAAACATTTGGAAAAGTCAGAAAACAAGTTAAAGTTGGTTGGCAGACTCTGACAGAGCTGACAGCTAAAACTACCCCTGGCATGTTGACAACAGTGTGGCATCAATCTGTGTGTAACAACCTATCCTTGAAAAACTCCATCCTGGATTTAAGCTAGCACTTCCTAACCTTTTCTCTACCCAGCATCCAAGCTGGGGTGTGGAAAAAGTTTTCAGATGTGACTTTTAACTTGTTCACGGACAGCGGCCTGCTCCCTCCCTCAGACCGCCATCATGGCGGCTGCCTCGGCCGCGCTCCCTCACAGACTCTCGGCCCTCCCTCCCGCCTCACCGGTCAGCACAAACACCCATCCCCAACCCCCTGCTCACCCCTCACCTAGAGTCTCACACCTACTCCACATTCCCACTTACTTTCTCCAGAACACGTCTCTGTTTCCTGAAGCAAGGCTGTGGCTGGCGGGAAGATGAGGAACATTTTGGCGGGAAGATGAGGAACCTTGTGGCAACATGGCTGCCCTCACTGTCATGCACCCCGCTGTAGCCTGCGAGCTGCATGAGGGGGCTTTGATCATGCTACTAACCACAAGATTGTTAGTTACTCCTGCAAGACAAAATGGCCTCAAGTTGCACCAGGTAAGGTTTAGATTGGATATTAGGGAAAATTTCTTCATGGGAAGTGTTGTCCAGCCGTGGCACAGACTGCCCAGAAGAGCAGTGGAGTCGCCATCCTTGGATGGACTTAAAAAGCATACTTGGGGACATGGTTTAGTGGTGACCTCAGCATTGCTGATGGAACATTTGGATGTGGTGGTTTGAGTGCTTTTTCTATCTCAAAGACTCCATGATTTTATGTTTCTGAAGTAGGAAGTAGAAAGAGCTCACAGTAAAGCTGAGGCCGAGCAGCAGCTGGGTTGCACAGGGGTTGGAGACACAGACCTCCACACCAGCTTACATGGCTGTCTGTTGTTGCATGAAGGCAAATAAATTGATGCCATTGCACTGCTTCCTGGGAAATCTGCAGCTGCATCCACTATTTGCTGGTAATGGCCCAGGAATCCACATTTATACAGCTAAAATGATGCGCTCAGCCTCTTAAGCTATTGACTACTGGATCTCACCTGATGTGTAGTAGTAACAATAGGCACAACCAGCCTGAACTGCCTGCAGTTTCTGCCTCAGCAACAGTGGGTTTAAAAGGTTGTTTCCACTCAACAATCTCACACTGCCATATAGAATGCTGTGGAAGTTCATTCCATGTTATTACTACACCTTAAAAATAGGCTTGTGTTTCAAGATCCTTTGGTGTTCTCAGATTATCTGTATTTATATAGTTCTTGCGGTCCTATGATCCCTATGTGTTTAGCTGGATGATACACAGATAGCCTCTATTGTCAGTCGCTCTCTCCATCTCTCCTATCCATCGCTCTAGAGCCTCACTCCTATAGACATCTTTACATAATATCCCCGAGGGATTCAGCTCAAATACCTCAAATATGCTAAAGACATCTGGATGTAAGATGCCTGCTTCTATGAGAATGCAGGCAAAGGTTGCCCTGCACAGTTCATATGCAGGCTATAATGCCCATATTATTCTGATTATAAATAAAGCTGTGCCTTCTCACTTGTGGTATGTCTAACTATCATTTGCTGCTGCATGTCACTTTGAGGTTGATACTTAGCAACTGATGGGGGGGAAAAATGGGTTGCTAACATCTGTTTTATCATTTTTTGATGAATGAAAAACCAAACAGAGACCTTGGTTGTGCACAGATCATTCAAAACAATAAGATTTACACAGATTCAATGTAATTGTGTGTTGCATTAGTAGCAAACAACTTACCAAATTATTTTAGTGATAGTGTTTAAAGAAAAAAAAGCTCATAGTTACTGTCCCATAGACAACCTTTGATTCAGCCTGCTGTATTTCAGCCTTTGGACACTTGGCTGTTGTGGTGTCACTGGTCACTGAATTACACTTATTGAGGTATCTATCAGAAAGAAGTAAGATTACTTTTCTTTAATATTTCTCATGTGCTACAGCCATGTGAATAGTGGGTCTGTTTGGTTCCCAACTGCAAAAACAAATAAAAATTCCATCTTTAACACTTAAGAAACTGTCTATTTTTAGTTTGGTTTCCTATGGAAACAAGGCATCTGTGATCAGGCTGTCTCTGTGCATGTATCTGTCCTTGTGTACCCCCTAATAATTTTTGAATCTGGTGGCCTTTTCCAATCAACTGTGATGAAATGACAGAATTTTCAAAGTATCTGGATTCTAACAAATTTCCTAAAAATATGGGCCAGATAGATGAACAAAAGGTGTTGATGTTGCCCAGCTGAGGGAAAGCTGCAGCACGAACTTACATCTTATGAGGCTCCAGAGAATTCAAGGAGGTGAGAGCTGCAATAAATAACACAGCTATACAGAAAAGCTTCAATCCAAGGTCATGCTTTTATGCACCTCAAATTCATAAAGAAACAGACTTAATTCATTCCACTCCTCACACAATTACTTGTTTAATATTTGCAGAGGTCTCCCTTCACTTCTCAGTCAGAAGATTAGAATTGTCCCCTTTCCCCACAACCAGTGAAGAATTTAGACCCAGATGTTTTTAAATTTGACCTGTCCTGTGGGTCAGAGGATCAGGATCATGTGATAGTAGGCTATGTAATTAAAGCTCCCCAAATGGTGTAGACTTTTGCATCAGGAAGCTTCAGGGAATGCCTGGAAGCAAGATGTTTTTGGGAATTAACCTGCAAGAAGAAGAAGAAAATGATGTAGGACTCAACTCTCCTTTTTAAGTGGGTACTTAAAATATATTAACAAATTAGGAAATAAGAGTTAAAGAAGTGTTGTTTTGGGGAGAATGGAGAGAAGAAATGGGAGCAGTAGCACAGCGCGATGCTGAATGGTATGGAAGTGTTGCTAGTTTAAAATTATCTTGTTCCTTTTTAGATTAATCCATCTCTTGCTCTGTCTTCAGTCTTCTCAATATTGCCCAGAGGTGGAAAACAAGCCAATGAAAGAAGTGTCTTTTGGGGGTAAGGAAACTGGAACAGATGCTGAGTAGTTACTGTACTTGTGTAAAGCTGACTTAGACTGCAGGTTAAAAATGTCACAGCTGACTTTGGAACTGGAGTCACTGAGGCAAAAAGGGAAAGGCCCCCCCTCCCTCTCCATGAGCTGGATATGAATCTGCACAGCCCCACTTCTGCAGGTTTACATCCAAATTAATAAGCTCTGTCTCCAAGGCAGAGCTGCTTGTGGATCTGTGCTGTGTAAATCAGTTGTGTTGTGTAGAGACTTTCTGGCCCAAAATGGTGCCTGCCTGGCGCTCTCTGCATTGTTCTCTGTTGTACAATGAAGCACACACGAGATGTGTGATGAGCTTTGGGTGTGGATAGTGAGTTATTGAGGCTGCAAAACTGGAGAGAGCTGCAGCTCCTACTTTCCCTGGAGAACAAATGTTTTTCAAAGCCTGCTAAGGTCGGTGCAGAAATTTCAGCTGATTTGTAGCTCTTTCCTACTTTCTAGGCTTATAAGAGTTCCACATCCTGGTCTGAGGAGGTGGTGGTCCCACAAATAAATATTTTGGATTTTCCCCAGGGTAATATTACAATTACCATTTCTACCACTAGCAGTCTGCTGTTATTTTACCCTGCTCTGTGTAATGTGCTACCAAAATCAGTTCTGCTGCTTGTTTGCCATTGGATGGACATTACAATTAAAGGCTTGCTAATTTCTGATCTTTTATGTGGAACAATAATGAAACTATTTGAAAAATAAAAATAGGCAGACATATTTTCAAGACTATTTGCCTGACACTGAAAGTGAATGTCTTCTGGTTGTGTAGGTTTTTTCTTTCCTATTTCTACAACACTTACCATAATTCATTTAAAAATAGAGTTTAGAAAGCAGTGGGTATAATTAATGTATTGATCTAGTTTTCCATTATGTTGTTAGTACTGGTGAAAAATGTGCTTTTGATGAAATTGTTGATTAAAACTACCAAAAAATCCATTATATCTAGCTTACTTTTTCTTACCTAATGAAGCAGATGGATATAAAATAAGGGAAGGCCATATTGACCTTTAGTAGGAATATATATGGCATATAACTTGATACCTATAAGACAATTAATATTAATCTGACCTTTTTAGTTTCTGGGCTACAGTGCTGTTACTAATAGCAGCTACATAATGTGTTGCATGTTTTCACTGAAGAGGTCACGCTCTGGCTAAGAGCAGGAAAATGTGGATTTGCTGGGGCTGTTCTCAGCATCTCCTTCATTCAGGGCAGGGAATCCCTTCCTTCCCAACCCTCTCATACACCTTGGTAGGTCAGGAAAGTGCAGAGGGCTCGTTCTGTGGGCATTATGCTTTAAAGATTAATTATTTCAGTCACCAGACTGCTGATCAGCATGAGAAAAAGCAGAAACAGTTACAGCAGGATATTGGAGGGTTTCAGCAAGGCAGTCTCAGTTCTGTGTTGGTGTCTGCTCCTGAGCAGGGAACCATCAGCATTTTGGATTTGCCCAGCACCTAATATGATCACACAGCAATGCCATTTTATGTGGTAAGATAGCTATGTGAATATGCGACTGTGGCTTGCCTAGCATGGGATTGCTCAAAAATGGCTTTTGCTTTCAAAATTCAGATGAACCCTAGGTCAAAATAACTTAAGTATAGTCAGTACTAAAACAAATGCAGGGTACTCTGTAATAGGCTTTTAAGCAATGTTCTAGTCACAAACATTTTTTACAACTATTGAGTCAATGATTGGACTTTTTCATATTTAAAATATTCTGGATATTTCCTGTGTTATTTAACAGCAGCTGTCCTTCATATTTGCCTAGCAATAAAACTTTTGCCTCAGTTTCTCCATGATCATTAGTTTAATATTAACATTTTGATCCCCAGTAGAACTAGATGATCTTTAAGGTCCCTTCGAACCCAAATCATTCTATGATTCTGTGGTTGTATTAAATTAGATTTTTTGGTTTTTTTTTTTTAGAAAAACTAAAGATTCCAAAGCAAAATCCCATTCTCTTTGGTTTGGGTCAAGTGCAGACCTTTACAGCCAAGCCAGTACACTCAGTGCTGCCTCTGTTCTCACCTCTCAAAGATCATGATCTCTTGGAGGGTATTTATTGGTCACCTGCAGTCCAAGGTGCCCTCTGAGAGCAAACTCTTAACAATATGTAGAGAAATATTTCATTCACACTGGATATTCCTAGGTGTTAGCTGAAGTAGTTCTGCTACTCCATATTTCTGCATCAAATTCTGTCCAAATGTCAAAATAAATGGGTGGAGGTGCAGATAAATCCTTCTCCTCCCCTTGTTCAAAGCCTGTCCAGCTTTCCCAGCCATCCAAGCACTGCCCTGTTTGCTCCGTTTCCACCACGCTGCTTCATCTTCCCAAGGCATCCCTCTGCTCCATGCTGTGAGTGCCACACGGCTGACCCCAAACACTTCTGCACATGCAGAGTGCTGCATAATAACACGAGAAGGCTCCACATTTCTGAAAGGAGGTGGATTTTTTAGTGGGAGCACTGGTTAGCACTGAGCTGGGACTGCAGCCGGCGCTCCAGCCATTCTCATTCAGGCTGAATCCTTGGGTGTCTTCACTCCCACAACCCCTGCTCCTCCCTTCAAACTGTAGACAGGCTGTTAGCAGCAGTTGTCTGCCTGCTACAGAGACCAAATGGAAAGGCTCCCCTTTCTCAGGATCACCACCTATAACAAGTTTCTGAGCTTCGAATTTCTTCCCGTTTTTTTATTTTACTGCACTTGAGTGAATTGCTCTTCAGTTCTTTCCAGGTTCTGTGACTTCTCCCTAAATGTTTTCCTAAAGTCTCCCTTTTTTACCACTCTCTTCCCTTTCCTATGGACACTTACACTGTAGACTTTTTCCCAGTCCCAGTTTCTTGCTTATTATCATCTGCCTTTTTCCTACTTTGCCTGGCTTTCATCCTACAAGATTATAATCCCCTAGGGGTCAAGAATATTGCCCTTCTCTCAGTTCCTGCCCTATTCATATCTATGTATATATATATACATGTATATTTTTATATATATTCCCAAGACTAGATTGTATGCAAACTGTGTATGCTCAATCAATAAATAAAATATTTTAAGAATATTTTTTTAGTTCTGACTCTTTGCAGTCAGCAGCATAACCATCTCTTGTTTTACAGATGCTTGCAACTCTCTTTCTGGCTTAAATAAATAATGTAAATAATTCATGTATTTAGTAACAATAAATATTCATATTTCATTTGAACCAGACAGTGGTCGTCTAGATTAAATTGAAAAGCCTTGCATTCAACAGCTGGCAATCTCCCATGCCAAATAAAGGATTTTAGTCATTCTTTAGAGTATAGAACTACCAGAAATGGGAGGTGATGTGGAAAGGAAACGGACTCTCTTACCCAAACATATAACACATCTGTCTATCGACTGTACTTTCTTCAGACTTGGCTACAAGCAAATATATTTATTCTGGAACAGACTAAATAGGTGCTGGAAGGAAGAATACAGTTTGCATACTTTATGAGCATAGATAGCTGTGTCAGGGTCTCTTACTGCTTTTGGAGGTCAATTCTTAGTGAGTTGTATTCCTTTTGCCAGAGGAAGTTTAGTGATTTAGGGAACCATTTGGGAAAAGTCAAACAAAACAGTAAAAAATTACAAATGAAATAGAAATCTACTCCCCAAAGTTACAAAGACATTTTCCTTATATTATTGAACTGGTAAGCTGAATTTTCATTTGTCCAAAGTTTTCATAATTATACATAAACAGGAGTTTCATATGGAGGAGGAGTGAATTTTAGCTGTGGGAGAGACGTAGGGATTCTGCTTTAAAACCCAGGAAAATTATTGTTTCCTTCCTTTCTGTTCCAATTAATTGTGCAAACACAGGGCCATTGAGGGGGAAAGGTGTTCATGTTTTCTTCTCATGTTCCCTTGGTGTTTGTCCACTTGCTGAAATCTGAAAAAAAAAAAAAAATGGGCTACTAGGCAAAAGGGCTGCCTGTTGATGTACATTTTTTGCTCAGGAAGTTGGAGTGCACATGGCTGGAACTGTTCTGAGCACTCTACGTAAACCATAAAAATTCAAGAGTCAGAAGCAAACTGTGCTTCCTGACCAGATGAGGTAGGATCACCAATCTTTAATAAATGTCAGGTAAGGAGCTCTGTAGAACAGTACAGAGAGATTTCTCCAAACAATTGTTCAAATGCTGTATATTATCTTCATGAGGGAAAAAAAAAGCAATTTTTAAGCTAGTCTGAGCTAAACCATGTTAAATTCCTGCTGAAGACAAAGCAGTTGTATTTCACATGCATTATCTGTTTGGGGTTAATAATGGGCTTATACCTGGCAGTTAGTTAGGTAACACGTATGGAATCTATATGTATCCCATTATTGTTCTGATTCATGGGTTAAATATACAGTGTGTGTCTTTATGTTCACAGTAGGCTATTCTGGACTGGGCCTTTAAAGTAGGAATTTCAAAAGTCAGTGGTTTAACGAGTCAAATTATTTTGTGAGTTTTTTCTGATTTCCAAAAGAGCTGGAGATTAGGTTAATAGGATGTTTGGGGTCAGAATTCAGGAGGAATGAAGTGGGAAGAGCTCTGGGTCAGTGGGTTCCCTGAGAGGATTCCCCAGTTTGCTGCCAGCAGACTTGTAAGTCCCAGAGACATTAATAAACCCTTTGTGTTGTTATTTTTGCTTGTTTCTGTATTCTTTCCAGCATTCAGCAGGATTTAGGGCAAATAGGATGTGCCAGTAATGGGAAGCAAACACTGAGATGGCCAATGGAAATATTCTTCTTATGCATGCTCTCCATAAAACATGTGCAGGTGGGCCGTCTGGAATCACAGCCATGACTCTGCCTGGTGTTATTTCCTCATTTGTTGTTTTCTCCATCTGCTCATTTATTTTCCTGGTTATGGTCTTCTTCCCTCTGTCTCCATTTCCCCCTGCTCATTTGTATAAGTAGGAATATCCTTCCCTCCAGCAACTGTGTAACGTGCTTTCCCTTTTATGTATATATTTGGCTTGCAAATAGGTGGCTTAAAAAGCTGAGACAAGACAGAGAAGCCATGATCAAATTCCAGCAGAATCCTCATGTGTTTAGAATATATTCCTGCAGGTTTTTTCCAAATAAATATTTTTGGCCATGGCACATCACAATCTAAACACAGAGTGATGGAGTTTTACTCAGGACAGGTTATGTGGGAGATGAGACTGAAGCAGAGAACACAACACACAGTAAATGCAGGCTCTGTCACCACCTCACTTGGGCACAGCAAAGATGGGAACCACTGGGTTTACTGAGCAAACGAAGGTGCTTTGCAAAATGTCTGTATTCTCTCTGGCTGCCCAAAAGGAGGGGTGGCTTTTGTTTGTGATGGCTGCCAGTTGTGTGGTGCTTTGCCAAGGAGAACTGCGAAGAAATGAAAATCTAACCTATCATTCTTTCCTGGGTTGTGAAGATATTGGTTCTGACCTCTTGCATGGCGTAAATCATGAGGAAATTAATGGATTAATTAAAGGAGCACATGGAGGGGGGGCAGCCTCTTTGCTGTCAGATGGTGGTGAGGGCTACTGTACTCTCAGCTCCTTGCTAAATCTGCCCTTTCACAAAGCCTGTGAGTGTGATATTATAATGTGTTATTGTGATTTTCAGCTACCCTTTCTGCCTGGAAGTGAATTTTGAGCTGCAGCACTGGGGAGCTGCTGGAGCCTGGTGGATAATTGTTACTGGCGGTGTGGGATGAGCTGTTTTCCCTGCTAAAACTTACAGGTTTTGACAATTATTTCAGGATTTCCCCCTAGAAAAGGATTCTGAGCTTTTACACAGACTCACTGTCTGACCTCTGGCCACCTCAGTCACCTTTCTACACCTCTCTCTCATCTGTCCCATCTGTTTGGACTTTAAGCTCTTGAGAGCAGCCATTGTCTCTTCAAGTGTATTTATTTTGTACAGTACCTAGCGCTGCAGGGCTCCTGCTCGGTTGGAACCACTGGGTGTGACTGCAATGTAAATACTGAGTAATAATAATAGCATATGTGGGGGTGTAGAAACAGGGAGAGAGAGAAAAATATTTTCCCCATTCTTGTCTGCTTTTTGTTGTTGTTCTATTTCCTATTCACAGAAAGCATACAATACTGATTAATGAAAAATTTCTGGCTCCAGTTCAGTATCTGGCTTCAGTACATTTGCTATTTGATATCTGAGATATGTACAACATGTTCACAGTGAATTCTCCAACTGAAAACAGTAGAGTTCAAACCAAGTCAATTAATTCACAGAGTGAATGGATTCAAGCCCAGATTCTCGTGCCTTGTGGAGGCCTCTTTGAGTCTCCTGCCAAAAGATATCTGTTTATAAATGCAGTAAACGTAACTATTTGATACTTATAGCTCTTACAGCCTTATGTGATTTTTTTTCCCTTGTTATGGCTGATCTCTGATAATTGAGTTACATTTTGCAGACATTTCAGGCATTCTCTGTCTCTCTGTGCTTTCTTCCCCCCCTGGCGCTACAGCTCAGCCAGTGCTTTGGACGGTTTCACATTTCCTTTCTCTTTGTTGCCTTGGATATTCTGCTGAAGTAAGGCATAACAAAACTGTATCCAAAATCCATACGTACTTGTAGCCAGGCTCCCTCCTGAACCTGCTTTGTGGCTCTTGCATGAGAAACTTTACCACTTCAGTGGAAGGAGAGCAGAGATAAAAACTTACAGTGAAAATGATTGTTGTGTTCTGCACTGATGGTCCAAGAACATTAATAACAGATCTTTGTTGAGCAGTATCTCTCATCCCTAACACTCATGCATTTAATCAAGTGATGCATACAGTACAGCAGGCATTTTTGAAAAACATTCATCACTTTTGTGGAATATATCAGGTAGCATTATAAAACCAAATAGAACAAAAAAAAAAAAAACCACCAAAAAGGGGAACATCTTTATCTCTGTGAAAAATTGAAATAAAACAATGGAGAGTGGATATTAGGCTAGCATTTCTTTTCTAAAAGGAAACATTCAGGATTTCTTTCTTTTATTCCTTAAATATTGTTTTGTCCTTTTTTTCTGCCTCCAAATAAGAGTGCTCCAAAGCTCCTTTTATTTGTGCTTTCCTCGCTTTTCTTCATACCTCCTGCTCATTTTTTTGACCTGGCCATTCAGCACATTCACCTGTTGTCTTTACACCCACTGTTTTCTGAAATTATGCTTCTGAACTGTTTCTGAACATACATCTCAGAATATGGATGTATTTTCCTGCATATTTTGCCAGAACTGAAATGTTTTACAGACAGAACTCCTAACATATCCTTAATATTTCCCTCATCCTATTTGCTGTTTATGATCCTTGGCTGCATCGCGCTTCCCTTGCAGCTCAGGTCTGCAAACTGCAGTGGTCAGGTTTGATCCATTTCAGTCTCTGACCCAGAAAACAAGGAAATAATCCCATTCTCTCATCTGCCTTATCATCAGTTCACTGTTTTTGAACCACAGAACCATAGAGTCACTGAGGCCAGAAAAACCCTAGGAGTTTATTGAGTCCAACCACTAACCCAGCACTGCCCAGGCCACCACTAACCCACGTCCCCAAGCAGGACATGTATGACTTTTAAATCCCTCCAGGGATGAGGACTCCACCACTGCTCTGTGCAGTCAGTGAGGGCTGGACAACTCTTTTGGTGAAGAAATTTTCCTTAATACCCAACCCAAACCTCCCCTGGTGGGACATGAGGCTGCTTCCTCTTGTCCTGTGCCTTGTTCCCTGGGAGCAGAGTCCAATCCCCCCTGGCTGCACCCTCCTGTCAGGGAGTTTTGGAGAGTGAGGAAGTTCTCCCTGATCCTCTTTTTCCAGCCTAAAGAACTCCAGCTCTCTCAGCTGGTCCAAACAAATGACACCAGTGAGGATTATTTTTCTTTTGGTTCTCAAGTCACACCTCCGATAAAAACAAAATAAAAATCAATCAGTGAAAGACACCTGGAGAGGGAGGAGAGATTAATAATAGCCATATTTTTAAAGCACATTAAAAATGTATACACCATTATACTACTCCCCTATCTCTCCAAGATCTATGTGCCATTTCTATTCTGAATAGTAGGAGCTGTTTCTTTCTATGTATTTCTGCTGCACCCAGCACAATGAAGTCCCATTCTCCTACATTACCACAAAAGTTGCTGAGAAGCCGCTGTAACACATGTGAACTTCCTAACACTGTGTTGGAACATCAGGATATTTAATTTAGCTGCCTAACAAGAGCTAACATGAAGCTGGTACAATATCAAATGAATATATATTGTTCTCAATATTTTTAGACCAGGAATTAGAAGACAGTTTGTAGCTGCCAGAAGTTTTGGAATGGCCTCACCAAAAGGATATAGTTTCAAGAGCAACTTTAATGAATTAATGAATGAGACTGTAAAACAGAATAATGGCAATCTTGAAACCACTGTTTTTGATCATGTTATCTGGGCTGTTTTGGTTTGTTGATTCATTAATCACAAAAGAGTGGTGAAAAGAGATTTGAACAAGTTCTGTTGTGTTTGTGTTAGTGTTAACTAATTCCATGCTTTAGGGCTTCTATTTCCCTCTGAAGTGAGAGGAGCTGACTAGGTACAAGAGGCAGTACATATTAGTACAGCTGCAGGTAGAAGTGCATTATCTAAAGATGTTTTCCTGTTTCCCATGATGCAGCTTGGGCTGGAGCAGTGAAAAGAAGGGCAACAAAGCTGATGAAGGGTTTGGAATGTAAGTCCTATGAGGAGTAGCTGAGGGAGCTGGGGGAGTTCAGCCTGGAAAAAAGGAGGGTCAGGGAGGACCTTCTTGCTCTCTACACCTCCCTCGCAGGAGAGGGCATCAGGGGGGATCAGGTTCTGCTCCCAGGGAACAAGGGGCAGGATAAGGGGAAATAGGCTCAAGTTGTGCCAGGGGAGACCTGGGTTGGATATTAGGAAAAATTTCTTCTCTGAAAGAGTGGTTGAGTACTAGAATAGGCTCCTCATCGGAACCAGAGGAGGCACCATTCCTGGAAGTGTTCAAAAACAGAGTGAATGTAGCACTTCATTATATGGTTTAGTGGGCATGATGGGACTCAGTCAAAGTTGGACTTTATGACCTTGGAGGTGTTTTCTAATCTTAATGATCCTATGATACTATGATCTTAATTTCCTGGACTGACTGGTAGGTTTAGCTGTATGTGCTCAGCTCTTGGAATATGGAGAGCCTCCTGTTCCCAGTTATGGTTGATAGCTTTCCATTCTTCTGCAGCAAAGAACCTGAACTTGCTTTTGGTTGGGATGCATTTTGTTCCACGTGAAATGGGTGACCTGCTGTCTGTTCTGGCTCCAGTGCTGGTGCTGGGGTTATCCACAGCTCCAAAGGCTTGGTAGCATTGGAGGGATGAAGCCTTTCCTAGCAGGTCTCATTGCCATCTCCTGCTCCTGGCAGATGCTGCTCAGTCATTGGGATCCCTGCACTGAGTGCTCAAACCTTCAGCAGGCAGTGACTTCTGTCAGCACTACCATGCTGAGCTGTTATTTGTGGTATATTTCGATAAGGAAAGATAGGAAATGTGTCAAAACTTAAATAATTTCACATTGTAAACTGTTGAACTGCTTTAATCCTACAATAGTTCTGCTTCTTTCAGTTTATTTAAGTTCAGTCACAGCTAGAAAATCAGTTCGTCGGTATTTTTGCAACTGCAAGTAAATCTTGCCAGCAATAAAAAGAAGGGAAAAGGTGAAGGGTTCAAACAGTAAAGCCTAGAAAATAATGAAACGTCAGCATTACTGTGCTGGTAGATCCCTAGAAAACCAGCAAAAAGTAAAACCAATAATGTTAAACAGCCAGGAACAGCAAATCTTAGAAGGTTTTTGGACTATGGGGCAGTTCTCTGTCACAAGCAAATCCCAGGAGGATGAAGGAAGACTTTTGTTAGAAAGTCAGAGAAGTCAAGAACAATTCTTTCTTCTACTTCTTTGCTTGGATCATTTATTCAAGTTATCATTCTATATCTGCTTCACCTTATCTTGAGGAATTCTGAATTTTATCCTGAGACAAAACCTTATGTGCATCAATTTTAAAAAGGCATCCAACCAATACTTCACTGCAATTACCCTGCATAATATATACCTATATATAAATAGAATTTCACTCCAGCATAGCTTATGTGTAGTAGAAAGCACTCACATAGTAAGTTGTGGTTTCCCTCCTCCTGCTTAGAAAAGCACCTGTTTCACATGGTTGGGGCATCCCATCCCATGCCATGGACACCATCTAACTGAAAACATGTGAAACCAAATATCTCATCATCAACCTCTAAATGAAATAGATTTTCAGAAAACTTTTCAACAATTTCAAATAAAATAAATGTGTTGACAGAAAAGTTCTGAGCAGGAAGAAGAAAGTCTAAATTAATGCATTTTAAGCTGTGAATTAATCATAGCTTCAGAAATGGCTTCTGTCGTGCTACAGGTTTGATGTCTCGTCTCCTTCCCCAAATTTTACTCATACCTTCTCCTCCTTTCATCCTGATGATTATAGCTTCCCTTGGGATGTCTGCTCCCAGACATGCATATCCAAACAACCACATTTATTCCAGTTTCGCCCAAAGCCTCTCCTCCTTTCAGCCTGGAGGTCCAAAATGCTATTGCTGTAAAATATCTCTATCAAATGTCTCTGTCCAGCTGTATCCTGGACAATTCACCCTCTTGTGTTCTCGCTCCTCTCTTTCCAACCTTTTACTTGATGTTTCTTTTGTCCATAATTTTATTTAAAATTTCTGTCTCTCCTCTTTATGCATTAGTGTCTTCTACTGTGTTTGTAGTAAGGTAATTTAAATTTTGCTCTTCTTTTCTCTCCCATGTTTTTAGGTAGATGATGGCTCAGGAAAACATGCAGTGATGTAAAAAAGAAAAAGTGAACTGAAACTATCAAATAAAGCTAAAAGTGAGGCTGAGACCTATTTGCAGATGTTTAATAAAGTCAAAAAGAAGCTGATTTGAGGGGATAAATTATTCATAGCTAATTATTTGCTCTTCTTTAATGCTAAATATCCTACATTTCAGCCTCCTGCAGGCAACTCAAGGAGTGATTCCTGAGTTTTTTAACGCAACAACCACATAGAGTTTTTGAAGTGCTTTTGGTCCCTCCGGGTTGACAGGTGCTACATAAAAAGCAGACAGGATATTATTATTAAGAGTCTTGAGAGTTTGAAGCATGAAGTCCTGTAGAACAAGCTGAGATTTTATCTTCAAAACACACATCTTACAGCTTCAACATGCTCAGAGACTCTGGGCAGTTCTTACGGTGCAGGCTGGGGCAAAGAGCAGTGAATGTTGCTCTGCTCCAGGCACTGCGTGACTCCAGGTCAGGGCTGAATTCTGGCTCACCCTCTACCTCCGTGGGGAAGTGAGAAGAGGAGAATGGAGCATTTGCCTGCACTGCAGCCAGAGCTGCTGGATCTCCTGTGCACGTGCTGACTGTGCTGTTTGCCCAAAGGGCAAATTCTGAATAGAATCAGGTTTCTGGTCTTTCTTCTTGCTTTTCTTCTGCCCTAGACTAGATAAATTTTGGGCACAAAGTCCCATTTTCTCATCTAAAATGCAAGATTCAGATTCAAGATTTTTATCCAAACACACAGTTCAAGTCTCAGGCTGACCACACATGATCCTTTCAGCTATGGATACTCTGCACTCTGCCCTGTTTTATTCCAGGAACATGGTACCTCCTTGTTAGCCTGTAATTGAGATTATTGCAAATCTGGAATATAGTTACTGATCACTGCACAAATCTGTACATATGCAATGTAATTTATCAATCCATTATAGGTGTAAATTCAATGTAAATATAACAGTTGAAAAAGTCCTGCTTTCCTTTCCTTTTTTCCTTTTTGGATTTTTCAGTTTTTCCTTTTCCCCAAACTAGAGAACGCTGTGTTATTTAAATGAACTCCGACAGCCCAAGCGAGTCCTTTGACAACCCAAGCCCTTCGGTAGTCGGCTGTGACTGGCACACAGCCACTCACTGCTGCACTTGCCCATAATGAAATCCATTCAAACATATCAGCTCCTGGAAAATGATGTGCCTCCATCTAAGATTACCATGAAGGAACCTACAAAACAAGCAGCTACAAAGCAAGGACTATTTATATGCATCCTTTTATTTGCATTGTAAAGGGCTCTTCCAACACACAAGGAGTTCCAAGTTGTCTGTGATAAGTTTCAGGCTGCTGGAGTGCACTGTACATTTTCCGTATGTATTTATATGTAGATTTATTTGTAAGTATTGTTAGAAGGATATTAGCTCAGCAGCTACAGAGTCATATCAGGCTATGAGAGGAAGTCAGTGTGTTTATACAGACACTGAGTAGTATGTTAAGGGCTTGTTTTTTGGAAATAAAAGCTTAATTTCATTATCATAATGATGATAACATACAGCTTTGAATGGTATTAGTTCCTGTTTACACTACTCGTGGTGTTGGTCTAAGCTGCATTTGCCATCGAGACATAATTACTATTTTATTATTATTTTTTTCACAGTTAAGTGGAGCATTTTAGCACAGCTGAATTGCTGCGAGCCTTGGTGGAACAAATCTATTAGTGGTATGGCTTGAAACAATACACAAAAGAGCCCTGTGTGTGGTCTGCTCTACATGCTTTTCACTTCCTTATGTTAAACAATAAATCTCTGAGTCAGCTAGAACTCGGAGACTAACATCCAACGAGAGCCGCATTTTATCTTTTATTCATTGGCAGGAACATAGCTGTAGGAGGTATTCAAATCACACTTTTATTTAAACAAACACAGCTGGATCACAGCCTCTTAATATAGCAATTCTCTAATGAAAAATAACAACATAGTATTTATCTCTTTTCTTTTGTGCAGCTCTCAATTTGCTAAAATTAGGCAGACTTCAATCCCATACAAAATTGGCATGTTTTCATGACCAGAGCTCATAGCAACTAACTGCAAAATTATAATGGGAATGTAATTATAGTAGGGCATGTGAAATACACATCCTTTTGCTGCTGTAAGCTATATGGGGTTACACAATTATGCTGTAATAATATCATTTATCTTAAAGAAGTCAGACAGCTGATTTAATTTATTAAACTTCAGTTCTCCAGTTATATGCTGTGTCAGGTTAACATCAAGGTATTGCACAAAGTAACCTGGTACAAGAAGTCAGGGCTTCCCCAAGATGCATTTTCCCTGGTTTGCATGAGTTTGTTTTCTTCTTTATCCCTGTCACTGTTTGGAGAGAGAAAACTTGAGTTTCCAGCTCTTCGGTTGCCTTGCAAAACATTATTTCCTACCCTTGTGGCTGCAGTAGTTGTTTCTTTCTGTGGTTGTAATTTGGGGCCAAAAATTTATCATTAACTGCAGAAGGATGTAAGTAAATAAAGCAAATAGCTGAGTCACCTGGCCACATGCTGAGTGAGAGTTTGGAAATAATCACCTTATCACTTATGTGGTATAATAATGAATAATGGCCAAATTCTGCACTCACACTAAGCAAAACAATCTCCTTGATATCAACAGGATTTTGATAAGTCAGTCCTATCTCTGAACCCAGGATTAAGTAGTGAGAGATGCAGTATTTAGTGATCATTTTAAAGATTATTACAGACAGTTGTAATACACTGGGATTAGTGGATTAACTTTTCAGGAATGTGTGACACTAGAAATATATTAAGAAATTATTGGGGAGGCTGCAAGGTGCCCTATTCCCAGTCAGATATGTTGGGAAGTCATGTGACTCAGCACGCACAAAGGGTGTCTGGGGCAGGGAGAATGTCATCTAAGAAATTCTCCTCTTTGAGAGACCCACTTTGGATATCAGATATCACTGTTAGCTATGCGTGGTTTATTACAATAAATAACAATAGTAATTATTATTGCTATTGTATGGGACATTGTAGGCACAGGCCATAATGAAGTTCACTTATCTGAAATTACCAAACACTGGGGTGTGTATTACTTTCAAGTCATGTAGCTTGGGATCACATCTCCATCCTAACTCTGTTTCCTTTTGCTTAATCAGGCATTTTTAATAGACAGATACTAAATTAAAATTTTTAATTTCAATCCGAACTCTCTGTATTCTCTATATTCTTAATTAAATACACCTTTTGTGTCCTGACAGCATTCACTATTATTGATGAAGGTGGAAGTTCCATGAATTCCCTACACATGTGTAAGTCCTGATGTAGACAGGGCTGAATAAATGCTCTGTTCATTTCAGAAAGCTGGTGTTTAGCATGCTCCCTATAATGGATTCTGAAAAGAGTTCAACCTGTTTAAAACAACAGCCATATGGTTCTCAATAGTGAAGGACTGGCCAGGATGCAAATGGATGTGACACACATTGAAAATAAGAAGTCATTTTACCACTAAACATACATGCAGATTTCTAAGAACAGTCTTGGGTTCAAGTCCACATTTGCTCAAATATATGGGGCATGGATGTCTCATGTGAGGCTGAATTTCCACATTATTATTTTGGATTAGAAGCACCATGTCCCAGCAAATATATCAGTTTTTTATTAAATGTGCATAAAATATTTTGGTTTTTTGAACAAAGTCACTTGCATTTATATCTAATTTTCTGTTTTATCTACTTTTTGGGGGCGGGGTTTTCTTCTTCTGTCATTGTAGATGTAATGTCTGAACCAGGCTATCCTCCAGAAGTTACTGGTCAATCTTCATTAAACCATTTAAGTTTGAGTCGGAACTGGAAAAAAATTTTCCCCAACCACTGACTGGTCTCTAACTGCCAAACTGTGGCCCCAGAAAATTAAATTTCACTAAGAAGGACCTTTACTTTTTACTTTTTACAGTGACATTCACAAGTGTGTTCAAAGTGCAGTCAGTGTTTCTACATTTCAACATCCCTTAAATAACTGTGGTTTTGTAATATGCATTTTTCTTCTCTGGTTTGGAAATAATCTGTAGAAATGAGTTTATTAATCCTGGTGTTTACTGAGAGCCAAAATTGTCTGTGGATGTGGTTCTGTGAGAAAGGCTTGATTCCAAAGGTCCAGTTGGGGCTGTTTATTATGTGCCCATGGCCATGTCTCTGAACCTGGAAAGCTAAAGTGAAAATGCAGAGAGAGTTGCTTACAGAAATACAGTGTAGAGTTCTGGAAATCTCAACAGGCTCTAAATTTCAATACGGACCTCTAGATTTTATCTTGAAAGCTTAGACAGTCCTTAAAAGACGAGGAGACCTCAAGAAATTTCTACATAGACTATGCAAACAGCGAGCTATCACCTCACGTAACAAACAAACAAACAAACAAACAAATAAACAAAAAACAAAACCAAAAAACACAAAAAAAACCAAAAAAACCCCCAAACAAACAAACAAACAAACAAAAAAAAACCCACCAAAACCATGAAGAAAGGGTAAATATATTGCCTTTATACCAGAGAGCAGTTCTTGAAGGGGGACGGACTTTCTTCTTCCATCAACGTGATTCTACATTCTGAACAAAATGGGCCTTTTTTGGTTCTAGTGTTTGATTTCGTTTTTTGTTTCTCAACTCTATGGTTTGTATTTCTCTCTAATATTTTACCTATTATTTCTTAGTATCTTTCTCATGTCACTGATCACTGACATTTAGCTGTGCTCATTTTCACTTTTACAAATCCTGAGAAATTCATCCAGGGATCACTTGGGTGGAGTGAAACCTTGAGAATGAACTGAGCTTATGGACACAGCCTACATTCCTGGATACGTTTGGGAAGGTGTGGAATAGAAGAGTAGTTGTTGAGCAAATACTCCCAGAAATGCATTTGGCAAACACTGCTACTCTTCCAGGGACTGTCCACCCCCAACTCAAAGTGAAAAACAAATAAATTAACCTTGGCGTTGTCCTTGAGGAACGAAGCTCAGTCAAAATGATTTCTTTCTATGGATGCCTTGCAGATCATCATAATGACAAGTAACTTGTCTGGGCACAGTGACAATTTGTGGATTTTGTCTATGGATGTGAAGTTTCACTGAACATGGCACTCATGAATGCAGATAAATTCTTTTTGGATTTAATTCCACTATGGGCCACTCCACTACTAGAGATGGGTGTTAAATGTTAAGATGGGCTAAAGCACTCGGCTGTTCCAGATGTTTATTCAAAGCCATTTGAATAAACCAAGCTGAGGTAAAGCAGCCTCAAGAGAACAAGCTCTTTCACAGGATGTTTGTTCTTCTATTCCTGATTAAACCAGGAAATGTGACATTACACTGGGACAGTAAATGAAATAAAGGGAGGGAAATCAAGTCATTTTTTGAGACCTTATCGGTGCAGGTTGTTGGAGAAGTGAGTGCTTCTCCCACTACCAATCTGCAGAGCTTAATTTAAAAAAAAAGCACTACCAATTCAAGGTTCATCAGTGCAAGACAATGTCATAACTGAAAGAATATTCATTCCCTAAATCCCTAAGGTATGGTTATAGAGTTGCACAGAGTCAGTAGCTTAGTGGTTCTTTTATTATTCTGCATGAGGCATCAAAACAAGCAGGATTTTAAACACAAATAAGAACAGCATTAACAGGGAATGAGTGCTGGTTTCTTCTGTGCAGCTGCTGCATTTTCCATGATCAAGGATGCTGGCACTGGAGCCTGCTGGTGTTATTTCACCTTTAAGGTGAAAACTCTGGATACTCCCAGGAGAGACATTTTTGTACATGCCTATGAGAGAGTGCACAGAGTTTACACTAAATGCCCACTAGAAAAGGCACAACTTCAGCCATTCAGAAGCCTGTCCAAACATACATCCCATGTGTCCTTGCTTGCAGGAAGCTCTAGCCTGCCCATTCCATTTAATGGGGAAATTTGGAAAGGGTGTCTTGCATGTTTTCCTTAATGGCATGGTGCAGGAAGCCCCTTTGTTTGATCTTGTGGATGAACATAAAGTTCATTTGCCAGTACATCATCAGCAAACACAGCCTCACTCTGTCTGTGTTCCAGTTTGTCCATATTCCATGTGGCTGTGTCAACACAGCACCAAGTCCAGGATAATATATTTAGTCCCTGGCAGGGCTTTCCCATTTGGTCTTGGCATGGTGTTAACCACAAGGCTTTGACCACTTTGGAAAGGGGACAGATTGAGCTTGTGCCTTTTCACCGTATGTCACATAAATCCCTGGAATCATTGGAGTACTGGGTTTGGTTACTCTTCAAACACCTTTTTCATGTAGTTGCTTATTTCCTTAATGCGTGGTGTTCTGCTGTCCCCCCTCCTCCTTCCTTTCAGCAGCAGAAGCACAAGGCTAATTTTGATATAAAGCCTGGGGCAACTTGTCAAAAAGTTTAAAATCAGATTTTTGATGTATTATATCATCATGCAGAAGACATCTAATATATTTTATTCAATGCTTTTTGCTGTGTTTTCTCTCCAAACCTGGGTGGAATGGATTACTGGTGTTAATGACTTATATCACCACTAAGCAAGTATCCTTTTAGAAGAAACCACAGAGCTCGTTCAAGGTGTAAGTAAAGCAATTAACCCTTTCCCATGGTTGCAGAATGTCTAAGATTGTTGTTCTGAGAAGAGATAGGAAGTTTTTTCCTGCCACTGTTGATGACTTTTCCTCCACCTTTCCCTGTCCCAAGCAGTAGTTGGAATACCTTGTCTTGTTCCCATCCTATTTGCCACCTGGCTTTGTTCCTCAATTTGATTGAGGAATGGAGAAGAAAGTATCTGAGCCTGAGACGTGGTGAGGATGTAGGGTATATTAGTTACTTACAACCACAGAACAAACAGGAAAACTGAACAAATACTGTTTGTAGATCCTTCTGGTTTAAATCACTTAAATCTCACTTTTGAGGACTTCTGTCTATAACCTTACTCATGTTTCACCAACAGCAAAATTCCACAAACCCCTTTGTGGGGCACAGAACTTTTCATTTTAATAAACCTTCTCAAATTGATTTCTCCTGTGGGGCATGAGGCCTGGAGCATGTGCAAAGCAAGGACACAAAAAGACAGCAAACCAAGACATGGGTCAGCCAGCCAGGCAGCTCACACGTGCTGCTGAGTTCTGTCCCCCGCCACCAGCACGCAGTACCTGCAAACAGATGTTAAGTGCTGCCTTAGAGATCCAAACAGGCTAGGAATCCTTGGACATGGAAGGAGAAAGTGGAGAAGCAAGCTGTTTCTTTCCTTCACTCCTGTTTATCCTAGACTTCATTTAGCAAAATAAAAATCAAACAGAACTACAGAGACAAAATACTTGCGTGGTTTTCCAAAGTCTGCTAATCTTAAAATTTTATCTTGGCTAAAGGGAACTGTTTGTTCAGAATTCTGGCTTTTCACCCAACCACTTCACTGCCTCATTTGCTGACAATAAATAAGATTAAGAATAGATATTGTTTGTACTTTCTAGTTAGATGTGCCGAACCACAGTTAAGGAGGGTGGGGTTCAATTCCAGAAGGCACTTCATTAAAAAAATAACATATAACCCCCACACACATTTGGCAGCAACCTGCAAAGGGTTAATGAAGGACCTATTTGCCTCCCCCATCTGTGAAAAAATGCCAATCAAAAAACAGCTGCTATAAAAGGCTGCAGCCCAGCAGGAATAGGAGTTGTAGGTGGGGAGGTGTTGGAGAAGCAAGCTGTGGGAGGCAAGCCTGCCAAGGAAGGCTGGTGGAGCTGGGAGGGGTGGGAAGGCTTGGTCCATTGCTTGTTCCATGCTGGCTTGGAATCTGAAAGAGAAGGTGGATGTGGGATCCCTGGTTTCCAGCTAGGAGACCGAACTTACAAGTCCCATATGTTTGGCCCTGATGCTGGATGTATGACCTTCCAGGTTTTGGGGATAACTCATTAAGAAAAGAAGAGGTGTTTACTGGGTGAAGTTTCAGGCTCAGTAGTTTCCCTTTTCTCTCCCTCACCAGCTGTGCCAGAAAGCCAAAATACAAACAGGGAGTCTGAACTTAATGGTTGCTCCTGGAGGGGAAGCAGGAACATGGCCCCCACGTGAACTTAGGCTTCCTGTAAATCTTCTTTCCTCTGTTACATTCCTTAGTTCAGCTGGTAAAATCTGTCCATAAGGGACTGAACCCCTGTAGGTGTTGGTAAGTACAGGTATAATTGTGAGATCTCATTAAATTTAAAAAGCGGATCTAGGGGAAAAAAGGTCATTTAAATTAATATTAGCTCAAAAGTATGCGCTGTAGTTGGGAATGGAAAGGCTTAAGGGAGTTGGAAAATGCCTTCAGCAAAATAAGATGTGATAGAAACGATGTGTCAGCTATCAAAGACATTGACTAGGAGCTGAAAATGGCAGTAGGAATGCATTAATAAAATGAAAACAACAGCTAAAGGTGTTTGGTAGCTTATTTCCTTCATATTTGTTGAAGAGCAGGAAAGATGATATGAGAGAATAGGGAATATTCCCTGAACTTGCTCATGTCACTCTCCACTGAACCTGGTGTGGACTTTGTCAGTGATCTGTTTCTCAAGTGCTTAATTGTGTACTCATTAGCTTTACCTGTAAAATAGAAAGAGCATGAGCCAAATGGCAGATCCCCAGATACATTCATCAGGAAACTTCACTTGTGTAATTACAATTAACCTTCCTGCATGTGACAGCAGTGGGCTGGGTATTGGAGCTGTCTGCTGATCCAGTAAAAACCAGGGAGCTCCCCTGCTTGTCTGAGGGATGAACCTGTTGAGATTGGAATGGGGAAAAGTCTCCCTGCTGCTTCTTGCTGTTGCCCAAAGTAATTTCCTGCTGGGGCTTGTGCTTGCTATACTGAGGTGAGACTACTGTAAACGTTATTGTTGGTATAGGTTCTTTAATTTCATTTGTCCTGCATTATTCTGCTGTCTCCTCAGTATTGTGAAGTGGGTCTGCTGCCCTGGGTGGAGTCCTTGCCTGTGACAACCACCCCTCTGCCAGGTTTGTCTGAGGCATTTGGTGTCTCCATGGTCTGTGGTCAGGATCATGGAATATCTGCAGCCTTCCTTTGTTAGTCTGCCCCTGTGGAAAGAGAAACTTGCTGGAGGTTGTGATCCTGGAGGAAATGGGCCACACTGGGCCAAGCAAGGATTTATTCTTGAAGAATGGTGATTTCAAGTTGCAGGATGAAGTCAGGGTCCTTGATTCCTACTGAACCCATGATTCTCTCTGGTTTTCATGAAGAGATGAGTGTAGAGTTTGCTGATGAAGATGCAGTAGCAACTCTTGTAAGAATATCTGCTGCTGGTGTGCAAAGTCATCTCTGCTGTACTGGGTTTCCTCTGAGCTCTGTTGTATGTGGAGGCTTCCCCTTGCTGCTCTCCTCCCTGTCACCTCAGCATGCTGAAGAAGCCCCTCATTGGTCTGTGGTATTCACATTATTGAATACAGAGCATTAATGACGTGTATTCTGTTAAAAATATGGCAAAGGCCATCAGCTGAGCTTCCTGTGAAGGCTGCAAGATGTATTAACAGTGATGGTGACTGACAAATTTCTTTCTCTGAACTCCTGCTTCCTTTCTCACCCTTTGATTTTGCCAGGTTACTCCAGGGATGCTGAGCATCTAATTTCCTCTCCTCTTCAGTATTCCATGCATATTTGCCCGTATTTGACCATAACTTTGTTATGGACACCTTTTCCTGCTGAAGAGTTTGTTGGTAGCATAATAACCCACCCTGGCTTTTGAAACCCACTCTTCATCAATTTCCGCTGTTCCATTATGTATGGAATGATAGCTGATTTAATCTAGTTAGTACTATTGAAGAAAGCTACTTTGTCTGCACCATGCACCACTTAAAATAGAACACTGTGTGTCATGTTTAACAATATTGGTGGTCCTTTGTGGAGCTTGATATGCTACTCAAACACTTATGTATGTTCTGAAGTTGAGTCTTGCATGACTTGTAGCATGAGACCTGAGCTGTTGATATGTGTACTCCTATGACCAGGCTGATTCCAGGATGCATGGGATGTTGGAGGTTTCCCTGATGGGATGTCACTTAATACCAGTTTGCTCTGCAGGTTTTTAGATCTCAGGTTGTGCCCCATTTAGAGCAGCTTTACATGCTACCTGTGTGGGGATTATTTTCTGGCATTCACAAGACCTGGAAATATAAGTGAAAGCTAGGACAAGTGTGACTATGAAAGCAGGGTGTGAATGTGTGATAGAAATAGTGCCTGTGACTTCAGAAATGCTGAGTTACTCCATCTGGGACCACCATGGTGTTGGCTTCCCATGAATGAGAGTCCCAAGGGTTATTGCTTCCTGCTGCCCCAGCAATTCTAGGAAGCTGCTCTAGAAAGTATCTTCATTATTGTGTTTGTCATGTCTGCACCTCTATCCCTTCAGCTGCTTGGGAAATATTCTTGGACAAGACATGCCTGACAGGTGGGGAAAAATCAAGCAAAGTGCTGGTCTCTTCCAAAGTCGGAAGTGTTACCACGTTGGCTGAGATTCCAAGGTTGCCATGTTAGCCATATAGAAAAATGGCGTGGAAAGGAAAGCTTGAGTGTGCTTGGGAGTTCTCACAGTCCTGTTTTTGTGTTATTTGTGTTTGCGACAGTATCAGCTTTTTCCACATAAATACCCGGAAGGCAAAATTTCCTTTTTTTTTCTGCAAAAGCTCCAATAAACAATCGTTTGGTGCCTGCTCTGCAAACTGACCCTCTTCCTGAGATAGAAATGTGAGGGCTTTGCTTGTTGTCAATGAGCCTGTCATGGTTTTCAACATGTTACTTTGCAAGAAATTCGTTTCCAGTGATCAGCTTATAAACCTGCCATAAGGAAGTGTGTTTTCACACTAGTCTAGTGTACTTCTTGTTTTCAAACTCTCAGGGACGTAGAAATACACCAGATTTTTGGCAGCACATGGTTTAAAAATCAGCACCAACGTATCTATTGAACATCTCAAATGGGTAAAGGAAAGGGCAGGTTTCATCAGGGGTCAGTAAACAACGAACATCTGCCTTGCCAATCTTTTCTTTTACTACAGTTTTGTGCAGTCCCAAAAATCCTTCAGACATATGTTGAACAGAGTTTCAAAGCACCCAAGCCTCCTGCTTCTGCTTCTGATATTTTGGCCAGTGCTTAACCCTATGTAGTTCAGTCAGGATTTTTTTCTGATTGCAACTGAATCAGATTGGGTGGATTTGGAGTGAGTTTTGGGCTGGAAAATCGAGGTTTCTGATTCTTTTTCAGCAGGTTAGATGTAGAATGGGCAGAAGCTCTCTAATCCTCTTGTGCAGCTACCCAGGAAAAACAGATGAGTGAAGTATGAACTGATGTTCTTCACCCCTCTTTGTCAGATCTTGGCATGTGACACTTAGCATTAATGTGCTTATTATAGCACGTCCCTGCCCAGTGCAATCTGCCCCAATTGGCCATAATAAGTAGTTCCACAATGGTCTCCAGCCAAGAAAGTGTTTGACCTACTAATGCATCTTACACTGTGCCTCGGAGCTCCGTGGTGCCGCGCAGCGTAGGACACAGCAGTGCTCTCTGAAGGTCAAGTGAAGCTACAAGGAATGGCCATCTGGTGACCCCTTCCTTAAAGCTTCATTCCCTGAACGTGCAGCCAGTTGCATTGCCAGCAGATGCATTGAGTTCTGAGCCTGGGTGATGTGATGGTGTGCAGGGAGAGAAGTGATCCTCACAAAGCCCTGCTCCAGCCCACAGGAGGCTTCACTGGGAGAATGAGAACCAGCAGCACACAGCAGGTCAGCTCGTGGATCACCAGGAGGATCTTGCTCATGCTCTGCTCTGTCAAAGCATGAACAAACTGAAATGTGTGAGTCATCTTTGGGAAGAGTCACAAGAGAATCAATTGCAACTGCCCAGCCTGGACATGTTTTGCTTCTGCTTTCTAAAACCTGACAGGCTTCCAGCTCCTGGCCCAAGTTCATTGGCAGAAAATAAAAGAGGCCAACAGCAGTATTGGAGCAATTGAGACTTAAGCACAGTCTCAAAAGCAGTTTTTGGTTGTATGGAGGTGCTTTCAATCCTTGCTTAATCTGCCTGAATTGTCGAGTAGTGCAAACAGTGATGCTCATCTTGGAGAGAGCTGTCCACTAAGAACTGAGTAGAAATTCATTGCTCAAAATCCTGTTTAGTTTCATTAGATATTCTGTAACTTAAAATAGTAGTTTGACTATGTCTGCATTGGATGGCCATGTCTGAAAGATAGCTCTCTGGATTAAATTACAGGAAAAAAGGAAATCACAAAAAAACCATAAAACCTGAAAAAAAAATTCTTTATTTCTAACTAAGATCTGATTTAGGTGGGAAAGAGTGTGCTGATGCTTTGTCTTTCGCCCTGTACTCAGTAATTTGTCCAAAATACAGTAATTATATAACTACACTGTGCTGGTGATGTTTTTACCTACTTTGCATGTTTTTAGACAACTACATGTTGTAGTAGGGTTGCAAGTTTATGCTTTTTAGACCTATGTGGTGCTCCAAATGCTGCTGGAAAAAACACATCCAATCCATGGCTTTGAAATAGAAAAGGAATTAAAATGTTAGAGATGAAGTCAGGGAGGATGGTTGATCAGTTATATTTGCAGGAGACAAACACTGAGTAATTGTATTTTTGGATTATTTTCCCCTATTTTGTATTATTTAATCACCCTTTGTGCCTCTGCTGGCAATAAACTGTTGGTCAGATTTAGCCTTAAGATAGAATAAGTATTAAAATCATTTAAGTCTGGTGAAAAAACTCCAAAACTATGTTTTAATTATTGTTTGAGAAGTATTTGCTTCTCTTTAACTTCTATCACACACACATTGAGTTTTCATAAAGGAGCCTTTCTGATGTGTAGTGACTTATCTCCATACCAGTGACAGGTTCAAATTTGCAGTATCGTACAATGCCTAGGAGGTTTTCGCTTCTGCTTGCTTGCTGGCAGAATTTTGTACAAGCTAGAGAAAGAATCACATATCCTTTAAGCAGGGAGTCACTGAAATTGTTCAGCTAATGAGCCAATAAAAAAAAGCAAAGAATTTGACTGATTTATAACCTGAGTTTTGCTGACCTTATCAGAAAATAAAATAGCATTTCTTACTCCTGTATCCCAGTCCAAAGTAGTTCTCTCCCAACAATAGCTGGGCATACCTGAAATAGAGTGCAAAATGTTGTCTTGCACAAAAGCAAGTGTAATGTGCTCAAAATGAGTCCAAGCTCCTTGAATCCTCTTAAGACTCAGTACTACATGAACAGGGATTCCGTATCTGAGTAAGAGCCGAGATGGCAAAATGTGGAACTTCTTTCACAATAAAGGGTTCTCCTTATCTTTCTTTTTTCCTCCTAATTTCTTTTTCAGATGCCATCATGCAGCAGCGAAAATACATCCACTGCAGGTCCCAGGTTCCCATCCTCTGGTATTGATTTCCCCTTGATGTCTGCCTGCAGAATTAGAAATTTTGTGATACATTTTTATGGATTTTGGTACCATGGGCAGTGACCAGAAGTGTGGGAGACCATTTTCTCATGCATGTGAAGGAGGAAACTTTTCTTCCTTGGCTATTTTCAGTGCAAAGACAAGATAGGCACAATGTTTTTTTCTGGTCTGTAATACTAAGATTCATCTGAATTTCATGTTAGCAGAAAGCCAGACATTTATTTGGGAACAGCCACTTACTCCTGGTGATGTTGTAGGGTACCACTGCCCTTGAGTTGTGGGACATGACCAAAACATCTTCATTGTGGATGACCCCACAGGGGTGTGATGGTGCTGAGCTGAATTATCCTGTCACAGCAGTCTTGCTCTATTCCAAGGCTCTGTTCCTACCAATTGCAAGGAACCAAATTATACTCACAGAGCCCAACATTTCAGTATCTACTGTATAATTCTTGTAGTACTGTAGTGAGACAGGCTTGTATTAATACCACCTCATCTTGGAAGCCTTCAAAGCCTGTCAGTATGCCTGATAGTGTTTGGCACTTAGATATGACAGTGAATGGTAATTTGCAAGTGCCTCAAATGGACAGAAAATAGTTTTCATTATTTTTACATGATTAGAAGTAGTGTCAAGCACCCTGTAAGAGCTCAGCTCTTCCTCAGGCTGTGGTGTTCCCTAACAGGTGGCTGTGAGTGGTACAGCCTGTCCCATCCTTGGTGCGGGTCCTGAGAGGTTGGGGTCAGTTCCTGGGCTCAGCACTGACCTTCTGGGTGACCTTGGGTGGAGGAAGCAGCTTGTTTATTGCCTTTTGCAAAACACTCTGAGAGTTACAGATGGAAATGCTATATAGAGGGATGGCATGACTGTTGTGTTGATGGGTGTTGGGGAAACATGGGTTGCAAAAGAACAAGTGGGTGTAATGAAGGAGGAAGAAGAGCAGAAAAGTGGTGGAGAAGGTAGGAATTTGCTCTTCCCTGCTGCAGTGGGACCTGGGAGAGGATGTCTGGGTACCAAAGTACTCATGCCCTTGACACCAAGACTTCTGAAATTAGTCAGTCTCCTCTTGTGTTGGCTTTTGCTGCTTCTCTCTGCAGACCAAATGATGTACTCTGCCTTTGAAGAAGCTGTAATTACAGAAGAGCCTGGCAGCACTTTTCTGTGCTGGTAATGGATATATCAGCACTTCCACAAACTCCCTTGTGAGGGATTTACAGCTCTGCCATTAATATTAGCCACACACTGGATGTATAAGCTGCTTGCCTAAAAGTATTAAAAAATAGTTTTAAAACAGCATAGCAAATTTTAGTAGCCCTTGTCTAGAAGCAAACTTGCACTGGTTTGATAAAGAGTGATTTTTAACTTAACTGGGTTAGAGTATTTCTTATTTGTATGTAATTGCTCATATCTGGCTTGAGGGTGACTTATTTCAGCCTATACTGACAATAAATCAGAGTTTATGCAGAAATTCTGTGAGGATTCCTGCTTCATGCAGAGCATCCCCTCTGCTGAACAGGTCTGGTATATAATGGGCTAAATAAAACAAGCTTCTGATCATACAGCTGAGAGGCAGGGCACAAAACCAGTGGGATTTAGACAAACTGGTTTTGAAGATTGTTTTGAGCAGCTAAAATGCTACAGACTGTGTGCAGACACAGCCCCAAACTGGAGAGAAGAGAAATACTGAGGCTCCAGCTATGTTATTGCTATCATGGTGCTAAAACTGAGAGGAAATATCAGAATCTCATTTCAATTTAACACAGAACATCACAAACATCCTTTTATCCTCTCCCATCATCTTTATTTCCTTGGGTAGGCATCAGACAACATTTGTCTTCTATTTCTCTGAGTTAAAAAATTACATGCACGCTTAGTGGAATAAACAAAAGCTTTGAATGTCAGAGGTAAAGCTGAAGGCTTTTTCTGCTGGATGATCTTCAGTATCAGGAATTCATGGTTCAAAAGGCACTTTCCTCTGGTTACACAGTCTGAGGCAGTGTTAATATGTATAGCTTTTCCCATACTGAGAAAATATTTCTGGCAGGAGGAAGTGGGACAGGAGGAAGGAGAAGGACACTCCTTTGGTGTGGAGATTTTCCTACAAGTGAAGAAGAAAAAACAATACAGGAAGCCTTGTACTGTCATCAAACAAGACTGTTAAAAAAATCATGTCAAATCCTGGGATGTCCATAGGATGGTGGAGCCAGGACCCTTGGGCACAGTCCTATTTTTTAGTTCCTATGCTTTGTAATCCCTTTGCGTAGAGATGGCTTTCACATGGAAGTCTTTCTGCCCATGAACTGTCCCTTCTCTGCTCCTGTAGTGCACAGCACAATGGATTCCAGTGGTGACTTTGCTCAGCACTAATATTAATATTTATTGCTACTGCTATTGCCATAACTTTAAAAAATTGATTAGAAAATGGAGAAGCACATTCTGAGAGATCCTAACAGAGCCTCTTGATCAGCTCTTAATCAAGACTTAACTTGATTTGTGGCTGGTTTTTTTTTTTTTCCCCTTCTGTTTTTAGGTTCTGAGGATAGTCTAAGTTGGGAACTTAAGAAAACATTCAGCTTTTGTCTGTCTAGGAATACTTTTTTTTGGTGGGATATGCATTTATGGTGAAAACTGGAGTGCAGGAATCCACATTTAACAATATTTTAGCCTGTAAAAGTGTGCTTTTTCCTTGAATGTGACGACTTTTCTTCATTTAGGACTAAAAAATACTAAGTTCTTTTGTTAGTATGGTGAATATCCTTAAGAATTCTTGTATCCTCCATGAGCTATAGTTGAAGCCTTTCTTCCTCTTGGTGATAAGCAATGGTGCTGATGAACAGCTGGAGGAGAGTTCTGCTTTTCTCTTTAATGCAGCACAAACATAGCAATGAAAAATGAAATGGCACTTAAATACAGATTTTGTGGAAGTTACTTGATGCTGCAACTTCAGAATTTCACAGCAGTGCTGCTCACACAACCACTGCAATAAACATTAGTGGGTTTCTAAGCACTGTAAGATACAATAGTGCTACATCTATGTTAGTCAGTACTGGTGAGCCAGTAGCTTGCTGAATAGTGAATTAAACAGCAGAAATAATTGCATGTGTGTCCCTGCACGTGGTCTGAAGAGCTAGAGAGGAGTAACTGAAAAGGTGGAGGATGTCTTAAAGCCTTGTGATATTGCTCTAACAATCTGATTACAGCAGCCTTCATGGGAAGATGTCAATTTGGCCAGCAGGAAGGAGCCAGTGCAGAGCAAGATTTCAGAATGAGAAGCTTCTATGAATTTTGTGTGGAGCTTGTGCTCTGTGTGTGGAAAACCTTTCCATGCCAATGAAAGTAATCCTGGTTCTTCAGCTTTACCCTGTAAGGCAAAGTGATGGAGGTCCCCATGGAGACTGGGGCTGGAGGGGCTGCTTGGTTGAGTTCACACAACTTAATATACAGGAGGATATTTCTCAAAATTCAACCACAGTTTAGTTATAACTGAACAACATGGCGGACTTGTTAGACACTCAGCCCATTTCATATTTAATACTTTCAGAATTAATAACTGATTCAGCTTGGGACATGATGAATGTCCATGTCAAAGCCTAAGCATATCTGGCTTTTGTTCCAGCATATTCCAGAGACAAAACATTCTTTTATGACTCTACTAGTCTATGCATTTTTTAAAACAGAATAAAAAGTCTTGGCAGAAATCCAGTCACCAGAATGATATTCATTCCAGGAATATTCTGAAGACCACTGCTTGCTGTTCATCCTCCTGGTATTTGTCAGTTGCTTGTTCTTTTCACAATTGAGACATCCTTTTTTTTTTTTTTTTTTTTTTTTTTAAATTTAAAAAGTATGTGTCATTTTGATTTCCTCTAGTAAGAAGAAATAAAGTCTAATGAGAAAACCTATTTATTTACCTGTATTTATTCACTAGCCATCACAGACCTTTAAAGCTTACAAAGCAAGGAGGCTGTAAAGCCAGAATGTGATGATATATTTTGATCTTTATCCCTTACGAAATACGCAATTTCTACCATTACTGGCATTTCTCTAGAGAAAAACTTAATTTTCTGGAGAGCTCTAGAAAAAGTGAAGGACCATATTTTTCTGATATTCAAATCTGAATAAGTGGTTGCTTACCTATCCTGCTTATTCTTGGAGGTGTAAGTATTAGAGTATCTGCAGCATAAAGCACCCTGAAATGTCTCAGAAACAACTTCAGCGGTAGAATGTGCACTAGAGAACACTGGGTATATTTAGCAGAACTTGAAGAATCTGTCCTGTGGCAAAAGAGGAGTCAAAACCATTTAATCTGCTTTGAAGATACTATGATTTACAAAAATAAATCCATAGCCACTTTGAGTCATTAATTTAATGATATTTGAATAACAATGCTTGGAAAAAAGAGAATTGGGTTCTTAACAAAATCAGCACTCCTTGAAGTTGGTTCAATTATTGATTTCTGGATTGTGGCATTTGCAATAACTCAGAAATATTGAGATGTTTTAAAGCAGCCTTTTCATTTTCATACAGAGATTGCAGAGATGCTTGTTCAGCAGAAGAAGAGAGAATGAACTCTGCATCTAAATATATACATAAATGACTAGGCTTTTAGTTTTTCCATCAAAACTGTTGCTTCAGTCTCCCTCCTTTTACCAGAAAATGTATTTTAACTTATGATTTCATACAGACAAAAATATATTGATGATCATCATTGTTTGGAACACCTTCCTATAGGAAAGAAACCTTAATATTAATCTTGTCATATGTAAACTGCTAGGGATCAAATACTAGCAAGATTTTGCTAAAGGAACCCCTCAAGGTATCAGTTTGTAAACTTTTTGGTTATTTTAGGCAGAAAGGGTCAATATGACCATCTATGCCTGCTTTGTGGGTCATGGCAATGTAGCCATTCCTTTTGGATGTAAGCCCAAAGACCATGTCTGTCTGACATTTCAGTGCTCTCATTCCCTTCAAGTGATTTTTCGTCTCATAAAAAATAATAACTTTTTGCTTCAGGAGTCCTGCATCAGCTTAAAATTATGTCCAGTCCAAAGACAGCTCTGGTTTTGTAATCAATGCATTCGAATGGGGAAAAAATTGAAAGTACAGTGACTAATTTTGACCTTTGAACAGTATATATAGAAAAAGGATAATAGGTTTTTCTGATAATTTTAGGCTTCAAACCTTCAAAAGGATTTTCTTTTATTTTAGCTCACTAAGAAGGCAGAGTACAGACAGTGGATGAAGAGAGAGAAATTTTGTGACACAGTTTATGGAGTAGGATCTGACTAGATGCACAAACGATCCCTCCTGGCCTTCAGAGTGCTGAATTACTTCATGCATGCTAACCAGAGTTTACAGTAAATCCATGCAGTGGAAATTACCAACATAATGAAACAGGCTGGAACACTTTACTGCAATGCTTTTTATTTTTCCATTTGTAAAAAACAAAATGTTATCTCAAACTATGTAATGAGATAGCACATTACAAATCATCTTACCTATGTTCTTCTAAGACAACTTTGGAGAAAAAAAGGCAGCTATTCCTGCAATGGCTTCTGCATTTGTAATAATTAAGAGCACAGGTATGTGATTGGGGTAGTACTGGTGCACTTCTGCACGAAAATGATGGTTTCCCATTCTTACTCCTGCCCACTGCTCACTGGCAAGCTGAAACAAGTAACACTGCATGCTAAATATAAGTGGCTAGATCCTACTGTGGATCCATCTGCAAACATACCACGTGCCAGTTGCTCTAGGTAGGGTATCTTGGCATAGACATCTGTTTACAGGGAAAGCCTTTATTTTTTTTTTCCTGCCCTAATTGTTTCCATGTATTTCTGACTTGGGTTTCTCCCATTTCATGGACATGAGAGCAATTAGCCAAGAACTTACAAGCTCAGCAGAGTTAGAGGAGTAGTTTATAAACAAATCAAGGTTGCTCACAAGGCATGTTTTCTCAGATCCGGTGAAATGGTAAATACAGCCATCTCCCAATTAGTCTGACCAGCAAGGGGGAGATGGGATAAACCTGGATAAAGAAAACACAAATACTCCAAAACACATGGAAATGAATCAATAAGATTGCATGATAAAAAGCACAAAATGCAAGAGATTCATGATGCTTTTGGCTTACATTCCTGGGTGCTAACGAGCTCCTGAGCTGGGAAGTCTGCACAATGTGCTGCTCTATACCTTAGCCCAAGTCTACCACATGTGGTATAAACATTTCCCTGGCTCTTCAGCCCTAAGAAATCCCGTCCCTTGTGAGTATGCTGCATTCATGCACAGGGCTGTGAGCAAGAGCAGTGCTGCTCCTCAGTCATGTCTGGCTTGGCCTCTGTACCAGCATCACCAGGAGCTCTGGTTGTGGGGCAGGGTGGGTCCTAGCCCCTGTGCTCACACTGCATCCTTCACCTGCTGCACTCTGGCCCATGGGGGCACAGCTCACCCCAGGCAAGGCTTTCCTGGGATCAGAGCAGATATTCTTCTATCTGCCCTCTGCATTTTTCTTGCTTTCCCATACTTCTTTAATTAAATAAATTCTGTCTTCTATTCCAATGTAATCTACTTGCCAATACTTAAACTGACATTTTCATACAGTTCCCTAAATGCACTGGATCAGAATTCAGCCTGGCTTAGAACAATGGGCTTTTCTGAGCTCTGAGAAAAATGTGGTGGAAAGAGTCTTGCAAAAAGTTAACTTGTAAAGAGTAACATTGCCCAGACATTATGTGGTATCTTAAAAGCTGCTGACCTGTGGCCATGCAGTGGGGTGGTAAATTGAAGTATACAAAATACTAAAACTATAGTTTGTGTGCATGTATATAGCAAAAAAAACCCAAAAAACAAAGCAAAAAAATCCAAACCAAACCAAACCAAACCAAACCAAAAAAAAAAAAAAAAAAAAAAAAAAACAAAAAAACCAAAAAAAACAAAAAAACAAAAAACAAACAAAAAAAAAACCAACAACAAAAAAAAAACCAACAGCAACAAAACAAACCCAAGAAAATAACTTTAGGGAGTTACTGCTGTATAGATTAATTACTCTGCAGCACTTCCTTTCAAAATAAGGATTTATTAGTACTGCAGATTTGGAACTTGTAAATATTGTTAATTATTCCTGAACACTCTTATATCCACTCCAAGTTGCTACACATTTTGTTCCTTTGGTACAATGTGTGTTCTCATCCAGAATTGGTGCATTTAAGTATATTTTGTTTTTTAGAATGGACCCTAAAGAGCCAAAGCCCTCTGTTTTGAATGGGCAATGATATCCCAAGGTATTTTTTCAAACCCCAAGGTCTTATCTTAGATGTGATTTTCTCTTTCTGCTGCTAATGGATACCAGCTGGCCAAGTGCTGATGGGAGCAATAGTGGAGGTTTATATGTAGGTGTAGCACACAGCTGTGAATAACCTGGATCTTTGTGTTTCCCAGGTCCTTATGCATGACTCCCTATGGTTTAGTGAGCATGCTGGTATTTGGCCAAAGGTTGGACATAGTGATTTTGGAGATCTTTTCCCACCTGCCTACGCTTCAGGGCTCCTGTCCAGCATCCTCATGTGAGCAGCACCAGTGGTGATGCAGGTAGCTCCACCAGGCTTGCAGAAAGTGCATATTTTGAGAAAGGTTTGGAGAAAAAATCCCTGAATATGCAACAGGAAAATGTCCCTGTTTACCTGCTCCCTTGGCAAAGTGAAGTTTTCTGCACTGATGCTGAAAGTTTTCAGAATCAAGCCTTTGTTGGTTCTGTCACTGCCAAACCTGGGGAGGATGGAGCTGATGTACATCCACTTTGTAAATGTCTGTGGAGTTGTTTTTTTAAGCAGATCCAGGTACACATAGAGTAGTCATCTCCTTAGCACCGAGCCTCTGCAGCACTCTACCCCTATACTTTAGTCACTACTGACAGGTAGAGGGCAAATTTGCATAATGAACTGTTTAAATATTCAGTTTTATCAAGGCTTCAAGGCACTATTTGTCCTCCGCATCTTCAATAGCTAGTGACCCTATCTAAATCAACATCATTTGTCAAATCAAATTAGGCTTGTTGTTAATTTGAGACAGTGATGTTCATCTTTTTGATGCTTTCAAACAACTCTGAGGTAAATCCCTGTGACATAATGCTGCTTAGATATGCTAAATGAGTCACTTGTTCAATGCTGCAATTGTCAGAAAAATATGAAACTTAGCTCTAAGGTAAATATTGTTGGGTCATTGAAATGTATGCAAATTTGACATTTCTCTGCTGATTAGCATATCTACACATCAAAGTTTTCTATATATCACATCAGATATTTTTGATTCAGGAGAGTTAAGGTCAGTGGCACTTGGCATACTCTTTACTTTGCATCAGACAAGATGAGAAATGAAAATCTTCTCAGGGAAACTTTCCAGCTCAAACCTTACTTTGCTGAAATAAGAACACTGCAGAGGAGCAGGGGAAAATAGCACAGGTTCCTCATTCTCCGTTTATAACTAATAAAGGAACATAAAGAGATTATTCACTTAACTAATGAATTCCAAAGGGGGGAAAAAAGGAATCGATCAGAAATTTGGGCACAGAGACAGTAAAAAGATTCTCTTAATCACTGCGGTGAATTTGCCTATATAAAGTATAGAACTAGCTATGTACGTGTTTGATTTTGAAATTAGCCTTTTAAAGTGAAAAAAAAAAAAAAGAGGAGATATGTCCTGTTCTTTCAAAGCTGAGTTTTGATTTGTGTCCAATATGTATCAGTGGGAGTTTTGCACTGTCCTCCCACAAATCTACCTGCTCCTGATGGAGTGCTGCAGCTCCCAAGTTCATTAGCTCTGTGACTGCTTCCATAGATCCTAATATAACTGGTCACAAGAGTTAATTGTTCACTCATTTTTGCACATCAGGCCTTTGGAGATCATCAATAAGTTGTCTGCAGATTAAGGTCACCAAAACTCTCTGTGATAATCCATTGTGTTCCATGAGAGATGGGTCTTGGTTTGAGCAGTGCTGGGCTGCTGTGTACCTCATCACAGGACAATTGATGTAAGCCCTCTGGAGTGCTGACACCCAAAAGGATCTGTGTCCATGGGGGTAAGGAAGCACTCACAATGCAGGCACTGAAAATTCCCCAGCATCTTCCTGGAGAACAAACTGAGTGCACGAGCACGGGCACTTTCTGCATTGCTGCACTGGAATAACTCGATCTTGGAGATGCTTTTTTATTCTTTCCAAAAAGAGCTAAACGGTCTCAACTGCAGCATCCAGTGAATGCCAGTGAAATTTTGTTTTAAAAATAAAGCAAACATTTTTCAAATTATTGGAGCAGAAAGATGTGTCAGACACCACTAACATATGTTTATTTTTCTTTTTCTCTCCTGGAACTGAAGCATGGCCAAACTCTGTTTCCTTCTCCTTTACGTTGTGTGAGTATGTATAGACAGATATAAATTTTATACTTACTTTTCATGGAGATTTTACATGCTAAATTCTAGAAATGAATCCAATGATGGAGTTATTAGAATGGACTTATTAGACTCCAGAAAATAAGACACAGAAATGCCGGTTGATCCATTATTCCTTCAGGGCATATAGCACCACTCAACCACATTAGTAGTTGATGTTTGATGATAAATCAATAATAGCTTTTATCTTCTAAGTAAAAGATATTTTATTCTCTTCCATCTTTTCCGTGATGGGTGAGATAAAACCAGGAGCTGCACTCGCATTCTTAAGGCAAGATTTTAAAACTATTTTGGTGTAAGATTCGCATTTGCAAGCTGCCCATGCTTCCCATATTGGCAATGATTTTGACAAATGTAAAAAAGTCACTAATATTTTGACACTTTCACTGCCCAACTATGATACCAGCTGGCTGTGAATTCAGTTATTCATTGTTCTGCTGTATTTTAAAGACTGGTCCAGAGCCAATGTACTGGACCAGCTCCATTCATTCATTTTCAAGATTGAAGTTTCAGCTAACTGTAGTGGCCATTTTTCAAATAGATCTGGAAACCTCTTCCAATTTAACAGGATCATACAGAACAGAAAAAGTCAAGTGTGCTAGTAGATTTAAAGCTCTTCCCTTCAAGGGAAGGAATATATGTGTTTCAGCATGAATCAACCTAGTCCTCACAGAATTTCTGACTGCTCTCAATTTTTTTTTTTCTAAGGCACGACCAGTGCTTTCTTCACAGTAAAGCAAGCAAAACCCTAAAATCTTTATGATGGTTAAATTAATTTAAAATAAAATGGAATTAAAGCATAGCTGTTCTGAATTCTTAAAATGAGAAATTGTCACACTGGTCTCATGCTGCCTGAGACTCACAGCAACTCAATTGCTAATTTTAAAGAAACTAAAAAGAAACTTACACATTTTTGGCTTCAGGTAGGCAAATACAACTTTAAAATAGACAGGGACGGAGCTCTTGGAAGTCCTTAGTGCACTTGCAGTGCAGACCAGAAGTACGGACCCTCCGTAAGTCCAATCTTTTCCGATCTGAGCATTGTGGAGAACAGATACACATCTAAGTGACTAGGTCCTTTTGAAGTGCCTTTCTTTAACAAACATAGTAAAAATGTGCTCACTTCCTAAGTCTTCTTTATTGTTCCTGCTAACGTTTTACACTATTTTCCAAAGTCAGTAACAATATTCATCCCTCTGGCTTGTAACGCACTGATTAAAAAACAGATTGCCAGCAGTCATCTGCTATTGTCTGGCTTCCTAAATTCTGTTTCTGGTTTAATTTACTTGATGGCTCCATGCACTATTCATGAGTTCTATAATATTCCAAACTTTAATTTCAACAGATTAATTCTTACTAATTATTCAACATATGAACCTGCACATGAGAATTGTACTGTATGCACCATCCTGAGGCACAGAATGCAATGTCGAATCGTTTTCTGATTTCAAGTGGAAAACAAACTAATTATGTGGAAATATGATAATATATTGTGCTGCAGGGACCAGCCCTTTGTCTGTTTAGAAATGTTTGCTTATGATCGGCTCCCTGTGTTATTTCTTCCAGGAGGAGCTGCCCTTTCTTAATGCATAAACATTATTGACTGGTCCATGATTCTTTACTTCAAGAAAGCTGATTTACATAATTTTATATTACTTCCGTCTGGTGGAAGCAAACAAGACATCCCAGGAAAGTAATAATTGAGCTAGCTGTAGCAATCTTCTGGAAAGATAAGACACGGAAGTCCTTGGAAATGAAGGATCACTTATTTCTCTTTTATTTCTCCTACTTTTTTTTCTAAGCTGTCATGCAGCTTTACCTCTGCGCTGTTTGATTTGATGCATATCAGCATCCAGCACTTCATCACAGCATGGGGTCCAAATCAACTATCAAAAACCTGAAGTAGAACACGCTTTCTCCGGTCTTCTGTCAACCTAACCCAGCCAAAGCTAAGTGGGTAATACTGGTATCAGGAAATACAGGGATACTGGATCACTCATTGTTTGGGAGAAGAACTGCGAAGCCCTGCTGTGGTCATTGCAGCTGTCAGCCTGGTCTGTGGCATCCAAGACTTACCAAGCTTAAAAACTGTGGCAACACACCAACACCTTTCTGTAATTCTGCTCAGCTGAAAATGAAATTATTAAATCAAATGTAGAGGGTGGAAGGGAGGGGAAGTAAGACCTCCCTCAAAATAAGCAATACTTTTTTGCTTCCCATGACATGTGAAATGAGATATGTGCTAGAAACTGAAAGGTTGAAATATGTTTTCAGGAATTAATCAGCACTGAAAACTATAAAAATAAAATAGAGGATTGGAGTATCTCAAGGGAACATACTCAGTAATGGCATTAAGGAGCAAGTCAAGACTCTACGAAAACAAACACCAGCAATGATAGGGGAAGATAAAATCTGGACCCTAGAATGACATTTTAATAGACCTTGGGTGATACAACATGGTTTAGCATATACCATAATACTTAATTCCCTCTAGAAATCCACCTCTTAAACAATGGGGATGTTGTCTGGATTTCTATCCTTCCATCTTCCCCAATAATTTTAAGTTTACGAGCTTTACAATTTCCAACACATTTCCCTATTGATCCCATTTACTTTTTTACTTTATGATGACAAAACAGTTGCAGATCATCTGCTCTCTGGCTTATTTATATTTTTGCTATTATTTTTACTATGTCTTGGCTAAGGCCTCAAGCAGACCCAGAGCTATGTGTCACTAAGGTTAATAAAACCTTTGTTAACAAGGGTCAAGATTTTGGATCCTAAAAGACATTATTTTCATTTTTTTGTTTAGTAACTCTAATAAAAGTTTACAATTGTATCTTAAAGTGTACAATCTGAATGAATGCTGTGACACAAAGTTATTTTGCTTCCCTCTGAAATAATATCTTTTCTTTTTGCTGCCTTAATACCTGAATGTTGGTTAACAACAGGTTACCAATGCCACTCTGCATTTACCTGTCCCTCCCTTCCTGCACAGTTCCGGTTGAGATGAAAACAGATGAGGGATGGAAAACAGAATAAATCTTGGGATGAATCCCTTAATTTGATCCAGCCACTGATATTCCAAAGATCTTTTCTGCCACAAAAAAAAAAAAAAAAAAAAAAAAAAAAAAAAAAAAAAAAAAAAAGGGGGAGTTATCTATCTTTCACAGTAGAAAGGTTCCCAGAGGGATGAGGACAGCCCAGAAAAAATATACACACTCAATTATTAAGGTCAGAGGGGAATTTTCAATATTTTATTTCAGATCCAGCATTCTGGTTTGATACAGATCTAAAAAGCACTGTCTTAAAAGACTCTGGTATGAATTTCCTGGTATCAGCTAAAGATGGTTTTGTTCAAACTTAATGAAGTGATCAGGAGATGAGGAGAAAGATGGGGTGTATGGATGTGATGGTTATTTTTCTCATTTAATTTGAAAATTAACTTGCTCCTTTGCTCAGAAATAAAGGGCTGTGGAAAATTTCCTTGGGAAATGGCTGCAGAGCATCTCTTACTGGTATTTAAATACTTGAAATGTAAATATCATTGTTCGTATCATAAACCAGCATGCTGTGTTTTCTCTGTGCCATATCATCTTGGAAAGGCACAGCAAGAAGTAGGGGAGAAAGAGGGTGTACCATGGATCCTGCTACAGCCTGCAGCTGTACCACTGGCTCTAGGCTGTGATCTTGTCTGATCTCCAGCTCCGCTGAGTCAGAACAGGGAGAGATGGCAGAGAGATGTTCCTGAAAAAAAAAAAAAAACAAACAGAAGACAAATGTGACTGAGGGCAGTTGGCTGGGGTTGGGTGGGATCCCCCTGGCCTGGGAAGAGACCTTTCTCCCTCCTCCTGCTCCACACCTGCACCTAAACCAGGAATGCCTGCTGGCATTCTGTGGTGTGGGGGATGCCAACCATGCAGAACTTTTTCTCTTCCTTCCTATATGCTTGTCTCTTCAGGAAAAGATCATTTCTCCCAGGTGGTCTTCAGCAGATTTACCATCAATCTCCTTGACTTGTGCTTCACTCTTTTCGCTGTATCACCTCATCTCTGTCAGCAGGCTAAGTCTTGAAGGACATTTTCTATAAAGGACAGGTTCCCACTGAGATTTGTCATCACCTACTCCTAGAAACCCCAAGGAAGCCAAGAAATGGTACAACCTCAGCCACCTGAATAGGGCCACAACTCGCAGCCATGCTGTTGCCAGTGCACACAACACCTCCCTTTACACAGAATTTATGGATATTAGTTAGCCTGACTGCTCTATCAGGAGTTGCCATAAATAAAGTGCTGAGCATGCTCAGATTTACCATGTACATTTTTTGCAGTGGGTTATCTGGTGCCATTCATGCTGCATTTCACTGGAAAGAAACATGCCATGGTTAATAACTTAAATGATCTACGCTGAGAGACTTTTGTTGAGGGAGTGACTGATCCAAAGCCTGTTGAAATAAATGTGAAGAATAGCCTTGTCTCCAGTGGGCTTTGGATCAAGCCCAGATTCATGTTCCTAATATACTGTCTCTTTTCATAATTTTGTGAGAATGGCTTTTTCTTTTGTGCAACAAGCCATAGTGGAGGGGAGTGGGGAAAAAAGGAAGGCAAAAAGAACCACAGAAACTGTGCTAAAGGAATTTAAAATGAAAACTGCATTAAAAATTTAGTATGTGAGCAGAAACAGACTACTTTGCTCTGGAAGGGTGAAAGGAAGAAAAAATTATTATTTTAATATGTACCAGGCAAGGACAAGCACAAATGTGACCACGTCTGAGAACAGCAGAGAGCCACAGCCTTGGCTTACATTGAAAAGTTCTGGCAAATATCTCAGTTTAAAAGAAGGTGTGAGAAGAGAAGAGCCAAATCTGGCACACCAGCCCCTTCATGTTTGTGTGAAGCTGTACCACACTTAGCTTTCGAGACTTTTTGCCTGATTTGAATGCATATGTTTGATAAAAGGAAATGACATATTTATGTTTACTCCTTACGTTACTCAGTCTCCAAAGGGTTCAGGGAGTTGGTACAAAGGGTTCTGTGAGCTTCTGGTTCATTCTCACCAAAGTGACCTGATAACTGAGGATTGCACTAATTACAATATGTAAATCTAACAGCACCTGGAGCTCACGAGATGTGCAGGTGTTTCTGAGATTGCTAGTGAGGAAGGAAAATTTTCTCAGGTGAGTACACTGAGTTTGGGTTGGTTGCACTGCAGGGACTTGTGGCCATGCAGAGACTTCCAGTGAGATCTGCTGTGTTTCACCTGGTCATGTTAGTCCACCTCCAAGCACCACCTTGCAAAGTGAGACAGCAAGGAGCAGTGTTTCTGCACATTTTATCTTTTTTCTAATGGGCTTCACTTCAATTGTCCAATTTTTAAATTTTTTTTCATGGAGAAAAGCCATCTTCTAGGGGCTAAAAGAAAGATCAGTAGAAAATCTGGTTGCACCTTTCAGGATTCTCAATATTAGATTCGTTTCTTAATGAAACTGGTTGTGCCTGTCAACAGTATCTATACGGAGACCTGTAGAAAGAACATGACTGTGGAACTTCTTCTAGAAAAAGGTTCTTCTTTGGGTGATTATTCCTCCTAAAAGCCACTGTGTAGTCAAGAAGGAGATCCGTGAAAGTGGGAAGATGCAGACACACAAGTCTGGGCCATCCACATTAAACATCCAAGAGGGGGAAACAAACCCCCTCATTTTCCTGCAGGAGTAGACATGAGTAAGAGATGTCAGTGCAGCTATGACATCTGTTTACATGGGGATTTTATGCACCTGTTCACTAGGCAATAACAAATGCTTACCATGGTGGTAGCTGTATCACACGGTACATATGCTGCTTCTGACATACATAACACCTCTTTAAGGAAACACATGGCCCCATATGTCATGAGAACTTGTTTACATTCTACAATACAGTAATGGAAAATATGTTTCATAATAAATGTTTTCATCATTTTTGTGTTTAAGGAAAGAATGGGAGTTTTATGCCCTAGCTGTCAAGCTGAGTGTCCTCCCTCATTGTTCTCATTGAGAGATATGTGGCTTTGGAGCAAACTTCCTACAAGCTTTTCAAGTTCAGGGAAGCTGGGATCTCAACTGGTCAGTTTTAATGGCTGATGCTCATGAAAAAGGTAAAATTGGGAAAAAAAAAAAAGTAAGATTGGGACATTTATTTAGGTGTAAACCAGTGTATTAATTTCTTTGGTTTGTTGTCAAGCAACCACTTCTGGTGACTTGACAAGAGCAGATGTCATATATTGCCTGTGTAGAGCTCCTGGGACACTGAAGTCACCTCAGGAAGATTATCCTCATCTTTATCCCCATCATATTTGCAGGCCTATCTTTTAGTTCAGTCTCCACAGAACCAGGAAAAAGAGTCATATTGCTGCACACCCAAAATATGAAGAAGTTTCCTGTTTGAAGCTTGTATAGTTCTACCTTCCCAGAAATAAATTTTAATAGCTTTTAGCTTTGATATGGTTAGGTTGAGATTATTCAGATTTATGCTTTTTGCTTCTAGTAGTTCTTCTGTTTTCAATCCTCAGTGTTTTCAGTTCATACACAGGAATCTTTCTTGCTCACTCCTCACTGCTGAGGTAAGATTTTATCCTGCAATTAAACTTTTTATCCTTCAATTAAACTAACAGGACAGCAAGAACTCAATAGAATAAACTTTTCCTGTGGAAGACAGGTCCAAGAGTTAATAATTCTGATTAAGATGACTTTTTTCCTTCATATGTATCCTAATTGTCTTTTTCTGGTATTTACTTCTGTGGAGTTAGCTTGAAAAGCAGACTCTTCCTCGTTAGGTATTTACAGACAAACTGGAGTGTGAATGTTAGAGATAAGTGGACAAAAACCTTTTACTATTTTGATATAAAGAATAATACACTGATGTATTGTTTGAATACATCTTTTCTCTGTTTAGTCCTGCAAAGCAGTATTCACAATATTTCAGCAATTCACTTGATAGTGAAAAATGGATGAATAGATCATTTATTCCAAATATAACAGCTTAAACTTGTTTCTTTGTTCTTAGATTAAATTTGTTTAATAACAAAGACTTTCCATGAGTTTCTTAGCACATCCAAGTGTATTGTTTATTACCCATTATCACCTCATCTATCACATATGCATATTAAAAATAAAGAAGCATTTTATATTCTCTCATTTAAACTAGCTGCCAGATAACTTGTTTAGAGCCTTTAACTGCAGTTTTGTGAGACATGCAAAGTCTATCAGCTTTTTTTCTTTTCTTCTTTTTTTTCCACATTAGTTTAGTTTTTATGCAATGCAATATTTATTCTTTTCTCCTGGACTCCTTTCCAGACTGGAAAGTCCTTGTCTGTTTTGGCCAAGCTCGGTCAAGTGACGTAACTCTCTGTGATCTGACAAACTGGGGCCACAGAGCACTTCAGAACCTTCTGAAACGTGTCAATGCCAAAAAGATAATAAAACTATAAAAATAGATTGAACTGCATTTTTACTGACATTTTCTGACAGCCATTCTCAGTGTTACTTTCTGAGCTCCTTGGAGCCTGTGCAATATGTGAGGGCATAAAGGTACTCTTGCCCATATGCATTGGAGGACAAGGATACTTATTTTGAGAGTGTCATTGCAAAAAAGTTAAAACAAAACACCTCCCAAACTGTCTTGCCCCTGCAGTTTGCTTAATGGAGAGAAATATGATATATTATTTAATATCTCTAGAAGCCTAGGGCCCGAATTTATCAAAGCAAATAAGTCTCTTTGATTTCAAGGATGCTTAAAGTTAACTGTGTGCTTCATTGCCTTGTGGAATTGGGGTCATATATTTAGTGGTAAAGCACAACTTATTAAAAAATGACCTGGCAAAAGCATGGGATTACAAGGTTTTAATAGTGTTCAGTTTCATTTATAAATAATTCCACTTTCATATAAACATATAAAAGTATACAAACATTAACACATAAAAACTTAAGGAGTTTTGGCCATAGGGTGAATTTGCATCTGATGAAATAATTCTGTTTCCCTCCTTATTGAAGCGTGGTTTTGATCCCACAGATCTATATATAAAATATACATCTGTGTATATTTATATATCATATATATAAATGTAGGTTATTCCTGCAGCTAGGTCAAGACTCCTTTTGAATTCATAATAGTACACGTAATAGAGGGGATAGCAAATCTTGTTTGACTTAGAATTCTTGGCAGTTATTTCTTTCTTTTAAGTATTTCCCCCCTATTTCTTAATTTTATTCATTAAAGCACAGAAACAGAAGAATTTTGAAAATGCTTGGGACTCATTTAATTGTTACATCTTAATACATCTATTTTTTAATATCCTTTAGAAGAGAATGTTTTCAACTGTGCCAGGGTACACAAGGACCTTTTAAAACAGTGATTGTAGTTTTGCTTTCAGAGTTTTGTACATTAAATATGCCAACAGAAATTTGCAGTGAATTCTTACCTATGACTTTCTCCTATAAACTTTATTGAACTGGATTATTGCTCACATACTTAGGTGTCTTGTTTACAGCAGAGTGCTGACAAGCTTTATGAATGGGAGAACATCATTTAAAAAAGAAAATAGCTTCAAATCCCTAAGGAAGAACAGTTTCCCAGCATTTTAAGGCAGCATACAATGTTCCATCACCCTGAAGCCAACCTTTTCTTTGAGTTATCAAGACAAGAAACAATATGATAACAACCTACAGAAACTTGTCAGGGTAATTAAATAATCATTTTTCTTCAAATGTCCAATCAAGCCATAAGGCGAAAAATCACAAAGATGAGACAAATTTTATTTTGTCTTCATATGCACTGAGTGGTTTCTGAGAAATATCATTTTCTCACTGCAGGGAACCAGTGCTCACTAATAGCAGAGCCAAGCAAAATTTCTGAAAATTGTTATTGTAATGTTTACATAATGAGATCATATTTTTTTCCCTTATGAAGTACAGGTGCAAAATCTAAGCACTTCGCTCCCAGAAGTGCAACTTTCCAGCCATTTCTTTCTTAAGTGGTCCTTGCAAATGTAACCAGCCAGCTATTAATAGGCTATTGACAACCTTGGGAAATCTCTTTTTTTTTTTTTTTTTTCACCCCTTGCAACCCTATTAATGCAAAAACCCAAACCTATCACTCAAAATCTTTCTGCTCTTTCATTTCCTTGCTCTCTCTATTTTTTTTTTAATTTCTATTTATTTTTTGAGGACCAGTAAACCTACAGAAGAGCACCTGCTGGACCCTTCGTGGAGAAGCAGACATGTGGAAGCCTTGCAAATGTAAAAGCCAGGAGGGGGTCAGGCCCCAGATGGTGAGTGTTTGCTCTTAACGAGGAGAGTTTTTATCCTCCAAAAGAAGGGAGGTAGCACCCTCTAGCACTGAGCCTTTGCTACCACTCCAATGACAGGCACTGCCAAACATAAATCAGAGTGATAACAGCCTCTGCTGGGGATTCAGACCCACATTTTCCTGCATGGAAGATAAAATCTTTTCTGGTTCTTAATTCAATCACATACCCAACTGGCAATCTTGCATATCAAAATGGGAATCCTGGGAGGCTGCTGGAATATGCAGATCAACAGAAGCTAATTAGCATTTACTTGCAGCCATCCTTAACTGATTGGCAGCACAGCTGTGGGGACCAAGCAGAACATGCTGAGTTGCATATTTGTATGGCCACCTGCCATTTGGTGGGATCCAAAATAGTGTAAACTACCACTTCACAATAACTCAGTGACCTTAGTTTTGAAGTAATATTGAACAGACATATTTGGCTAAGTGTATAATTAGTGCTTATTTCACCTGACACACAGTTCAACAATAGGCTGTGCAGCAGTACCTTCCTAATTCGACATGTTGATGTCTTAATTGAGATTGACAACTTGTTAGAGAGGTACTGCATTTCCAACGCAGCCTGAGATCTACCCATCATCACCAACTTCCCTGAGCATATGAAACAATGTGCTTTTGTGCCTTAAAACATATTCCAGCTATTCAGATCTGAACAATCAAACATGAGGGGAGCTCACTGATGAAAGCAATGGGTCCAGTTCTTGCAGGGTCTTTATGTGAGTAATTTTATTGCTTTGCTCCTGATATGTAGTGGAGTGGGGTATGACCCAGAAAATAAAAGTGTTAGGAAGCATACCAACAAAAAATAAAGGGAGAAAGCATGATAAGGCAGAAGGAATGTCAGCATTGGAAGCCAGCTTGCACAATGGTGCTGAAGTGAAAATGAATGAAAGCTGTACCAAGTATTCACTGTAAAATACTGAGGAGAGAGTGGTGCCTCCCAAGGTTAAGCAAGCAAAAATCTATAGCCTAGCTGTCTCATCATCCTAATCTGGAAATCTGGGTTACCTGAACATTGGGATACCTCTTTTGCTTCCAGGCAAAAATATCTGAAGGAGATCAAATTTGTGTATCCATTGCAAACTGAATAGAAATTACGTCTGACAATTGGCATGTTTTCTCAGGGTGCCTGGACTGGCTTGTAGCAACAGGAAATTTGATTCTGTTTTAGACTACATGCCAGAAAATAAATAAATATATATATATATATATATTATCTGCATCTGATAAGTGATAAGAAAAGTATATCTAGGATTGCTGACACAGTGAAATGTAATGAAATATACAGGCAGTGCTAGAATAGTGGAAGATGTAAGAGTGTAATGATAGGTCAGAATGGAGTTCTTGCTTGTGTGCTTTCAAAAGGGGACGACCGCCTGTGAAATATAAGTCCCTTCAATCAAAACAATGCTCTCATTATTCCTGTGTCACATATGGACAGGAGCAAGGCCTGGAGTTCATCTGCTGTTCTTCACCTGAGGAAATGCTATAAAAAAATCCTGCTATGCCATTCTTGGTGTGCTAGGGATAAGTATACCCAGAGATATTCTGCAGGAACACAACCACAAGGCATTACATGTTATTAAAGCCCACGCATTTACACACATTCCTGATAATGCAAGAGAAGTGGTCAAGTTCAGAACCCTCCTCTCTGTACCCCCACAAACCATGTGAGGTACGGACGGACAGAACCCACCAGGCCAGCAGGTCCAGGTGAGCTGCCTCTGCAGAAGTAATTCCAATAATCACTTGATGCTTGCTCGTTGCCACATTCTTCATCACTGAATGTTGCAGCAGCTTTGTTCTTGAACCCTGATGTGAAGGCTTTGCACACATAGCCCCAGAATTGCCTTGTCTCTCTTTCTGTAGCCACAGTGAATCAAACCATCTGCCTCATTCAGCTACTCAAAGAGAAAAATCTCAACTTGACTACTAAAACCCCCTGCCAGATAAGCAAATACTTTTGAGCTAAGGCTTTGTAGGCAATTTACCTCTATTGCAATGAATTTTGCAATATGTAGCAAATAATGCAAGGTGCCGTAGATGTAGAGTCTGTACCCAAAGGCAACTGAAGGTAACAAAAATCCTTCTGTTGTTTTGGATGTGCTTTAATCACTGAAAATTATCATGAAGTTCTGTACTTTTGTTTCTGGACATAAACAGGGACACCCTCAAGTTAGGGAGATCATATTTGTCAAGAACCTTGCTCCTGCCCAGACAAATGTGGACTTCCTAGAAAGTTACTTCCTGGAAAGTTACTGTCTTGCGATGATCCAAGCAGGATTTGTAGCTGCTTAAATGTAGAGTGGAAGAGGCGTTGGAGTTTCAGCTGATGGGCAACTTGACAGCCCATTGAGCAGATTGCTGCAGCTCTGGGCTCTGTGCATTCATGGAAAGCCAGGAGCATTGGCTTCCAGGCACTGAGACTCCCATTCATCTGGGACTTCCAAGTTCCTGTCTCTGTATTATGCAACCAAGTGGAATTTTAATTGGAGACTTATCCAAATTGCCTGATAATTTTTCAAACCTTCTAGATTTCCTTCTTCTTCTTCCAAATCAGAATGAAAACAAACTCCAGAATATTAAAATAATTCCTGTGCCAGAATTCCATATCTTCATCCAAGTCTGCTTCTAAATTTGTGTCACAATAGGGTTTGGGACTGAGCTGTGTCACATTGCATCAGGCTGTGTGAGAATGCTCATCACAGTGCCTTTTATATATCAAGATTACTGTAGCTCATTTCCAGTTGTTCCTAGGCAATGCACTGACCCTGTGTTGTGTACCCCAGCCAGTTATTTCTCTCATATTTTCACCAGAACATGGTACTTGTACCATCACTGCTCCATCGCCTTTCCTATGAAACTGGCTCTCATTTAGGAAGCTCAAGAGCTAAAGCTTAAATATGACAAAAACCTACTGGAACCTGCAGAAGACAGTCTGGGAAATACTTTGTGCCATCCCTGAAGTTAGAGAGGGAAACCCTGCTAGAATTAAAGAAAATTATATGTATCTTTGCTTCCTGTTAGTGAAGAAAAGCACGCTACCTGTTTAGGGGCACATTGTGGAATTTCACTCAGTGGAAATGTCCGTCTCTCACATCCAGGAGAGATCTTATAAGCAGCAGGGCAGTTGATCCATCAGGCAGGCTCTGGGACACGCTTTCATTAGGATTTGTCCTGATCTGTGGTGATGATTTAATAGTCAATTGGAGGACTCCAGTTTGGAGCCTGTGCTGCAAGCAGCAGTGGGATGCAGTCCTCACTGAAGACTTTTGCTTCTTTTCCACTATGCAAAATAACAAAAAAGACTAATCTTAAAACTGCTCTTAATGAGTATAACCAAAATATTAACAGTAGTAAACAAGAATACATTTGCTCATAACTTGTCATATCAGTGTAATAAATTAAGCCAGAAACACATTAACATTTGACAGCTTAAACAATGCAGGAAAAAATACAAACCTCACAGGGACTATGTGAAGCATGTTGGCAGTTTAACAGACATTTTGAGATGTAGATACATATATCAACCTTTCTGAATTTAGTCTTGATAACTCCTTTTCCTCTGTGTGCCAAAACACTGCCGTGTGAAGACTAATGAGTTCCAGATTTGTTTATCTTTGGTGGCTGAGGCAGATTCATGAGCCCCCTGAACCTATTTTACAGCGGCCCTGTGATACCAGCGTGCAACACCAGAGGCAGAAATCTCTTTTATGCTGATGGATACATAAGATCTTCTAAGAGAGATGTGCTTGGCCATCTGACACAAGAGATCATGTCAGATGTGTTCTGGATGATCTATATGAGTGAATTGTCCTGCCTGTTATCTTTCATATGTGTTTTATGTTTATGTTCAGAGGTGTAATAACAAATGTTCAGAATAAATCTCGCATATGAAATAAGGAGTATTGTGTCTTACAGCAAGGTTTTGTGTTGTGTACTCACCAGATTTTCATATGGCTGATTGTATTTCCCGAATTTTTTTATGTTTATATTGTGAGAGCTCTCAAATAAACATCATAGATCAGGAAGACCTTGGGCTGCCTAAGTGAAATGTCTTCCTTTTGCTTTTCCCCTATTTGAGTCCTACTGATTTGTTTTGTCTTAGTATTTTGGGTTTTTATTATTCAGGGAATTTTGATGTTTCAATGTTTGCCTTTGTTAAGACATGTGGCCATAACTGGCAAAAGGAAGGGCTGGGGTAATGATTGATGATCTGAGAGGTCTTTTCCAACCTTAATGTTTCCATGATTATGCATCTTTATTGAAATTAAAATACAACATATTGAGTAGCCTTTTGTGAAAGCAGAGCAGAGCATTTTCGTGTTCTGGGGATTTCTTTGTGGACTAATCTTTGCTCAGTTCTAAAGAAAGGGGGTGGTTTTGACCTATTTCCCCCTCAAACCCATGTCTGGTTTTCATCTCCTGACAGGACAAAGGTGGTGTAAAGGTACTCGGAACAACTTGAAGCAGAGAATGTCCCTGGAGGACACCAGACACTATGGTGGATCTGCCTCTCCTGCCCTGGGTCTGCCCAGGGACACAAGGGACAGCCAAGGCACGTGCACAGGGATAGCTGTGGGTATCACACTGCAAGTTAAAACAACTCTGATGAACACTTCACTTTCTGCCTCCAGATTTCTTATTCATTATTAGCACTGTAGCAGAGGATCTAATGTACCCTTACCATAGTTACGGTCCAAAAATAACGTTTTTCCTCGAATTTGAATGTGGTGTACATGTTTAAGTAACTTTGCTGATGATTTTTTCCTGTTTTAACAGATGTATTTTGACTAACTACTTCTGCAGAGCAATTCCTTCTTTAGCAGAGACTGCTCTGTGTCCTCCTCTTTCTTGTAAGTAATATTTTTCAGAATTTTTAACTGGTGGGGCAGATCATATGTATTAAATAAGCAGCAAGAAAAGTCAATAATCCTCTATTTCCTCTGTTCTGATTTGAAAATTATAAAATCCAAATGCAACCAGAACCACAGCAGACTTTCTGTGCAAGTATCATGGTACATAGCTGTGTCCCATGGAGGTGCAGTGCATGCAGCTGCTTGTACTGTGTGTTTTGGAAGGAAGAGTGAAGAAAGATTTTTTAGGAAAACTGCCTTCTGTATAGGGAATATTTTGGGGGTTATTTGTAAGAGAAGCTTACTTGCTATTTGAATATTTAATAAGTGATATAATGCCTGGACTATGCTTTTCTGGGAACTGGCCTTAAGCTCTTTTCAATAGCAATACTAAACCAAGGTCAGAATTTATTGCAGAGTAAAATGAGGTAACAAATGCTTTTGGGGCTTCACTGTTCATGGACCTCTGTGTTGTTTACTGTGTGCAGCACAATCCTGTGACAGCCCAACACAGCCTGGAGCCCTCCCATGCTGTGCAAGGGATGAACACACGGTGAGAGACAGTTCCTGGCCTGGAACATTTACAATCTAAATAGATGTGGCAGGTGAGAAGGGGATAATGGGGAATTTTGTTATAAATGGACATCTGATTTGGTGAGAGGGGGAACCCATTCAGCCGTGGGCAAGAATTTTGCCCACTCCAGGTGGTTGCTGAGCCTCCTCTCCCAGGTCATGCTGCTCTCTCAAGTTCTATTTCATGCCTGTAAAAGCAACCATTTAAGTTCGATTTTCTGAACAGAAGAAAAATGCACAAAGAAAAAAAAAGCCATCCCACATATGAACAGTAGTCCATTTCTGTACCATGAACTATGACTGTTCTTGCTCCAGTAAAAGCCAGACCTCCTCATAAGATACCTTATAACCTGTTAATTATGATTTCCTTCTCTAACATTTGGATCACACTACTAAATATTTTTAAATATCTATATATGTGTTTTTTAAGCTGCTGGGTTTGGGTTACACCTTTTCCATATGCCCAACCCACACAATCCCATCAACGCTTTCACACACCAGTCAAACACTCTATATTTGTGTGAAACTCACTGAAGGAAAAAAATTCCTATTACTACTACTACTAATACAAATTCATTTCTCACAACTATTAGTGTTTTCCTGAATGCTGCTGAATGAATTCCCTGCAATTCAATCTCTAACTTTTTATTGTGTTGATTCAATGAAGATTTTTGATTTGTATTCATATTTATTCCCATCACTACATGCCTTATTTTTTTTATGTTTTTGTGCTTGACAAAGCTTCCTCTACAAAACTTAATCACTTTCTGTTTGAGCAATCCCCGAATACATTTTTACATTCTGTTGTTACTGAGAATGATGTTCTGAAAGTTGATATACATTGCAACAGCAGGTGTTAAGGCAGGCAAGTAGGGAACAAAAGCTCTTAGAGCATGAAAGAGTCTAATAATAGACAATTTGTTCACCTGGCACTGGCTGCTTAAGCATTTGAGATGAGCTCATTGTTATTTGGCCATGAGCTTTTTTGGTCATAGGGATGAAAATATGGAAAATCCAGGTTGTGGAAACAAAGGTCTGCTAATATTAGAACGGCACTAAATGGGGCATGATCGAGCTGGGGAGGTTGCAGGGTGAGCTGCGGGGTTTAAAGCAGTGAAACATTTCCATAACTAGGAAAGCAATCAATAAAGTCACAGTCGTGTCTGTTCTTGCAATAAAATTACATGTGTAAATGTTTTCAATAATTCTACAACTGGGCAAGCTGTTCAGAGCAGCCTTGCACCCAGAAGTGCAGTTCAAGCTTTTTCCAGGCTCGTTGGAAACATGGCTGTTAGTTAGGGAAGCTCCCCATGGCCAGCAGAGATGGGCAAGCTGGTCAGAATGGAATCATCCACCCTCAAAGGCAATTCCCAGCAGCGATCCTGCAGAGCCATTGGGCACTGCTGGGAGCACCACCGTGCCCCACTGGACTCCCAAGCGTGAGGAATGCAGGGTGTGTGTCCAGACCCAGAGCAGTGGGAGTGAGGAAGAGGATGCTGGTTCCTGGGAGCGCATTGAATGCCTCCCTGTAGGCTGTTGGTGTTGGAAGCATTTGGGAAGCTTTCTCTTCAAAAAGGGAAGTGCACCCACTCTGGGGGAGCCTGGAGGAGGGCAGAGATGACTCTATGCTTGGCTGTTGTTCCTGTCCACCCCCCAGAAGATAAAGGGGAAGCTGTGCTTCAATTAAAGGGCAGCACTGTAGCTGAGTGTCCCTAAATCACCTTTCTTTGGCATGTACCCTGTCCCTAGAAGAGGGCCACACATGTGCCCCCAGAACAGACAACAAAATAAGCATTCTTTATCCTGAGGTGCAATTTCACATTCTTCTTTTCATGTTCTTTTCAAATGATTCTAAACTTTAGGAATTTGTGTCTATTATAGCATATCATTAATTGTTGGTTTTGCTTTCAGGGAGCAAAACCTCAGATTTTTTCATTTTCTTTGATTCCCATAGGAAATGCCACAGGACCCTGTTCCAATTTACCCCTTTAAGCCATGCACACAGTTGTTTGCTTGGATCCCAAGGAGATTAAAGGATGAGAGGACTATAAATGCCACTGGATTTCTTCCCTTACAGAGCCTGTGGAGATGAATCCTGCGTCAGCAGTCGCAACTGGTGAGCTCTCTCTTGGCTTCAGTTCTACTACAACTTCACTTTATCTTCATGAAGTCAGGTTGACCTTCTAGTTTGGTTGTTAATCAAAAGTCTCAATTCCTCAATATTATGGGTTCAGTTTCCAGGAAACACTAATCTTACACTCTTTAAAATCACTGTCAGTCAATGAGCCCCCACCACCATGCAGCGCATTGGGTTCATTTTCCAAACCATCACAGTTAGGGCACATTTTGGGCCAAAAGCCACCTTCCTAATAAGCTTGAAATATAGTGGATTGACAGTTGTGTTGCTGTCAAGCAGGGCTTATTTCACACCAATGGTATTCACCAGGTATTGCAAACATTTATGGCCAAGTTAAGCTCATGCAACAAGAGGTCAACATAATCCTACATCACACCCCCAAAAAAATCATAACTAGAATACTTGGATACTGATGATGCTACCAAATGTTTCACAAGTAGGCAATGGTTTAAAAAATATATAAGTGTCTAAATACCTCATACTTTGCATAATGAATGTGCTGGAGAAGTTTATCAGCATTTAGCAATCAGTTCATGCATTCCTCGACCGGAGCAGTAGTGCAGGCACAGCTTTAGTGCCAATGTGCAGTTCTGCTTGCCCCGTACATGTATAATTGAAAAGTCAAGGACCAAGGAGTTATTTACTTCACATCAGTTGTTTTTGTTCTCCATTAACTTTATTTTTCCTTTGGAAATATCAGCTGGAATTTGGCATGTAAGAGTTTAGGTATCTGAAGGGAGGCCACAGCACTGAGCACAGATCAGATTGGTTTTCCTTGCTGAACTCCCCCCTTTGCATTCCAGCCCGACAAAGTTTTGTTGGAGTTACTCAGTACATAGATAACTAAGTGTTTTAAATACTAATTAAAATATATGATGTTTAACTGTTGGCTTATGCCATTTGTTTATGATGGAAGACAGCAGGGAAGGAGGATCATCTATTATAATTATCAGCAGAGTATTTCTTTTCATCTTTTCCTATCCAAGCAATATGTCCAGGCACTGACTTGGTTCTTGTAAACATCCTTGTTTCCAACAGAATTTCTTTCTGTACCTTTCCATTGTCTTATCTTTCAATTCACCCTGAATCTACCTTAAAACAATAGATTTCAAGCTCCTTTTTTTTTTTTTTATACTTGGAAAGTTCTATTGGAATTGTTTCAGGCCAGCAAGCTTGCTGCCCTGGTCTCAGTATGCAGAAGTGTGTTCCCATTAATCAAAGGAAAAGTTGAGTAAAGTGGTACAATCCGCATTCTCATTTTGAAAAATTAAAAGGCAGTATCATTATTAAAAGGCAGTTCTGCTAAATGTTTTCTGATGGAGGGAGAATTGGGACGCACTACACTGTCCAATAACTTTGCCAAAGATATGACACCAAGAGACACAATAAATGAATGTATAAATAGTAATTGTTCTGAAAGGGGTAGTCATAAATCACAAACTGAGTTGCAGGAGGTTTCTTTCTTGGTGATACTTGAAATGTGATCTATGTTAAATTAAAAGAAAATCAGATTTTCTCTTTTGGTTGTGTTGAAATGATTTAGAAACCTGAAATGCTATTTCCCTGAAGCAGAATCCTATGCAAACTACAAAGCTCTGCAGTAAACATTAGATCAAGGTTTGCAAAAGGAGGGGTTTATTGAAGAGTACAAACCAGCAATTTGTTGGAGTAAGAGGTTATTAATCATACTACACTTATGGTTAGCAAAGCTCTGGCCTTGAATCAGCAACACACTACAAAAAATGGAATCACTCTGGTAAGAACAAATAAGTTGCTCTGTAAAGTTCTGCAATGGATCTCAAAAGACCTTTTCCCTTGCAAAACAGCCCCCAGTTGTCATGAAAAATGATCCTTGTATTTGTTGTGATCATTTATCAGCAGAATTTGACCTGTCTCATGCTGTCTGTAGATATTTTCCCAGGGTTCATCCACAGTGCTCATGTGGAGAGATTACCTGCAGATCACCACTTCTCTTTCTTCCCTGAACACCATCTGTCTTAATATGTATATAGCCCAGGAAGCAGAACTGCTGAAAACTTGGAACCTGAAGAGTTTGCAGGACAGCTGACAGTTTGAGGACCTTATCAAAAGGTGTTTGTTCCTAAGAGCTGGGGTCCTGCAGATGTGCCCCTGCAGAACTGATCCAACTCCAGTTCAAGTACCAGACCAGACACAGCATTCATAGGGCAAGCCTTTGAAGTCTGGATCCAGAAATCCTCTAGCCACCTCCCAGGAACCTCTCCATGACCAGGTTTCTGCTGTGCCTATAGCTGTGGTGTGTAGGTTGGCTTCACTAGCTGCAATTCCCTGTAATAACATCAGGAAGTAGACCGTCGATAAGATTTGGAAACAGGGACCAGCTCAATTATGCAGCTATGTGACCTTATTTTATTTGCTTTGGTTTCACAGTCTGCCTCTTGTCCTGCTGCTTGTTTGTCACACTCCCTTGTGCTCTGGTTTAGATCAAATGAGTTCTCTTTCTGTTTGTGTAGCTTAGGATATACAGACACCCCAGAAAAACAGCCTGGGGTCTTGAAAAACACAGATTTGCTTAGGGAAGGACAGTTTTGGAAAGGAGGAGGGAGAAGAGGAGACCTTGTCAATAGGATAAGGGGGATGGTTTTAACCTAAAAGAGGGTTGATTTAGATCAGGCATAACGAAGATGTTTTTACAATGAGGGTGGTGAGTCATTGGAACTGGTTTTCCAGAGAAGCTGTGGCTACCACATCCCTGAAAGTCAGTCAGGTTGGATAGGTCTTGGAGCAACCTGGTCTAGTGGAAGATGTCCCTGCCCATGGCAGGGAATTAGACTAGATGAACTCAAAACATCCCTTCCAACCCAAGCTATTCTATGATTCTGTGAAGAAAGTTGGCAGTCATAAGGGCATCAGGGTAAAGTTGCTGTAACCAGGACTTGATGCACCTCACCAGCCCTTTCATTACATGGCACGGAGAATTCCAAATGTCTCTGAGCAGGACATTGGACATCAACTGCCAGCCCAAAGAGAGCCTCTTCCAAGACTATTGTATTTTTGATATTCCCATAAATATGTAGTCATCAAGTGACAGTATCTTTGCTTGTTTTAAAGGATTGTTCTAAAAGAGTAGTGTGTCTCTTTTGCTGGCTACATGAACCCCAATTATGTGATGCAGACACTCAAGATGCTCAGGCAGCCCATCATATTTATTGATGCATTTTCTGGTTTCATAACTCATTGTCACCAGACATGGTGACTTCCTCAGCAGCAGCCAAGCTAACCTGACTCCCAGGCAGAGATTTTTGGACTTCGGTGGCAGGAGTGGAAGCCATTGGTAATTTAGGAGTTAGCTGAGAATGTTTGTATTGTATAGCCTGCAGGTCAGACATTGCCTGCTAGTAAATAGGTAATAAATAACCACTAACAGTGTCAGCTTCCTTCTATTTATTCCCTTATTCTGTATTCCGAGTCTCTTTGTTCCACAGGACAAATGACCTGGTTGGAAAGGCACAAGCCACAGCCAGCTCTCCCTGCTGACTCCTGCTTCCTGTGCAAGTCTGTGAAATTGGTGCCTCAGGCCATCCTGATACCTGCAGGACTGCAGGTAAATCACTGCTGCCATCAGGGAACTCCCAGCCAACCTTGCTGTGTCTCGTCTTTTGCCTATCTGTGCGGCTGACCTGGTCCCCAGCCAGGGATCATTCTCCAACTGGGAATTTGGCTTTCTAGCAGCAGTCTGCTCTTTTTGTGAGAGCAAGTAGTCAGGTATGTTTGCCTTCTTAATTTTTTTCTCCTGTATTTCATTGGGTTTATCCACCTTGCTAAATCTGGTTAAAAGGTAACTGTCAGAAGATTGATGCAATAAATTTCATGCTGTACCTGCAGTAAGCAAAGTTTTCTCTGCTGATTATTCATCCAGCTCCTGGAGTTTGGACAGATAGTTTGTATTAATAAAATATACGCTAATATCAAAACATTTTTCAAGCCAAATCTATTAATTACTTTTTCCATTTTCTGCCTGGCTCTACACATGAATAAATGAAAAGGAGCAGAGAAGACAGAGACATGACAAGATCTGTTATGTAAATCACTCTGTACATCCCAAACTATCTTCTGGGGCAGTGCTAACTAATTTATGACAGGTCACCCAATAGTTATTAATAAGTTATTAAATTGACATAAAATACATCCAGTAATACTTCTTGAATTAACAATACCTGACTCACAACTTGAACCAGCCTGTTTGGCAAAAAGGGCCAAAAATTATGGCAAGTTTCAGGCTCTATGTTCAGAAAATTGCATTTTTCTCTGTGTGTGAGTAGATGTTGAATCCCTTTGTAATATCTGGGAAAGTTTCATCATTGCATTGCTTCACTGCACAGTCTACTTCCTCACCTGAAGGGATGGAGGAGCCACTTTGTGCCCTCCACTTGTGTATCCCACAAGATGTTGCAGATCCCAGTTTGCTCTGGGACATCCCAGTGACATTTTCCAGCTTCAGGATTTGACTAACTGCTTGACCCTGACTTTGAGTACAGTTTGAGTTTTCCAGAGGCATGAGCACAGATCTGAAAATCTCACTATCATGGGTACGTGCTAAAGATGTATGTAATTATTGGAATTAAATTGACAGAGAGTAGAGTTGGATAAAACAGTAGGAAGAAATTCTTCCCTGTGAGGGTGGTGAGGACCTGCCAGAGATTGCCCAGAGAATCTGTGGATGGATGACCCATCCCTGGAAAAATTCAAAGCCAGGTTGGATGGGGTTTGGACAAATTTGGGATAGTGGAAGTTGTCTCTGCCCACAACAAGGGGTTGGAACAAGATGAGCTTGGTCCCTTCCCAACCAAATCACTTCATAATTCTATGAAAATGCATTTCCCCTTTCCCAGTGAAGAGCAGCTCCATAGATGTGTGCACTCAATGTGTCTTAGGTCCAGATTATTTCTCTCCCTGTCCTCTGCAGCCTCTGTGTTTGCTCTCATTATGTTAATGGGTGTCCATGTGCTGTGGACTCTGCTTGCCTTTGCTTGAATTTTGCATTGAGCTTTCAATTAGAGGGATTCAAACTGATTATTCTGGCACCACTTCCCCCTCCAGAAATCCAACTCTTATTGCACATAAATTTTTAAAAAGGTGTTACTGATACTCAAGGAGCTGTCAGATATCTGCTGTGCCTAAGGACAAGGGAAGAAACTCACCTGGAATTAGGATAAAACTGCTTCCCATAACCACGGAGTCATGTGTCCATGGAATGGCAGGGGATGGCACACCCCTTATGGAAGATCTGTCTTTACATCCCCCAACCTGAAAACTGGGAATTTGATGAGAGAGAGGAAGGTAGCATAAGACTCAATTCAAGCACAAGGAATATTTTGGTCAGAATTTTTTTTAAAAATGCATTAATATTGGGTGGGTTCTCACATCCCCGACTATGAATCATTTGAAGTCTGCTAGCCCTCATGTCTTTCATTAGTCAAGGATATTTGCTTCATTTCCCACCCATTCTTCTTCCTTTTGTCACCTCAGCTTCGCTGCCTTCAAGGAAACAATACATTCCAGAGGCTGCCTTGCCCACAGAAAGTGTCCAGGATTATTTAGCTCTGGTGCTGTTCATCTCCTGGTGATGCAGCCTGAAACTCAGCCCCTACCTATCTGTAATCCAACCTACTTTTCCTAAGCAGGAGTTAACTCTTTATTTATCAAGGGAACCGTGCCTTATCTTCTGCAATATCAGTCACACAGAAATTTTCTCCCCTGAGCCCCAGCCTGTTGCCTCAGTGGTGCAGGAAAGACATGCTGTCAGTTCAGCCCCACTTTCTCCTCAAAGGAATTATAGGATCCTGGAATGATTTGGGTTGGAAGCGACCTTAGAGATAATTTTTTTCCAACCCCCTGCCTTGGGCAGAGACACTTCCCACTAGACAAGATTACTCAAAGCCCTGCCCAACCTGGCTAAGTTCAGTTTACCTGAGCTCAGCTAGACTTTCTAACCACAGCTATCTAAAAAGATACAGAGCCTTTTGGTTCACTAGACATCATTTTGATTAATGCCATTGTTATTCCAAGCAGTTACTGTACAGGTTTGAATTGGGTTTTGGTGTGGTTGAGCTATTATTGTTACTAATACAGCAACATTGCTGATGTTATTGATACAAATGCAGTTGCCTTGTGTTGATGTTTCTGAAGATCAAATATCATCTGATAAAAATAATCTCAGGAAGAGAAGTGTTGCTGGCTTTGACACTCAAGGAACTATTTGTGTGCAAGATTTTGAATTCTCCATTTCAAACATACCTGAGAAATAATCAGGGAAAGTTAAACCAGCTTAGAGATGGCTAAAGAAGTGCTGAAGTTGGAGGCTGGTGTGAGCTCATGTCTGTATCCTTGTGATCTTCCAGCTTCCCTGAAACCACCCTCCACCACTTTGAAGGAGTTGCAAGTGCTGCATCACCCAGTGATGCTGGGCTCACTCCAGTGAGGAGACCCTGACTGTGGATGGTGAGAGCTGCCAACAGCACATTTTGCAGATGCCTGCTGGCTCTGGAGCCCTTCTCCAGCCCCAATGGTGTCAAACAGCCCAAACATTACTGACCCTTCCAGTCTGATGTAAAAAACCATCTGCATGCAACAGCTTTGGAGGAGGCCTGATGGCATGGGATTGGGAGCTGGGTGGAAGGGGCTTGATTCTGCCACTTGATTTATTGGCTGGTCATATTAATTTGCTTTGTTGTAAGGGAGGATCATTATGTTGCCAGGTGTTTATTCCAATTGGACAGTGAATCTAGCTAATTGCCAGGGCAGCCACCCAGAGCTTGGGAACAACCTTTCATGAAAACAAAACAAAAAACTTAATATACAAAACAACACAAAATGTCTTAAAAAGGAAACCTCTTCAGCTATTGAGGGGGTGAATGGGAAAGGAATGTAGGGCAGGCTGGGGTGGTGGACCCAACAGCACTTCCTGGAGCAGAGCTTTGGCCCTCAAAGCACAGGTAGGATTTGTCTCAGGGCTGTGACCAGAGAGAATGCTCATCTCTGCTTCCCAAGAGAGGAGTTCAGTAACTCCCCTGGCAGGGAGAGGAATGAAGCAGAGACAGAAGCAGCTGGAGGGATGGGATGGGATGGGATGGGATGGGATGGGATGGGATGGGATGGGTCACTACTCAGGTTCTGCTGCCCAGCCAGCAGCAGCCCAAGCCCTGTGTCCCCCAGGACTGGCATGACAGGATTCCAGATTTTGTCATCAGCTCATCCAACCCCCCTTCTGCCTGGCTTTGTTTAACATCTCTTCATCCACCTGCTCTCCCCAGGTGAGCAGTGTGGGGTGGGGACAACTTCTGATGGCCATCACAAGAAGAATTTGCATTACCTGCATCACCCACCTGGGGACCTGCTCGTTCCTTCATTTGGAGCCTTTAGTGGCAGGACTTAGCGTTATATTTATTTTTACTCTTATTCTCACAGGTTATAGGCAGTGTCTTTTTTCCTTCCCACGTTGCTAATGTAATTGTTAAAATTTTGAAGGCTGCTGGGCACATTGGAGGGATATATCCTCAGTGTCTTAGTAAGAGATAACTTTCCTCCAGGTTTTTAGCAACAACGCCATAAATTATTACCCCGACATAGAATTTAATTGCACAGTTAAAAACATCATTTACAAGGCTTTTAGCATGCCCTTCTAAATTCTCCACTTTTTCATCTAATCTCTGTAGGCCCTCGTTACATTTGCAGAGACCTGTATGGGTTTCATTCCTGTTAAACATGTCAGTAAATCACACCAGGAAAAAACCCTGACACATTTCCCTAGGAATTTTCTCTGCTGCCTGAGCTCCCAGCCCTGTGGCTTCCCGTTCAATAGGTCAGCCCAGACCCCATTTGTCATTGCTTTTTAATTACTGTGGAACCTCTAATCCAGGCCACAAATTCCTCCCTGCTCATACTTCTTTTTACTTCAGAATGCGTATCTAATAGCAACCAAGGACTTTTCCTATTTTCTCACTTGGAATCTGTTTTGGGAGCTTGGAATTGCTATCTAACTGAATCAGTAACATCTGTGACTTCAGGGCAGCTTGAGTGGGAATAGTTAGAGGGTTAGACAGATTTCCTGCATTTTAAGGCTCCTTTCCTCTGAAGAGACTGCTTTGGGACAATTCAGTTCCATTTAATGCTGCTTCTTCCCTTTTTCTTCCCATTTATTTTTGGTTGGTTAGCCCCATCTCTGCTCCTCCTCTTTCTTCCTCTCCCCATCCCTCCAAGTTGTTTAGGTTTTTCAGAATGTAAAATTATTTTAAAGAACCTCGCCAACATTTTGAAAAGTTTCAGTTTCAAACACATGAAAAGGAAAAGTCAGAAGGGATTCCTAGAACTGTACTGCAGCTTGCAGGTATGGCTTTGATTTTCCTTTTGGCAGGCTTTTGCCATTCCCTCTTTCATTGCCCTTCCAAGAATCACTGCTGGGTGCCTAAAGACCTGTATGCTTCTTACACTTGGCAGGAGCAGATAACAGGAATGCTACAGTTTGGGCTTTGAAAGATTAAAAGCAACATTTATTCCTTACAGTACTTTCAAACTTCCTCAAGTTAATTTAAAAGACATTTTTGAGGATGCTTAACTACTAATACTGGATTTTTTCTAAACTTTTTTTTTTTTTATTTTGCACATGCCATACCTGTTATTTAAACCAAATAAGAGGTGGATTAAAGTCAGTGCAATTCTTTAAAGTGCATTAACTACTTTGAGCAGTCCTTGGAAGGGGTACCCTGTGCCTCTGTGACTGGTTTCTTTATGATATCTTTGTAAAAGTTCTGGCAAGGAATGACCACACTTTGTGAGCAAATTTCCATTTCTCAGAAACTTTTTGCTTCTGGTAACCAACCTCATTGCTAGTCGAGTACACAACACAAGTGTCCCTTCCCTGCCTGGTGGAGCAGCTGATAAATTATTCATACAACTAATGAAGATTTTGAATTTCCAGGAAAACTGTGATGGCATTTTTAAAGGCTTGCATCACTTCAGCAACATTTTCCCCACACCTGAATGCTTCAGGCACTCAGGTGTTTTAATCACCAAGGCAGAGCTTTGCCCCTTTCCCCTCCTCCAAGTGCTTTGCTCCACACAGGAGTCCTATGGCTATTTTGTCTGCATGAGGATTTTCTATGCTAATATACATGAGGGGAAAGGGGAATCTGAGAGGGCTGAATTAATTAACAAAAGGGATCATGTAACTTGCCTTATATTAATTTTGAAATGACAAGACACAGGTGCACTTAAGTGATGTTTCAATGGATGTTAGCATTTAAGGTCCCTTCATTTTTTTTTTTTCCTTCCTATGGGTCTTACTTTAGCTGGAGCATATCAGAAAAAAATATATCAGAGTAAGGAATCTCCTGCTGAAGTAAAGAGCTCCATGATGTGAAAGGGCTGATTATGTTTATATTACGTGTTCTTCTGTGAAAGAACCAAGCCCCCCAGCTAGTAGGGGAAGAAAGGTCACTGAAATTGAAGAAACAACTGACTCAGTGTCTTAATTTTGAAGGAAATGAGCCCTTTGGAGATGAGAGGGGCTTTCTGATCTACTTCAGGGCAAGGCATGCAACTATGAAAATAAGCCTTTCCTGCTATGTTGAAGAATAAAGCAGCAAATCAGAAAGACTGGGGATTGGAAGTAAAAAAATATTTACACTGATTTTGTTTTTATTTTTTTTACCTTTAAATGCTCCACATGTGATTGGCAAAGCTATATCATTCTGCCAGATTATCATCTGCAGCATCCTTGAGAAGAATTTGAGAAAGAAAGATTAACAATAAATTAATTCTTTCTCACATGTGGCAGCCAGACTTCCATGTCTGGGCTGGAAAGAGCCTTCCCATTGCTGGCCAGCCTGGTGGCATGGGGTCCTGAGAGTCTCACATCTCATTCTGCACCCACCTCACATGAATATTTGAATGTGGAGGAGGTGATAGAAGGATCACTGTCCAAAAAGCCCCATACAGGGGTTTACCAAAAAGTGTGTATTGCACCTCATATGAGGACCTGAGCCTGGACTTGAGCCCTAACTCACCTTCAGTCCACTCTTTGTGTAGCTGAGCTTGCAGAGGCTTTTGCATCACTGCTGGTCCCTGTCCCAGGGAATGCCCTGGATGGGATGGCCTAGGGCAGTTCTTCTGTCCTGCTTGCCCTCACAGGTGTGTCCCAAGGGCACAAAATACTTCCCATATATGTCACCACAAGGGACAGTGTGACCTGTGAGCAGCAGGAAGGGAGGGATGCTTGCAGAAAACACTGTGGATTTCTACTGCTGAAGTACAGATTGCAAATTGAATTTGGTTCTAAACACCTAAAAATTATCTTAAGCCTAGCTTGTTCCCTTCCTTGGCATCATAGTGGACACAGTCTTTGTGGCCATGGAAAAGGACAAGGAGTATTGTCAGTTTTTACCACAGGTTGTGTTGGTGAAGGCACTGACGGCTCTCGGGGGCTGCCAAGGGTTTAGAAATGTGCTGAGAAATCGAAATCCTCATTTAAATTGCAACAACATCGTGAAGTATGAGCTCTATAAATCTTTACAGATTATTGGTCACCTAAATAGATAGACTTGAGAGCTTTGGTGCTTGTGCCAGTCATCCAGTCACTCTTGGGCAAGAGTTTTGCTCTGAAAAAAGACAAATGGAGCAACTACAGCTACTTCCACTGTAGCAGTAGGCACAGCACACACTGACTGCAACTCTTACAACGAAAGTGACCATTTTGGAAAAGCAAATCACCCTGGAAGTTGATCAGAAATGCAACAGAGGATGGTTTTTAATGGCTTTAAGAGGAATATTAAGATTTATTCCTGTAAAGACTTACTCAGCATGTTGCACAAACTCCTCTTAGCGTGCTAATAAGTCAATGTGCTACTGAATGCTTTGCCATTATAATTACAGCCACATGTTGTCCTTTTTACAAATAGGTCTGGCTTAATTGCATCATTTTTCAGAAGGATTTATGTGGTCCTGCTTAATCTAAAATTAGTACATGCACAAATGAAGTGCAAACTATTTTCCATCACTGAACTGTGAAATGTTTTCCAGAATAGAGATATACCAGTATGTTCCTAAAAAGATGCAATAAACAGTCAGGAAACTTTTTGATTTGTGTGTGTCTGCACCTATGCAAGTTTGTTCAAAGTAAGGGAAAATATACTAAAATATACATTAACTAGAAAATGACCAAAAAAAAGTCAGCTAAATGGTCTAAATCAAGTAGTCCTTTTTGATTATCACTGGTAAAACAATGGATGGGGGAAATCATAAATCTATCTTGATATTGCTAGCTCTCAGCATTTATTATATACAGTAAGAGCTAATGTGTTTTATATATTACATCAAACTATCACATGTAAATATATCACATTTATAAGATGTAACATAGGCCAAGATTGTGTTTGCCTAAATTCTAAGTCACTTTCACTAATATTCCATACTGCCTACGTAGCTCTGAGGGCCTAAAGATATGTATAAGACATAGTAGGGATAAGAGTTTGGAGTATCTGAACCTAGGCCAGATATTGCAATTGCCATCCCTACATACTGATTGGAAGTTTGGAACCTGCATGATTTCCAGGAGTGTTAGAACTCAGGCATTAAAACAAAAATACATGGCCAAATCCCAACTAGATGCAAAAGCCTAATGCTGGAAGTAGATTAAATCCTCTTTCAGTCTGTATGTCATAGGGAAAAGTTACTTTGACTTCAGCAGAGTGGAGATCTTGCCATCCAGAATGGAAATTTACTTCCTGCTGTGACGAAGTCTGCTGAATTTTAGTGAGTAAATCAGAAAGCCAAGAGAGATTCTGATATTGCTTAAGCACTAATGTAGAAGTCCTAAGCTTTGTTCTTCCTCTAAACATGGCAGCTTCTCTCACTTTATTGACAGATGAGTGCAGTTTTTGAGAGCTACTAAGTTTTGTGTGAAACATGGTTTAGGTAGAAAGTAAGAGAAGGGCTCTATTACTACAACTACTTGAATAATTAAAATAGCCCTTGGTTTAAATTTTATGTTCTGGATTTTTACTCCATTAAAATATTTCTCCTTGTGTGTCTCATTGGGCCCAAATTCCAAAGAGTTACTTCAATCAGGGCACCCAATGACTTGTACAATGTGCTTTCAGCCATGAGAAATGCTCATGGCTATGGGTAGGAATGGGTTAACATACTTCCAAACAGTAGCTTGCAGGTCACTGCCATTTCTCTCTGCCTCATCATGTCACCACAGTAATTCACACTCTGAAACCTTAAGGTTATAGCTGCAAACATGCTGCAAACAGAAGCTTCTGAGCTGTCTCTGAAGTAAGGCTGATCCTGAATGAGCAGAGTGATCCCTGGTGCTCCTTGCCATCCACAAGACACCTGTCTGCTTCTGTGCTTGCCTTAAAGTGAGGATTCTTGTGTGCTTTATCCCAAAGCAATCTCATAAACCAATAGTGGATGTCTGGATTCATAATTCCTGGCAGCCCTTTAATCCAGATCCTTGGAGATAACAACAGAGACGTGCCCAAAACAGGGCCCTTGGTCCTTCAGTGGTTCATGACTGTACTGGTGTTTGAACCAGGGCACCAACCCTGACATCCTCCCTGCTGGCTCCGACACATTCGCAGCTTCTGCTCTTCCTAAGAATGTTTATTTTGTAAATTAATGGCAAAGGCTCAGGCTGAGGGATTTGCTACCATTTGTAAATCAGGAGTTGAGCATTTGCCTGGTATTTCTCACATAGACTTTTCCAAAAACACATTTATGAAAACATTTAAGCACCAATAGTTTTTCTTGGTAAGAGCAAAGTGTGATGCAGGAGTAGGATGCAGGTGTTACAATCACATTTGGAAAAATCATACACGAAAAACGAGGCACTGACGAATTTTAGAGAACACTTTCTTAAGGAGACATGACATCCTCCATGGATGTGGCACCACTCCCTGTGAACCATGCTTGCCCTTTCTGGTGTAAAGATTTGAACCACTTTGGCTTCTTTTGCAGGACACATGAGTCTTGCATAGGTCAGGAAACTGTCCTTGGATTTGGGTCTTCCAAAATAATGGTCCACTAAACAAAAGCAAGAGAAGAAGAGTACTCTGCCATCTGCTATGTAAGTAAAGAATTTACAATGGTCTGTAATTTTTGGTTACTGCCACTACCAAATAAGCATTTTTAGTGCTGAGTGTACTAAACATCTTCAGGTTTTGAACACCTTCAGGTAAACAGCTTCTGCCTGCTCTGATGTTATTGTAGAGTATTTCTCTGGAGGGTGTTCCTCAGCCTGAATGGCAGGGGAGCCATCTACATGTGCTGAACACTCCTCAGGGGAACTACTGACCTCCACCCATCCAACACCTTCAACACCTCTGAGTTGCTCAGCCATGGCCACCGGGCCACTGAGTGACACTGAGTGAGATGTGCCCACAACAGCTTGGAGGAAACTGGGTGGCTTTTTTATAGGCTTTAAAATGAAACAGGAATAAAAACTCTTCTGACAGAGGTAAAGCTGGAAGCAATTCCAAGCCTTTCTGGAGCAGAAAGGCTACTCCTGACTGTTACTCCCAGAAACGAGCACTGTCATTCGCTGCACACTTCAACCACACTAAAGGAGGCACCTGGACTCAGAAGATCGAAGCTAGGCTCAGTTTTCTCAGGTTGGATGTTCTGGTATTTCTGGTGCATCCTGCATATGTAGAAGCAGCAAAATTTGTCTTGGGGAGCAGAGGCATCAGCTCGGAGAGGGGACAGATGGTGAACATTACAGAGACCAAACTATGGCTCAATCTTCCCAGAGAGAGCGGGTCCTGCAAGGTAGGAAAAGTGGTTTTAAATGAGACAGTGACACAGAAAGTTGGGATATGAATGGCTTGGGTAGGGTTCTGATGCTGAGAGGGAAGAGGTGGTCTGAGGACAGTGCCTTGAGCATGGAAAATTGATGTGGGGGGAGCTGCTGTCAGAGGAGCTGGTGCAGAGATCATCACCTGCTTTGAAGGCTTAATAAGTGACTTTAAACACAAGTGTGCTGTTGGTTTAGGTGAGTTCCATGCTTCTCACAGGGAAAATTTTCTCCCACCCTACCCTGCTACAAATGTCATTCACTGAATTGAAAGTTCACAAACCTTTTAGAAAACTTCTGTTTGATTTTTAGGCTTTATTATTATAAATGGTTTTATTTGCCATGGTATTGTTCCTAGTGTAATTGCTCCTGCAATTAGAAAAGATAATTAATAGCTACAGTTTTGAGTTTATTGTGTTTCAAATATCTACATTTATGTTTTTCCTTAAAATTTTGCAATTAAATTTTAAAAAACCCCATAAACCAGCAGCATGTTTCTATACTGCAGGCTGTCTGTAGGATGTCTGGGCTGAGGATGAGCTTGAAAAGGATACATATATGCTCCTGGAATATAAATTAATCCCTAACTTCTCCAAGTCAAATTCACTAGATCCTTTTTTTATCCTTTCAGAACAAGGGAAGACATCAGTTAAATTGTCACAAATAAGCCCCAAACTGTTGTGAAAGAGCAACTGATTTCCTAAATTAATCTGTAAGGTACGTTTTCAGATTTCAGAACCCTCTCCTTAACCTCGGTTCCACAAATAGCTTTATGCTGAGATGAAGTGTAGACAAACACACAATAGAACTTTCTAAGCAGAACTGCTGAGAGGTGTGTGCTATATCCTCTCATAGCAACCATAGGCCCCAGCTCAGCTTTGGAGGCTGAATGGATCCAATGCCATGGTTTCCATGGTTGCACAGGGTTTCATGTACCCAATAACATTAATATTCCAGTCCTTCATAGAATAACTTGTGCAAAGATAATTTTTTCCTCTTTATTTCCTATATTAAATTGTTGCTGTCTTAATGACTGAATAAAGTTATAACATGAAAGTCATTCTACTAAAGCTTGAAATGTTGTTGAGATTGTCTTAGCACGAACTCAAGCCTACAGTACTTATGTAAGCCAAATTTCAGGTGTCTCCTGAGACAACACTGTTGGATTTGGCTGGTAAAATAATGATGTTTTTTCTCCTTACCAATTTGTTAGTACCATTTATCTTAACAAAAATTTTGATTGCCCCTAGGAAGTTAAGAATACTGACAATGGCTGACCAGTTTTTGGAAGAAAAGAGTGTGAGCCTGAGAACTTAGATGTGGGAACTCATTTGTGATAATGTGCCTAAAATGTTAAGGGAGTGGCCTCTTTTGTGTTTCAATACGGAGTTGGGTGTGATTATTGTTCTTGCATTTTTTGCCACCTAGGGTTTTCCAAATCTCACCCTGTTGGAAGCTGTTCACCAGCTCATTTTTTACGTCCTTCTGAAAAATCTCAGTTGTTAATTAAGAGCCATGGTAACTCTGCGAGAAGATCACTTCAGAACTACACCTCAGCCAAGTGTCAAAGAAAACTTCTTGACAAATATTGATCTCCTTGGATAACTCCAGCTGACTGGGACTTCCCTACACCTTAAAACCCCAAGTGCTTGGGCTGTGTGAATGATTCCTTCCAAGGTGACAATAACTTGCAGGTGCTGTCCCAGTTCTGGGACAGGCCATGCCTGAATGAGGGGTTGAGTCATGGGGAAAACTTGCTGTGGGCATCATGGAACTGCTTGATTTACAGGAGAAAGAAATGTTCTGGCAGTCCTTTTATGATGTTTCAAAGCTCAGTGGGATATCCAGCCCTACCAAGCATGGGGTGTAAGTATCTAAGTGCCACAGAATAAAAGATGCAGAGGTCTGAAGATAGCTCTTCAGAAACAGAACAGAAAGCTCCCAGAAATTGTCCAAATGAGTGCAACTTTGATATTTATAATGGTTAGTTGCTACTGAGTTCTGGCCTCTTCTCTTCAACTGAAAGTCTGAGAGAGCACATAAAGCCTTCTAAATGTTCCAGTTATTTATCTGAAGTGTTTATTATCTGGCTCCCAGATGTGTGTCAAAGCATAGTTTAAAAAGAAGAGCTCCATGTGCAAAAAGATTACATTTTTAGCTTGTGTAAACTGTTGTTTCCCCACCAAACCAACCAAGATGCTGTGTGATGTCCCCCAGCAAAGGTTCTGCTCCCCAACCAATGCTTAGTTATTGTTCTTGGCTGTATCCAGGAATATTTCAGAGTGTGCTGGAGCTGGGCTCTGAATGCCTTCATTCACTGTTTAAATGATCAAAGGAGAGTCTTCTTGATCTTGTGTATAATAAATCCTCTGCTTTCAGGTCTGCTGAACTGGAGACTATGATAGAAATACTTGTTCCTCATGTACAGACCAGGAAGCTGGAGTCAAGTATTCCTCCTCTTGGACAAATGCCTCTGGAATTCCACGAATTGCTTGGCACATCTGACATAGCAGGCAGAAGACTCCCAGCCTTCGTTTCCTGTAGTCTGCCTGCATGGAGCATGGCTTTGGAGATCCTGCTCCCTGCTTCAGGTCAAGTAGTGGCAGGGGAGAAGGGGCATCTACCTGAATACTTGAAAAAATGTAGCTAGAAGGAAAGATTTAAGAGCAAACAGTGTTGGCATAAGCTTACTTTTGGACTTAAAAGCATTTTTTTAGAAGCATTGCCTAGATTTTTAACAAGGATTTGTCTTAGCTTACAACTCATCTAGCTTTGGTTTGCATCTTGAATGTGTGTTTACAAAGTAGTGGTAAAAGAGAAGAAAAATTGATGTGGAAGAGTTTAATGGATCTTGAAAGAAAACAAAATTGTGGCTTTCTGGTATCTGGACACCTAATAACTTTCTGTGATCTTTGTCATGAATCTTGTCAGAAAAAATGTTATAGGAAGGCAGTAGTGGTCTATCACAACCCTTGTCCATTTTTAGCTAAAAACACACCTGTGATTACCTGTCTGAATTGAATTACTTTTATTTATAAAAAGTAGACAAGGGGTAGCTTGCTAATGGGGCTTTTTTTCTAGCTGAGACTTGATCAGAAGTAGCTATGCTGCAATTACACACAGAGTCACTTTTGTGAATTTGAAAACCCTATGGGTTTTTTCCCTGTGGAAAGTGCACGCATAATTTCCATGCAGAATTCCAGCTGTCCAGATTAAAGAGCACAAACTGAACTTTTTAAGTTTTCCAGGGCTTATCATCCGTGCCATGCCTTCCTACACTTAGCTGACATAACTAATAAAAAACAAGTGCCAAAATCTGGGAAATCCATGAGTGGATTGCTCTGTGCATCTATGCTAACCTGTGTATCACCTTTCTTTGTGCAGTTGTTCAAGACTCTTTAGAGAATCCTGCCCTTTCAAATGGGAATTTTGCCAGCTGCATTAACTGGGACAAGATTATTGACTGTCTGAGGCAAGGCTTAGAAGGTAATTGCTGTGTTTAACTGTTAATTCTCTAGCATTATCCCAATAACTTGTTGATGCATCCAAGAGTTTCTGATGTCTATATATACACACACCCGCATGTGTGGACTCGCCTGCCTTTGCCCTTGTCCTTGCTAATGTGAGTGCAAATATTCACTTTCTTATTTGTAAACAGAAAATGTTTACACTTATGTCCTGATAAAGGGAGATATTACAAACACAATGTGAAGCTGCCTTTGTGTCTATGTTCATCTCAGAAGTTCAACAGCTCACCCTTGCACACTGATGGCCGTGGTCCAAGATGCTGAAGATGCAGAAAGAGCAAAGGGAAAAAGTAACGTTGCACATTGCTAACCCCCTGCTGCAGGGGTGGCTCACCCGTTTGGAGGGCTGTGCACAGCCCATGACATCCCTCACTCGGCAGGATCTCTGTGATCTGAGAATTGGTACCTGCCACCCAATGTGTCTCCTGCTGCGAGACAGGTCTATGAAGTAATGGAGCCTGGCTGTCTGCAGTCAGCACTGCTGTACTACATCCAAAGCAAGCTTGCCAGTCAGAAAATGCTGCATTAATCTTTCAGGGAGTGTTTGTTTTGCTTGTTTTGCTAGGCTGAGTTTCAAGCAACTGATAATGTGCTCATGACCAGTTCTTCTGTTGCAGCCCATTTTTCAAAAGAAGTGTGAAGGCCAAAGCTCCCAAGGTTGGGTGGAACATGGGTTGGAAGGGTTATATATGGTCTTGCTTCACTGTGTGAGCTCACAGTGCTTTTAAGTGCATGTTAATACATCTGCAGGTACATTTGGGACAGTGAAGTTGTGGCTCTTTGAAGTCTGCTGAGTGTTTTAAAAATATACCTTGGATTTTGTTCTTCTCTGTTAGTGCTAATTCTGCTTGTGGAGTTATCTCCCTACAAATGAGATGTACTTTTGTTTGCTGAGCAATAGCCAAACCTTCTGACTGCTGAAGGAGAAACTCTGAAGGCTTCTGAGGGTTAGATAAGACAAACATTTTACAGGTCGCAGGGATTTAAGTGTTGAAATGCCTGGAATTTCAGGAGGTAAATGGCAGTGTGCCTGGCTTGCTCCCACTTGTCCCTGCTGTGTTGCTGCTGTCCAGCTGCAACACTGAAGTTACAGCCCTCACTTGAAGGCCCATCCTTCCAAGTCTTTTTGCATTTAGCTCTTCTAAGAAAAAGGAATTTAGACACACAAATAGATTTCAGGATGTGGAAAAGTCAAGTATGGAGACTCTTGTATGCGCCGAACATTTTCTGGACTTTTTTGGTGGTTTTTATTTTAAGATACTCTGTGCTCTTTGATGACTTGCAAAATAAAAATCTTGCAACGTTTTCACAAGTGAAGAGAATTTTAGCTTCCAGAGTGAGAACAGAAGGATGCACTGTGATCTTGAGGTCTTTTAGCCTGCTTACATAGTCTGAAAGAATGTGGCTGGGCAGTGAATCAGTTACAAAATGACAATTTTTATGGTGTTGGGATAAGACAAAACCTGTAGATATTTCACATGCACATACTTCTACAAACTTTTGTTGAGAATCAATGTTTTACATAAAATCTGTTCTGCTAAGAGTACTCCAGAGGTAGTGCTACACACAATAGTATTTTTTAAAGTGTATTTTTGATCAGTATATATACCCTCTGCTTAAATTTTAAGTGGAGACCTTAAGATCTTAACCTTCAAGAAGGTTTTGGGTGGAGAAATAATAGTAATAATTAGGTGCTTTTCTCTTTTCTGCCCTTCATTTTTTGGAAATTTTCCTCTCTTTTACTGTTACCCTAATCATGCACCTTTTCCTGCTCACAATAAAAAGGGCAAAACTGAAAAGGAAAAAAAAAAAAAAAAAAAAAAAAAAAAAGACGTGTGTTTTTAAATACACCAGTTGGAGAGCTGTTTGTACACATTTTCGTGTTTCTTTCTGGTTTTGGATTAAGTTTCTACTCCAAAGTTCCAATTTCCTGGTTAACATATTGTTCTGGAAGGACCCTGGGCTCGTGCAGACCTGGCACACGGCAGGCAGGCTGGCTCAGGGGGGAAAGCTGTTGCTTTTCCTTGCCTGCTGCAGACACAAGCACTGCGAGAATTCCCTTGGTACAGGAAAGTGTTGTGGTATTACACTCAACATTTATTGGTGCGCTAACAGGATAGTTCCTCCAGGCTCAAATAAACATTATAAAACCTCCCTTCCCCAAATGAATCACTTAAAGTGGATACAAGAGAGGATTTGGCATCTTGGATTTTGCTGTGTGGCTCTTTGTGAAGAGCAATGCAAATGCTTATTATCCACCCTCAGTTTTTATATGCACACGTGTGATAGGGCTGGTCTGTGGAGTAGTGCTCCGCTATGTAGGATGCACAGGACAAGAGGAAACGGCCTCCAGTTGTGCCAGGGGAGAGTTTAGACTGGATATTAGCAAACATTTATTTACTGAAAGAGTGGGTAAACATTGGAACAGGCTCCCCAGGGAAGAGGTGGGGTCACCATCCAAAAGTGGAAGTGTTCAGAAAACGAGAGCATATTCATAGCAATTCATGGTATGGTTTAGCTGACAAGGTGGTACTTGGCTGACGGTTGGACTTGATGACCTTGGAGTCTTTTTCAGCCTTGGTGATTCTGTGATCCTCTGATCCTATACAGATTTCTGCTCAAGATTACCTGAATGCTGTCTAGATCCTGGTGGCGGAAGGTCCCCAGCACGGAGGGGTGATTGTGAGGTGCTGTGTCAGATCTGAGTTCAACTATGGGATGCAATGCAACACCTACAGAATATAAGCACACTTTATCTTGTTAAACCTACCCCCAAAATCTGCCTAGGCAAGGTTAGACTTTTTTGCATGTGTCTCAGAAAAATTAATACAAATTCTTCTGAAAGGAACATAAGATTTTCACATCTTTTGAAATTTCTGCAGTGAGAGTCTGCAGAGTTCAGGCTTGTTACTAAGAACAGCCCAATGTATATTTGAGGGTGAAAAAATAATCATGTCACTTCTTTGGAACGTGATCTAAAGTTCACTGAAGTGAATGAAAAGGCTCCTGTTGGTTTTGAGTGGATCCAGCCTTTACACAGGGAACAGAAGACGTGTGTCTCATCTACTTAAATTTGAAAATGTTATTGGTAATTTGTGTTGATAGAAAGAGCACATGGTAACTTTCTTTCTGCATTTATATAACAGGAGGCAAAAGCTTTGAGTTTGAAAACATTGAGGATGCAGTTGCCTATTTCCAGCATGATGAGAGAGACACAGCAAAGGACTGGGTTGCTTTAAGAGTGTTTGATGGAAGGCAAAGCATTGGGCACTGGTTTCCCTCAGGCAATGGTGTCCCATTGCCATCCCACCAACAGATGACAGCCTGGTGAGCAATGTCACCTTCAAGCTTGCAAAAGGGAAGATGGTTCTTCCCGATACACCTATATTGATGTTTTATTTGTGGGTTTAATTTAGTGATTATTATATTCTCACTGAAACAACAGAGCCAATAAATGCTGGAGGTTATCAAGGAATCCACTGTAGATGGGCCAAATAGGTGCTGCAGCCTGGGGAGGTCCCCTGGTACTGCTCTGTGATGGAGTGAATAGTGCTGGACTTGGCAGTGCTGGGCTCATGGTTGGGCTTGATCTTAAAGACCTTTTCCAGCTGCTGTGATCCTGTGATTCATTGACAAATGTTTGGGAGTGCAGGACTGAGCTGTCCACATGGCTGAAAATGCATAACTGCTATTGGTCCCCTGGTGTGATGGATGGGGTTATCTGGGGCTTGAATTAACACAGGAGTAAAAGGAGAAAAGAAAAACAGCAGACGAGTGCCTAAAAGGGTCTGTGATGATCTTGTATTTTTAAGATATCCCTGTGTGAATGTGCTTGCAAAGCAATTCTCTTGTCTACCATCACCACTTCGAAGAAGAGGTCTTTTCATGACTCACTTAAATTCATTTTATCTGATAGTCAAGAACTGCCTAATCTTTGATGCTCATGTAAGTACGGCTTTTTTTTTAATGACATAGCATTCAAAATATTTGAAAGCCATGCAGAGAAATATTGCATAATAGGAAATTGTGCGGGAATGAGAAGGTTGAAGCTGTTCATCTGTAAGAACACAATGCTTCTGTTTTACACAAATGACTTAATTAAAATCAAGACTTGCTCTGTATTTTCACCAGTATTAAAACAGGTGAAAGCAAAAGCAAAAAGACCAATTGAATTTTTATTTTTCTTCTTCTCTTCTTTAGGTATACTGTTTTGATTCATTCCTTGCAACACTTTAACAAATATAGAAAATTAATAGAAATGTCAAGACACTGGGAAAAAAAAACCCAGTGCTTGAAAGAGAATTTTTATGAACTGATGAGCTGAGAGCTGAGCTGGTACCAGTAGAGTGGGATCAGTCTGGATTTCCACATTTTTCAGCCATCTTTTAGACTGTTCCCTCGTGTTACATGAGCCAGAGGGAGCCTGGAACTACACACAACTCATTGTCAAAGAAACTTGCACCATCACAAGGCGTCAGCTTTGCTCTACAGAGACCAAATCTCCAGACAATCAACTCGTGTGTGCTGTTAATGCTTTGTTTCTCTCACTTCTCCCATGTATATGAAACTGTCAAGCTGAATTACACTTTATAAGGTGATAGGGAAAAGATCTAACATTTCTTTTTCCTTTTTACAAATTTTTACAGTGTGTGGAAGCTAATTTTTGCAGCCTAAAAGCCAACCAAACAAAACAAGTCCTGCTGCTTAGACCTGACATCTTTCAGGTAAACAAGAAAAGCTTTTGACATAATTTGCAAGTATTATTACTATAATTTTTTTAAAGCTCTGCTTTCATAAAAAGATGCTGAGAGAGGCATGAGAACAAATGATGTTTATTGGCATCTAAAATTTTAAGTTAAAATACAACAAATAAGCAAAAAAGTAGAAAAAAGGCAGAAGCCTAGCATCACCTTCTCAATCCTATTTCTGACTGTTGAAGACAGTGCAGCATCACTGCAGAGAACAACATTCCACATCAGTGCAGAAATTGGAGAATTCCTCCATGATTCTTGCAAAAAAAGGACCAAAATCAGTGATTTTCTTAGTATTTCACTGAAATCCATCCAGTGAGGACTCCAGTGCTTTCCAGAAACATGAGTCACTTTCTTTTTTGATAATGGACAAGCCTCGTATTTCAAAGACCTGCACAAGCTCCTGGGTTCCCTGTGGCAAACAGCAGGAGCTGTGCTCACTCCTGAATCTCTGCAGGGTAAGAGCTAGGCAGTTTCTGTGCCAAACTAGTTAAACTCCATCTCTGATTTCACACAATAAAAAATGAAAATGGTGAGCTGTACCCACTGCTGGTGCTTCTGCTCCCTGCCAGCACTTTGACACATCTGGAAGGAAATCTTACTCAATTAAGTGTTTTCTACCTTTCTATCTTTTCATGGCATTGCTCAAAAAATCCAGGTTTGGAAATTCCTTTTCTGAATAATAACCCTGAAGATTCTTCCACACATTTATTGCCTGACTTCTTCCTATAGTTTTGGAATGTATTTGTATTGTATCAGTGAGTAAGCAAGCCCCTGCTAAAGTCAGAGCATAAAGCTTATTCAAGCTGCCTGCATTCCTTGAAAGGAGCCAGGCAAGCATTTTCTCCACAAATGCGAATTATTAATCAAATTTATTCCATCTGGGGTTTGTATTGGTGCATGTATTCTTTGTTAAGTGTCCTAGAAAATACTAAAATACCAGGTAGGTTAAGGGGATCAGCAAAATTCCTGCCAGTATTAGATGAATATTTGTGGAAGGTGAATTTTGAGTATGCTGTGTAAAGCTTATAATACTCAAGACTATACTCTTCAGCTAAATGGTTAAACTCTGCCCTAAGACCTATTTGCCCAGAACAGTGGGAAAGCAGAAAAGAAGTGAGAGTTACTTGTAGTGAAGAAAATACAACCATAGGAAAGGATTATTTGAGAAATTAAAGGAAGCAGTTGAAGTCTTGGAGTCGTCCAAGAGACTTCACTGTTTCCAACAGCAAATTGTTTAGGAAGAGAAATAAAGCAACCAATTCTTTTGTTTTCCAAGTACCTTTAGTAGCTTGTAAGATTTGTATCAGACTCCAAGTAGAAAATTATCACCAATTACATTCCAAAGAATAGCAATGGTGAGAGGAAAGCAATACTGAAGCTTCTCCAGTCAGCTCACTAGTTTTAATTTCTATGGTTTTTTCTGAAGGATATTTTTAAAACTCCAAGCCCATTTTCTCTTCTGTATAAATACTGCATCGTCTTGTTCTTGTTTTTCTCAAAATCAAATTTTAGCTGTGTGCCTCTAGCTATTAACCCTGTGGATTTCTTCCAGATAGGAGAAAGATTGATTCCAGAAATCCATGAGCCTCAAAAACCACCACAGTGGGGTGATACCCCACTTATCCCCTGTTTCTGATGGCACAGAGGAAAGCATCTCTGTCATCTCTTGCTGAGAAGGCACAGCAGCTTCACTTCTAACTCAACAGTCTTAGACAGACAGGTACTCCTTTTTCTTGTATTTTTTGTCCATCTCTCATGCCAAGTGACAAGATTGCTCCTATTCCAACAGCACAGGCACACCTGCTGAGCACCAGAGAACCCCTTCCAGGCCCACACTGTGGGCAGGTGCACTGGTGGAATGGTTGGTCCTAGTATGGTCCCCCCTGGATACAGCAAAGGAAAAGCCTGCTTCGTGTTCCCATGAGGATCTGAAAGTTTTTACAGTTAATAAATCCCCTCTCTCCACTTTCACTGATCTGCATGGACTTGCCAAGGTGTTGTTTTGGTTTTTTTTTTATGGTCTTTTAGAATAAGTTAGTTTGAGTTCTTCCTGTAAAATTCTCCATAGCTAGTTACTACCCAGAGTTTCAAAAACAGAACCTCTGCTGTGGTGTTTGGGTCGATGTGAAGCCTATATCTTATCCATAACTGTGTAATGATGTCTGAAAATTCATATTTTTCTTTTAATTGTTTAAAAGGAGACTTGTGGTTTTGTTAGGACAAATTCTAACAGGGCAAAGGGAAGGAAGTGGAGGGAGCTGAGTTCAGGGAAGACTGTGGCATAAGCTTTGCCTTCTGTTACCTGCAGGCACATTTAAAGCAGCTGCTGCTGTATTAAAAAGGGGGTTTCTTTAACATCTAAGATATATGCACTAAAATGTGATATATTTATTCTGACAATTTAACTGAGTATTTAGAAACAGCACCCTCTGCTTTAGATCCTTCTGAAAGGTAGGAACGACCAGAACATTTCTCTTGCCATTTCAGCAGGTGAGAGCCCAGTGCTAAGGGTCCACCACAGCCATTCCTCCTCAGACAGGCAAGCAATTCCCAAGGTTTGGCATCCTGCCCCACCAGAAGCTTTGGCCATGGGACACACTCTTAGGTCTGTGCTGTCACCATATCCTGATGTGGATGCCAGTCTTGAAGTCAGTTCTCTTGCCCACCTCCACCTGGCAGAAAAAGCTGAGGACCATGTCCCCTGGAGAGGTGTTAACAAAACATCAGTGAAACCAGTGGGACTGGTGCTGCTAAATCCAGAGCCCAGAGCAATACTTCAAGTGAGAAAAGCCAACATGATCAGTTGAGATAGTGGGCAATGCTGGACCTCAGATCTTCCCTTGCTCCCCTCCCCTCATATTTATAGGTTTCTAATTTCCGCTGGATAATGAATATCACTTTTCATTATAATTATGTTAAAAGGTACCAGTGTGATGATTCAGAAACCCTTGAAGATATAGTCATATTTTCAGCAACAGATGGATTTAACACTGCAGATGGAGTGTTAAGAGTGCAGGTAATAACAAACTCAGCAATGTACTGTACTGAAATATAATTGGAAAGTATTAATCATATATTGGTTACTTCAGCTTCACTAAGTAGATGTTTAATTTTCATCAATCTTTTTACCAGATTCCCGGAAAGATTTCTGTGCAGACAGAGTGTGGCTTTAGGTGAAGCGATTGCCCAAATTATTAATGACTGAAGCCTTGATCTTGCAGGCATGTGCCCATGGCTTACCCAGGCATGCAGAATAAAAATCATTTGTGTTAATAAGGCTGTCAGAGGGTCCCCATTCATATGGTCCAAGCTTCAGCTGGTGACCAGTCAGTGGTAAAGCCCAGACCCTTCCCTTCATGGGGGCTGCTGGAAATCTGCCAGCAGGAATGGCTGCCTGCAGGACTTGGGGCACAACTCAGCAATTAAAAAAGCTACACTTATAAAAGTGAACCATCAGTCTAAGCCTTTGCAGGATTGGGAGTTAGAATGTAGACAAAATTGGGGGGGGGGGGGGGTGCTATTCCTCATTATTTTCTTTAAGTACAGACTTTTTGGAATCATCTGCATGCAAGAAATGTCTGCTGTTATTCCCATAAACCCTGTCAGCTTGCTGGGATTTTTTTAATGCACTTCTTCAGTGAGGTTGTATTTGAAGCCTGGATTATTCAGGGCAGTTTTTACTCTGAGCAGACCACGCAGGACCAGAGCAATCAGTGATGCCTGGTTGCATGCCATGACTCTGATTCTTTAATTAATGCTATTTATAACTAGGATATCATTTGTAGGATTGCAAAGTGGTCCCTGCTCCAGTGTGCCACCTGGGGACTCAGGGAATGGGGAGTGTGGTAGGGCACAATTCCAGCTCATGCAAAAATCTATTTTAGACCAGGAATATAAAACAGGGTTTTGGTGACAACAGAAACATTATTCTCTTTAATATGTTTTTTTGTGGATGGCCTATGTTCACATTCTTTTCTGTGGGTTCAGGCATTTGGTGAGGCTGTAACTCCACTGATTTCCTTATGAGGTTTTCTTTCCCTGGTTGGAGTGCACAGCCATGGTGTTCCATGATGACCATGTACTGACCAGATGGACTGTTGTAAACAACAACATAAGCATTCAACACTTAAGATTTAAGTCCCATGGTCTTTTGGTGAGCTATTTAATTTTTTAGCTAACTGTGAACCCTGAAAATGTAATGAAAAACTGGAATTCTCTCTAGAAAATTGACTCTCACTTGACAATACAGCATCTTCATCTTGGCTGATAAGAAAAAAAAGATCAGGTAATAAAATTCAACATGACTGGAAATAAAATTGAGCATGACTAGAAACCACAGGTGAGAGTGTTTAATGGTGTGAAATGAGTGTGCTGTCTACTTCCTGACAGGCTTTTGTACTCCACAGAGATACAAACAGGTACTGATCGATTGACCATGGTAATCAAATGAAGCTGTGAGTATAAATGGCTCTAAATATGGTGTCTCCAGTTGAGATGAGTGGTTTGTAACTCAGGTCCCACACTGCTCCTGTGGGGAGGGGGGAGCTTCTTGCCAGACTGTAAAGATAAGTAGTGTTTCTGTTCAATTTTCACTTACACCTTGAAATAAACTCTCCCTTCCCTTCCCTTCCCTTCCCTCATGCTGTCCATAACCCATGGGTGAGCAGAGAGCCCCAGAGCTGCAGCAGGAGTGCAGGCAGGGATGGGTGTGTGCAGGGAGGATCAGCCAGGATCACCCTGAGCATCTCCGTGCAGTGGAAGCTGAAGGTGTCGCACGGAGCTGACGAACGCGGCTCCCCAGGCACTGACTCGAGAGGTGACACAAAGGACATGAGTCATGGTGCCTCCATTTCCCAATCTGGAGATATTTCTCCTATGTGCAAACTGGTAGGATGGACTTTTCATCTTACTGGCAATGTTTGAACCCTCCTTCTCTGTTTTTTTTTTTTTTCCTTCCTTGCTTATGAGAATTAGTTAAATCAAAAATTACTTAGATTTTCAAGTGTCTCAGATTTTATTTAAATAGTGACTTTTAAAACTTTTTCTGCATTTGTAGCACAGAGTTGTGTTGCTTGGGAAAGGCTCAGCCTCAGTTCTCACCAGCAGGACAGCACATTTGGTACCCATTTGTGAGAAACAGGTGGGTAAAGCACTGCATTTACACATAATAATAGAACTTAATACATATTAAGAAGCTCTCTAGGTCTGTAGAAAAGATACTGGGAGGCAAAAGATTCCCTTTAATAAATAATCCCATAGTTTGCTCCAAAATACTCAAACTCCAGTTCAACCCAAGAGCATTGAGCAAAGGGTTGCAATTTAAATCACTGGTACCTGTGTAAGCTGGAGAGCCTCTGTTCCTTTCCCATTGTCATCAGAACTTCTACATGTCCCTGTCTGCCCTGCATCATCTCAGGATTTGCTGCTTGGTCTTTCCAATTAAAGTGGTGATGTTTTTAATTTGTGATTCACAACAGAGTGCTTTGGATGAAAATTGTAATTCAAGAAAAATCACGAACACATGTTTTATGAAGGCATTTTATTTGCTAGCTCAAACTGTGTGAAGTTTGCTGGATGTATCAGAAAATAAAGGTAAATATCTTGTTTTTCAAAACCTGATAAATTATTAAGCAAGGAAAAATGTCCTGAGTTAATCAATCTGATGTTTTTTCCACCATTTGTCCCTGGAGGATTTAGATGTAGCGGATCGTGCTTTAGTGCTGGTCTGCTCTCATCATTTGCAAGAGAGAAAATAAACATTCCTGTGTCTCAACTCCTCATCAGTGTCTGAACTTGAATGAATCAGCTATTGAGCTGAAGGAAATTAAATATAAATTGACATGAAGAAAATGTTCTCCCTGCAGCTGCAGAAGCAGCTATGGCTGTCAAAAGCTGATTTTTATCCCTTCAAAGACCAGTATTTTGGGTCACATCATCCTATTCAATAACTGGTCTTTCTATAAAAGTTTAGCCTAAACTTACTGCTTTAATGATATTTTTAAAAATTTATTAAAGTAAATTCAATGAAAGCTTGTCTTAATTTCAGTTGTGACTTTTGGCACCCATTTAGAACAGAAAATCAGAATAAAAGCTGCTCTTTTTAAATGTTAATCCTGTTTCTTTCTTGATCATTACTACAAACACAGCATTTAGCAGTCTCACAGTAATTTAAAAACATAATAAGTATTCTTTTAGTCTGAAACTTTTAACTCATGAATTTGTGTTGCAGAAGTGCTCCTGTCTGGGAGTCAGGTGGTTGCATTTTCTCACCTTGATTTTGCTGGGCTTGCACACACAACTGTGCAATGACATAATGCCACCACTTATGGCACAAATGTTCTAAATAGATATTAAATAATCTGTTCTGGGGACGGATTTCAAACCATTTACATTTCTGGTGCTACACTCTGGAGCCCTCTGCTGCACTGAATTACCTGGAATAAGTTCTTTCAACTCAGGTTGCCTAATTATCTTTCTTAGGTGGTCCCACTATTTAAATATTATATTTTTTCTGGGCAATTTCTTTGCTCTGCAGCTTTCCTGGCTTTATTTCATGATAAAATACACAGGGGAACATGACACAGTTTCTCCCTGCTCCTCTTCTCATGCATGCTTGGAGAAATGAAAGATCATTAAAAGAAAATCATCTTGTAAAATGCATTCATTATACAAGGAGGAAAAAAAGGGACAACTTTTTTGCTGGTATTCTGGAGATGTCTTTGGAGATGTATTAGGAGATGTCTCCATGCACAGACCTTTGATCATTTAGTTCTCTATCACCGCAACTTCTCAGCTGTAGCACAGATATCAAATTTATTATCAAACTTAGATCGTTGCTCAAGTCACTGGCATAGACAAGAGCTCTACTTCAACATATCAATCTTTTTTCAAGTTCAACTCCTGCTTTTCTCCTTCTCCACCAATTTTCCCCTCCACCTCCAGTGATCTCATCTTCTGAGACAGGAAAACATTTCCCTTGCTGGTTTGTTCTTTCTCCCAGAAGAAGTTGCTCATCTTGTAGGCAGAGTGGACTTTTTAATCACTGCCAGTGTTGTATTTCCCTGTGAATACTCCTCCTATTGCCAGGTCTTCTATAACTGGATGCCTCCTAATTGCTGTTGAATAACATAAATCTACTTTGAGATGTGCAGCAGTGAGCATTTCTGGAAGTTGGGTCTTTTCCCTTTGGATCCTCTAAAATCTATCCCATGAGATCCCTCTGCTTTTTTAGAGCAATTTTTATTATTATTTTCTTGGAGATGGAGTTGATTTGGGACAAAAAGTCACTTTGGTACAGCACTGAGACCTGTTGAGTTTAAAGGATTGAACCCTAGACGCAAACATCTTTCCTTACACAACTGGTATTTCTCATTTTATTACAGTACATTTTTAAAGCTGAACTTTGAAGCTGATCCCTCTCTAATACTTGGTGGCCCTCCCTAACTAAACAAAAGATTTTCATGATTTTTAAAGGATTTGTATACTGTCAGATGAACAGATGTAACATGCACCTGTAGTCTATCTCCCCTGGGAACCATTTATACTGTTACTGTTTAGAGCTGTTCAGAAAATTTTTTAACCAACTTTGTGATAAGAGAATAGACTTTAATGTAAAAAAGCTTTAGTGAAAAGCATCTGCTTTGTATGTCTAGTTTGGTTTTTTTTGCTTTTTTTTTTTTTTTGCTAGAACTAAAAATTGATGTATGTCTTTTGACTTGAGAATTTCTGTTCAAAATACCAACATACCGTGGAAAAGGGAGATGGAGAAGATTTATCTGAGGACTTGTCAAAATTCTGTCCAGACATGGTGATGACAACTGCTGTGTTTTAGCTACTTATCATAATTTGTTGATGTTTTAGATACTCTTGTTTGATATTTGTGTTCATATGGCTGAAGTAAATGGCTTATTTGGGATTTATTCCTGATTTTGCCATAGACTCATCTTCCAAGATATTGGCCAGGTTTTTTCTGCTTTATTTGAGGAATTGGTGGATGAGAAATGGAGTAAGCAAGGCAACCTGGAGACCCGTTAGCCTTAACTCTAAGGTTCTTAGTGCTCATATCTGCCACCAATCATGAATTTCCGGTATGAATTAAGTCCTACCTGTTGCAGAGTACTGGGCAGACATGTGGACATGGAGTCACAGAACAGTTGGGGTTGGAAGGGACCTTTAAAGGTCATCTAATCCAACACCCCTACAATGAGCGGGGACACCTTCCACTAGCCCAGGTGGCCCAGAGCCACATCTAACTTGGCCTTGAACACTTCCAGAGCTGGGGCAGCTTCTCTGGGCAACTTGTGCCAGGGTCTCACCACCCTCATTGTAGAAAACATGCAAGAATATCCAGAAAGACAAAATCAAACCAAACCAAGCACAGAGATAAAATAACAGCATCATCAGAAGAATTGAGGGTCTGTCCTTGGAGATCAGGAGTTTGGCTTATTGAGCTCAGCAAATCAAAGCCTGAGATGGAGATAAGTTACCCCCAAGTATCTTGAGGGAATAAACATAGGGGTAAATAAAACCTAAATTATTTATGCTAATAGGGAATATTGGCAAAAACCCCAAACAGACTGAAACCACCATGAGAAAATTCAGGCCTGCAATTAAAGGATGGTTTCCATCCAGCAGAGGAAAAGTATTCTGAGCAGCTCTGGGTGCTCCCATCCCTTCACTGGGATTATCCCTCCCACAGCAATAAACCCCTCACAAGGCATTAGTTTCTAGCTCTGTTTCCAGCTCCTGAATCAGTTTGTATGTTCACCTGAGTGTGATTTTTGGGTTGGTGCTCTCTGCTCCTCCCTCAGGCACATCCTGTGCAGACACCTCCACGCTGTCTCTGACAAAGGGATGGGTGCAGTGGCAGATTTCTGTTTTTATGAAGGTTATCATCCACCTCTACCACCTCCTACTGCTCTCCCAGTTTGTAACCTGAATGCTGCATCCCTGCCTGTTGATAACCAGTAGCTCAAGACTCATGAGGGCACCTTGTGTAACAAGATTTCTCCTTCAAATTTAACCTAAATTACTACCTCTATGTAATTTTTTAAGCTTGTGTTTAAGCCTGAATTGTTTCTGGCCAGACTGCAGTGACAGGATTTACCCTGGGAAGAACCAAAATCGTGCTGTTGGTCCTGTTGTAAGACCCATCATTTAGCTGGCAGAGACTTGTCACGCTGTCACAAGCTGGGGTGCATGGGAGCCAGCAGCAACCCTCAGCTCCTCTGGAGATGAGTCATGCTATTTTCAAACTATCTGGTTAATCAGTAAACTGAGATCTGCTGCTTTACAGACAATAATGTAATATTTGCTTTGCCTTTGTGCGCTACTTTACATTTTGGATCCCTTGCCATTAGGATTCGAAGCGTATAGACTGCATCTAATCCAATTTATCTTGTTCATCTTGGCAGTGCTCGCAATGCTGACAGCTTAAAGAAAACACTTAATTTGACTAAGTGTTTTCAGTTTGCTTCTCAAAATATTTGAAATCATTAAAGCCAGAGTACCCCTGCACTGCAATACACACAGTCCTGACCTACTTCAGCAAGTTAATTACAATTTGTGTGATCCCACGGCCTCTGATTATGCTGCAGACTGAAGTAGTTTACCTGGTTAAGAATGGGCTTGATGTCAGAGAATAATTCTCCTGTCTTGATGCTTTTTAATCTGACTTTTGAAGAGGCTTTTGGAACAAAAATGAGGCATCCTGGGACTTGGTGTGACATGTTGTGTCTCCTGCCTCGCTGGGCAGGGTGCAGGGGGCCGAGTGCTGAGCCCCCCATGCAGATGCTCTTGCGCTGTAAGGCTGCTCAGTCCGTGTATTCAGAGCTATTTGTATTCATTGCTACCTGCCAGAGGTGAGGCACAGCGCAGGGATGTAGAGCAGCCCTGGAAGTGCCCTGGTGAGCACAGGTGATTATGAATGGTGGCTCAGTAGCACTGGAGCGTGCCAGAGCTGATGGGGTCATGGGCTGCAGCCCCTTCCTCTGCTGGTGTGCTCATAACTGAGGACTTGTCACAAACCCCTCTGTGATAGCATCTCACCCTTTCCCTGCTGCAATGGGAAGAAATTTCATCCAGGCTTGCTGTCAGTGCCAAACACAGATCCCAGACACCAAGCACGATGGAAGAGAAGGGAGAGGATGTACAGGAGAATAGAAATGGACCAAAAGGATTTATCAGTGCAAGCACTAAGTGCTGCAGTGGTGTGACTCAGGTGAGGCTACAAATGTCAACACAGATAATGTCGAGGCAGCATAAGCATCAACACAGGCTAATGAGCAGAAAATACATCCACCTTGGTCAGCTCATTCACTGTGTCGCTCTGCCAGTGCAGGTCCCAGCAGCTCCCTTAGCTCCGGTGTCTGAGATTTTGGGAGATGTCAAAAAACTCCCAATGGCCTGTGTGTCATGATCTGTTTTGTCATTTGGATTTGTGTTTATTGTAGTTAATGTTTCAAAATTATGAAATAGTTAACTAATCCAAATTTCTTGCAAAGATGACATTTTTAAAATCCTGTTATGAATGGCTGATTTTATTGCTGGAGAGTAAGGTGATTCAATATTGCAGTTTGGTAGCACTGGAGAATCTGCCTGCAATAACGAGACAGGTGAAATTGCCAGTCTTTGCAGGGCAGGTGATATAATCACGCTGCCACAACACAGGGACAGCTTGATTTGGCACATCAACCTGCTACAATTTATCCCTGTGATACGTTTTGTTTCCTTTTAAATGATTTGCTCAAGGCTTCCCTTTCAGAGATGAGTGCTGGCAAGTTGCAATACCTCAGAGAAGGGAAGGTCCAAAGCTGCAGTAGGAATAAGGGACTTAGAAAAATGCAACTGGTGCGGAAGAGCGAACAAGGTCACTGGTGACAAGACTCTGCTCCATCTGTGCCAGCACACTCCTGAGCAGGAGCATTCCAGCAACGTGGCATTTCGTCACGTTATTCCTTTCCTCTCCAGTTTCAATAGCTGGTTATTTCCCTGCCTTCGGTGAGGAGACAAAGCCCCTCTCTGTGCAGCCACACAATGCAGGATCTCGTGTAACAGAGAAATGAAATGCAAATTTCTCTGATAAGGCAGGAACGGGGCTTGTCTGGGGGAGTGGGAAGCCCTGTCTGGCTGCAGCAGCAGAAGAAGGTGGTGTTGACCACTGCCTCTGCCACTCATTCCCAAAAAACGGAAGAAACTACAATTTGGGTTGTCCTCTGATAACATCAACATTAAACCTTCCATGACCCCATTCCATCTTTTATAGAAAAGGGACAAAAATTACTCTCCTGTTTTGTGCAATTCAGCAAAGCATTTTAACCTGGACTTTTTTTTAAGGTACACAAGAAGTTGCCGAGCTGTCTGCACAGAACAATACACATGCTAAGGCATTATTTACATGGGGTCTGAGTAATTTGTAAAGGACTTGGAGAAATTTAACAACAAATATGAAAATTACTGATTAAGAAACTATTTTAAACATCTTTTATTTTAAGATTCATTTTTCAAGGAAGTAGAAATTTTTCCATTAAATGTTAGGTTTTTTGGGAGGTTTTTTTGTGGAGGTCTAGTAATCAGTAAATGGCTAGTTAAATAATAGTAAAGTAAAAGAAAACTAATGCTGGAACAAAGGCAAACCTTTGAAATATCACTCAGAAATTCATCTGTTCAGTATCAGCACCCTGATTAGAGCAATACTAATGTGCATGTGCATATGAAGAGCTATTCTGAGTCTAAATTGGTGACACAGGCAGGGGACAGTTTAACCTCTGGCATTAGCTAGAACTGGGCAGTGACAGAAGCCAGTGCAGCAGTGCTAATTAATGCACCCTGAGGGGACACAACGAGGCATTGGCCCTGTACACCTGAGACATACTTCTGTCAGCACTGAGGTGCCAATTACTGTTCTCTCATAAAAATAACCCGACTTAAAAAAATAACAAAAAGGCAAAAATCCAAGTAATACAGATAAAACAAGATTTAGCCATAAAATTATCAAGTGGATTCAGTAATGCATCTCCCCAGTTTGTTAATACAAGGCAGGATGAGCTCTGTTGTAGCTGCTGTTATGGAAATGCAGAAATTTTGTTGCTGGGCTGGGCAGCAGCATCTTTGCTAAGCTCATTTACCCCAGCTGCTCTGAGACCTGACCGCTCTCACTTCCTTCACCTTGGAGCAAACTCCATTGGAGAGCAAAGATGAACCTCTCAGGGCCACCACTGCAGCGAGCATGGAGGTGTCTGGGAAAGGATCTCTGCCTATACTGATGGTGGACACAAAATAAACCTCTTTTAGACTGGACAAGAAACCAGAAAATCCTATTTTACTTCTAGCTCAAGATTAGCAGTGCATTGTCCTTTGTAGGTGCTCAGTTTCAAATAATTTAATGATACAAATCTCCAAGCAAAGCAGTCCTCCAGCTGAAAACCACTGCACAAAAAACCAAGTTGCAATGGGAGTATGGGCAATCTCCTGGCTTTGTCAGATGGCACATTCTTGATAAATGAGGCAGGGAAGAGGTTTGTCCACACTAGAGGCATATTAATGTGGGTTTGTCTCAGCAGGTGCTTTTGGGGTGTATGAGGAACATTAAACATGTATCCAATTTAAATATCTCAGTGTTTTTGAAGAAGACCTTAAGGATCTTAACTTCAAATCACAGGCAAACCCTGAGCACAGCTTGCTAGCAAATGCTCTTTCCCCAGCTGGCTAAAGAAGATCAATGCTGAAATTGATAGGTATATACCCCACAATATGCTACCATTCCTCTAAAAAATATTTTATTAGAGTTTAATATGGTAATAGTGCCTGGTTGTATGGGGCACTACTTTACAGCTGGCTGGATGGTAGAAGAGAGGAACCATTTGGCAAATCAGGCCAGACCAAATAGCATTCATTTGGTTAATCACCAGCTATTAAAATAGCATCAAATCATAGCAACCTATTTGCTTATAATTCAGTGCACAATTTTCTGCACAGTATATTCATAACTGCTGTACCCAAGCTAATTTTAAATGAGCCAACAAAGCCATTTTCCACCACTCTCCTGGGAAATGAATCTGTGGACTGATGGATCTTTCTGCTTCTGGGGCTAAGCCCCCACAAAATCTGAGCTGATGACATTGGTGGTTTAACTTTGAAACAAACTGATTTCAGATTTAGTCTATTTTTTAAAGCTTGGTGTGGGTTAAAACTCTTGCATTACTCCAAGATTCAGCTAACTTCCAGTGCCTAGCAGGTTATACCCACTATGTTCTCTCCAAATGTGTACATTCAGGCATCATTGCAGGTCACTTTGTGAATTCTATTAGAGACAACCTTCAATATTTCCCTGGTGGGTCCTGTCTGTCACCATGAATTCAGCAAACAATGAAATCCCTTTCCTTCCAACTCAGGAACATATCAGTAACTTTGAATTTGGTCTTAAAAGAGTTGACCCTTTATTTCTGAGAACTGATATCTCACTGCTGAAATAGGAGCCCTGTACAGTTGTGGGGAGCAGAACAGTAGAGCTGTAGCCTCTGCAATGATTAAATGTTTTTAGTAGTGAGGAAAGAATTTGATGAAGGTGTGTTAGTAACATGTACACAATGAAGTTCTGTTGCTTGTAAATATTGTGCACACTGTTGTTTTTCTGTATTGCAGTAAAGCTTGTAAGTCTTAATAATGAGCCTCTGGGCTCAGCAAAAGCTGAGGAATGAGTGTTACTTGCCCCAAACGCTTCTTTCGTATAAAGAAACAAATGGACAGTTCAAAACTTCTCCTCTGGCACTGCTGGTCCTCCCAGTCCATCTTCCCCACCTTCAATTTAGCTGCAGAGAAATGAGGACAAACTCTGGCTCTGAAGCAGACCCAGCCTTGCGCGTATTCCCACAGTGTCCAAGCTCATGTCAGCGAAACGAGTACGTGCTTACTTTTAGGGATGCAGTGAAACAGGTAGTGCTTCCTTTTAGGAATGCAGTGGGATATGGTGGGATACAATGAAACCTCAGAGCCATCTTAAGGGTATCTGAATCCTTGGCTGGGCATTTCATTCTGCACGTCAGTTGATTGGTCATTTTATCACCAGTTATGAAGTGAAATTAGATAATCTCGCTGCCATATGGTATAGAGTATTTATAGTTTAGTGTGTTTTCCATATATGTGCACTAAAGCCTGCTTCAGGGATTTGTTACGGTCCTTGTGTTTACAGGATTTGGGTCTTGGGTGAAAGAAGAAATTGACAGTTGCTAATGTTTGATTTAAACTGATACTTCAGAGGCCACATGAGTGATCCCTAATTAAAATCAATTTACACTTTCTGTCCTTTGCCAGGAAGGCTGGCAGGGCTTTCCAGACCAGAGCTCATGTCCACCCAGCTCTGCTCCCCCTAGTAGCAATCAGGAAGGAGTGACTTCAGGGGACAGTGGAGAGGCCTGTGGAATGCTGGGGATGCTTAACCTCCACCTCAGCTCCCCTCCCAAAAAAACAGGAGTGCCCAGGGACTCCTCCAGCTCTCCCAGGTAGCCTGAACCCTGAAGCATCTCTCCAAGGACTTTTCTCTATGTTAGGTTTAACTGCTAATTTCTTGCTTTCCATCAAAATGCTCTACTCCCCTTGAAATTTTGATAAATGCGAAGCTACAGAATTAATTATGTGGGACATTAGTCATTCAATATGTGTCATTATTGTCTCAAAACAAGCCTAAATGAGCACCAGAGAAGGGTCTTAGAGATCTGCGTTTGGAGCTCACCCAAATGTGATAGAACAGGAGTGTATTCTCAAAACTAAACACTGCCTGGTGCAGACACCAGTGCTGGGGAGTTGTATGGTGTAAATACCCCTGATAGAATTTTCTGACTGCAAAACTGTGCTCAGCTTTAGAGCACTGGCATGGGTCTGCTTGAGACTTACATCTCCCACTCCTCACCTGTCTCTGCTGCCATGTCCTGGTCATTTTAACTTGCAGTGTCAGACACAACAGAAACTGGCTGAAGCTCAACCAACCATTTTTAAAAAGCGGTAAATAATAGTAACAAACAACAAACTCTGGAAGAGGAGAAGCAATTTTCAATCACCCTGTAAGAACCCTGTGAGCACTCAAACAAAGAGGAGTTAATAAATGTTACAGTCACGTTTTTTTGGATAGGATTCTTGCGGAATATGATTTCATAATCCCCTGTCTCTAGTGAACAACAAGACCTCTGTAAACACTCAATATTCAAATAGAAAATTGTTTCTTGTAGGCTTCCATGGCACAAAATAAAAGCTCTGTAAATCTGGGCCTCCATATGTGGTTCTCAGCTGGTGTAAGTCCCTGAATGAATTACATGTGAACAGAGAAATTAATGCTATGCACATGGTGGCCAAACTTGAAAGCAGAAATTGCAACTGAGAATATACTGCAGCGGATTGTGAAATTTTTGAAGATAAATGGAAGCTTGAGTCCTTGTTGATGTAATGCAACATCGATGCATTTCAAGGGATAGACAGCTATCACAGTGAGATACTACAATACAGAGAACACATTTGGGAGAATAAAGGGATTTGCTCTTTAAAATCAAAGACTGAAATTAAAAAGACAAATATTCAATAATCCAATGTAACTCTGAACAAAAAATTGGGTAAAATACTTTCCCCTTTTTAATATCTGTCAAATTACTGTGGCAGTAAATGTATATGCTATCCATGTTTTGAGATGATTGTGCTCTAAAGCCACTTTTGTTAATCAGTCAACGCTGATGATGAATTACCCAAGAGTTTTGGTACTTTACAAACAGTTGCGATCTTTTTGTTGTTGCTTTCTTTCCCCCTTCTCCTCTCGACAGAGGAGGGAAGAATGTGCATGTTACAGTGAATTCTAAATGAGGCCTGTGCCTCCCCTGTTTGCAAAAAGCCAAGCAAAGCAGTAAAATAATAAATAAAACAAATGAAACCCTCTTTAATCCATTCATGAGCTTGAGTGTTTCAAGTAGGCCATAATATTAAGGCACAGAGCTCTGAAAGAGATGGATCAGAGGAAAGGGCTATTGCTTAAACAATGCCAGCCCATTTAATTGAATTACGTATTTGTCAGCACTGTATTTTCCCATGTCCAGGATTCTTACCGTTGATTCAGGGCTTAAGGCCTAAATGGAAAGGGCAACAACTGCCGTGTATTTTGGTCCTGAACAAGCCGTGTCCTTTGAAACGGCAGCGCTCGATGTTGGGAAGAATGCTGGAGTGCTTTGCAGCAACAGAGGCCACCAGCAAAAGAGGTAATGAAAATATGTTACCCCCATCGATTCGACCTTGCTGCAGCATACCGAGGAACTTGACTGAGAATTTTTAAGCCTGATGTTATTTCTGTAGCAGTTTATTTGTATTTATCACAAGGACAACTGGGGTTGTCCTTGAACAAGAGGATAGGAGCCAGGAATTCCTGACTTTTTTCTTTAAACTGATTTGGCAGAGTTTTTTTAAAGTATGGAATCTATAGTTTAGTCAAGGACATTACCAAATGTTCATTGTCTTATGATCAAAATTTCAAGTGTTTTCCTTGATTTGTTGCACAAAATAAGCACTTGTGTATCCATCCCTCCCTCTAGGGGCATTTTATGCCTCATATGCCACAACAGGGCTGAAGGAAGCCACAGGATGCCTGTTGTGGCATATGAGGCATAAAATGCTTCCTCTAGGGGCATTTTATGCCTCATATGTCACAACAGGGCTGAAGGAAGCCACAGGTACCTGGACAGCAACAGCTCAGGCTGGAGGAGGAGATAAGGTAAACTCGCAAGAGTTAGGCCAGAGTATCTGCTCTGTTCCTTTACAGAGCTTCCCACTCTGGCATTCCCCTCTGTCCCAACCACCTTGCTACTACTGCTATCTACATAACAAAAAATAATAAATGTCGCTGTTTTTTCTCTGCTGTACACAAGTTTTTCTTCCAGATTATTTTGAGGACAAGTGCCCTGTGATCACAAAGAGTATGATCATCCCTTTGTCCCACTCTTTCAGTCATCTGTGACAAAGTTTTGGGAGCATATTCCCAAAAAACAATCTGTATCTGGAGTAGAAGTGTTGCCAGGACAACCTGACTTCGACAGAGATGACTCAAGACAAAGGATGCTTGAAACTGGTCCCTCCATACAACTGTCCATATAAGAAAACTCTGCTGAGTCACTTCCTAAAATTCAACCAAAAGCTCTGTAACTCTGAGCCATATTTGCCCACTTTACTGACCCTCAGTCGCATTTCATTACAGTGAGACCACGCAGCCTAGGTACCTCCTCTTCCATTGTGTCATACTCCAAATGAACACAAAATTCCATTTTGCTTTGAAGTTGGAGCAACTCTTCTCAGATTACATGAGTGACACAGAATAATGTAGGTTTTACTTGAAGAAATGCCATTGTGAAATACAAGTTAGCAGGTTCAACAGAGCAATTATTGGAAAAAATTAATTATTTATGACCCTGCATGGGTCTGGCTATCTTAGCTGATAGATCTTAAAAATCTACAGTGCTTCGAAGCACACTTGTCTTTGCTAACAAGCCTACCCATCTCTCTGCCACTCACATCAGCTTTTTCCAATGAATTTTTCCATCACTAGAAGAAGTGTCTTTGTTTTACACAAAGTTCAAGGTGAGATTATATTCCTTTCAGTTGGCTCTAGTTCTCCCAAGCTGTGTCGAGGCACAGCTTTCCCTCCTGCTGAACACGCAATTTTAGTTTCATTAATTGTAGGCAATTTTTAAGAAGTGCTAAAATAGGTTCCATAAATAGGAATGTTATGACCCAAAGAAATGACTCACATGGGTGGAAGGATCTCCTGCTTGTGCATCTATAACCTGGCTCTACAGAAAATGTACAGCAAAACTCTGGAGTTCTAATCTGCCCATAATAGAGTGGTTTCATTTTGTACTTCCAGTTCCACAAGGTTGGGATCACAATAAATGGCACAGGGCTGTGTGGTCCCATTACCTCTGCACCAGAATCTTAATTTGTCCCCCTAAAAAGTTGTAGGAAGAAAAGTGTCACCATCTCCTGCCACAGAGAAAGAAGTGGCATGTAAAGAGGTTAAAGATTTGTGTGAGTTGGCTCAGGGATGGTGCATTGAAATTGAAATTTCAAAGCACTGCACTAATCGCTAACTTGTCCTTCTACAACAGAGCAAATGGGCTGAACCACAACAGCAAAAATTTGGAGGACTTTTTGAAAAATCAGATTGAAAATCTTTGCCAATCTCTTGCCAATGAAATTCAATGACAAAAATGTTTCTATGGAATCTAAAGATTGAATTCACCATCTTGCCTAATTGTTTTATGATACTTTTAGTTGAAATATGATTTAAAATACCACCTGAAATACTCCACTTTAAACACTTTTAAAAAATTACTATTTTATCCACTACTTTTTTGTTCAAGTTTTGTGGGATTTGTATTTATTTTGATTGAAGTATTCCTCTTTTTTTTTTTGCCTTTTTTGTGCATCATGCAGTTCAGATGCATTTTAAACAGTTTCTGCTCATGTCTGAGCTCTGGTTCTGATGTGTGCAAAGAGCATGGCTGCTCTGAACCTGCCACATGTTAAAAGGATGAATATTAACTTTTGTTTTTTCAAAGTGACTCTTTAATTGAAAAATTAAATATTTAATGAGCTATTTCCATCCAGAAGGGAGGGAGAAAAAAAAATCCTGTGGTTCATTCCCAAGAAAAACTCATGCTGGTGTCTGGTACGCTGTCAGCGGTGAGCTGGCAGCAATTAGTGCTAACACAGCCTGAATACAGGACACCCTTGGGGGTGCTGGTCTGCACCCCCAGCCCTCAGTCCCTTACCTGCGTCCCTTAACATACAGCCTGTGTCCAGTATTTCAGCTGGAAAACAGCTCTGGCTGTGGTTCTTTATACAAGTCCTTATTCAATGTATTAGGGTAAAATTTGGTTCTACTCACATAAAACCTCATAATCAAAACAAATGGCATTTCTAATTGAGCAAGGCCCTCTCGGTAATGAAGGGCAGCAGTGCTGCTGAGATCACTGGTTCGTGTTTCTCTCCCTGCTCAGAAGACTAAACTAATTTATTTATGAAATCAAAGCAACCCACCAGATTAGCCATCTAACTAGCTTGCTGCGCTGTTTAGATTCACTCGTGTGCTCTCTCATGACATCCAAGTGAACAAGCTATATGTCAATGAAAGCGTTGGCGCTCCATCGTACATTATAGACTACTTTGAAGTGCAAAAAAAAAAGATCCTGCAGTGGGGCTACCAGCAGTAATTTTTTTTTTTAGTTTTTTTTTTTCCAGTGAGCATATGCTGCGAGTGGGAAAGGACCGAGTAATGTAAACGGAGGTTTCATTAGCAATGATATGTGGCAGTCCCTGGGTGAAGGGAGAGAAAGCAAATCTGGGAGCACCTGTAGGCTTTGCAGCCTTGTACCCATGTGGCAGAGCATGTGCTGAGGGCAACGATGGGATCTGTTCTTCCTTCTTAGCATCCCCTCGTGTCTTCTGGTAAAGGCAGGGCAGGGTCAGCAGGTTTGGATGCAGAATGAGTCCCTCTCTACGCATCTGGCCTCCAGAAACTGATTTTTGAAAACAAAAAGCAAACGCTTCCACAGGAAGTTAGGATATTTCTATGAAAAAGGCAGAGAGGTCTGCTGGAATAGATTTTTGGTCAAATGTCTCCCATGTACACATAATTATATTTTAAAAGTTCTTGTTTAACTTTTTTTCATAAATCTTGATGACTGCCCTAGCTGTATTTCCTCTCCTCTGACCTTTTCCTTGCAGCAGGTTGGAGAAGGTGTCCAGACCTTTTACAGGATACAGGATAACCATGTTACAGGATAACCATGCTGAATGCTGAAGACTTTGCCATCGCCATGGACACACTGAGTATCCCATCACCAGCCTTCACCAGCTCATGGAGATGCTGGTGATGTGCCTCACTGGGTTGTGGCACAGGAACAGGCTGCACAAAAAAGCTGTGGATGACCCATCCCTGGAAGTTTTAAAGGCAAGACTGGACAGGGCTTGGAGCAACCTGGTCTAGTGGAAGCTGTCCCCATGCATCGTAGAGGGTAGAATGCGATGGACTTTAAAGTTCCTTCTGACCCAAACCATTCTAGGATTCTATGATTCGATGCTTTTTCTCCAGCTGAGCTCCAACAAGATGTGAATGATGGCACTTCAGCTTTCCTTGTATTATTTAGCTGCTTTTGGCGCAACTTTGTCTGGAGCACAAGTGTGATGAGGAAGAGCTGTGGGAGCTGGAAAAGGGACTCAGCCTGGAGAAAAGGAGGCTCGGGAGGGACCTCCTGGATGTGCACAACTCCCTGTCAGGTGGGACAGCCTGGTGGGGCTCGGGCTCTCCTCCCAAATAACAAGCAACAGGACAAGAGGAAACAGCCTCAAGCTGTGCCAAGGAAAGTTTAGATTGAATATTCAGGCAAATTTCCTCATGGAAAGGGTTGCCCTGCTGCCCAGGGCAGTGGTGGAGTCCCCATCACTGGAGGCATTTAAAAGTCGCATGGATGTGGCATTTGGGGACATGGTTTCGTAGTGGCCTTGGCAGTGCTGGGGAAACAGTCGGATTCGGTGATCTTGGTGTGTTTTTCCCAAGTAAATGGGTCTGTTTGCAGGGCTGTGGGATGACAGGCAGCGGGCCCGGGACTGTCCCCTCACGGCCCGGCCGTGCGGGGAGCGCGGGCTGCGCGGGCCGCGGGGGGCCCCTGCCGGGGGCAGCCGCTCACTGCACCCGGCCCCACAGCGGAGCCTTGTTCCGGTGTTTCACGGAATGTTGTTTGGGTTTAATGTAGTCTTTTTAATTCAAAAAACATTTCATTATTTTCCCCCGCAGTATATTCAAGCACACGCTGTATGTATTCACCTGCACACACTGCTAGTTAAGCCCATTCCATGAACACCGTGATTCCATGTTTTCCCATTTCCGTGCCCCAAAATGGGTTGAAAAGCCGCACATGGTAGGAAGCAGCACCAGGTCTCCAGGACCATTGTTTCCAGTCTCCTTGCAGCCACTGACTTTCCAGATTACTTGTTAAATTTGGCTTGTGCCCGGCTGTGTTTTCCTGCCGCAGTGAGGGCTTGGCAAGCCAGGGCCACTGACCGAGTGTGAAGCATTTGGATACCGTGGTGACAAGGGCTGTGTTTGTGTCCAGGGAATAAGGAATTTAGGGAGCTCTCCAGCCCTGCAAAGCAGATGTGTTGAAGAACACATCATGTATGAATCTCTTTTAAGTGCCCCCAAAATTTACTGAAGATACTGCCAGTATCTCACTAGCAATTGAGGCCTCCCATGGGGACTGCTCCAAAGCGTGCTGAGCTTGGCTCACTCTCTGCTCCGTAAGTTAGCTGGGAATGAGTTCCAGAGCCCTGCTGTGCTGCTTCTGCTCTTGCATTTGCAGGAATCACAGCAAGAATAAAGCCTCCACCCAGGGCTGCTAAACACAGTCTTAACCCCTTGGGAGGGGTCCGAGCTACAAGGCAAGATGGGAGACCAGAGATGAGAAATATGAAAGCCTCAGAAAGCTCGGTTGTGGGGGAACACGGACAGAGGAGCAGCACCTCCTTTGAGTGCTATTTGGGCTGTGGGTTGTATGAGCTTACATGGGCATTAGCAACACAGCAGCAACAAGGATTTCTTTCAATGGAAGCAGGATGGGTTTTCTGTAGTGTTTAAAGATTAAAACTGATGTCTTAAATTCCAGAGAGTTGTGGAACTTTTTCATTTTTGGTTTTGGTTTGGTTTTTTTGTTTGTTTGTTTTTGTGGTTTGTTTGTTGAGTTTTTTGGGGGTTTTTTTTTGTTTGTTTATTTTTTTTATTTTTTTTAAATACGATAGCTATGATGTAAGTTTTTAGAGAATCCAGGATTTCTATTTTAATTTTCCCCTTTTTCCTGTAGGACTAATGCTGCTGTACATGCATAATGACACAGAAAGCCTAGAGGATAGTTTTACCATGCAGCTGACAGATGGCAAGCGCACAGTCCAAGGGACACTTTACATCTACATCATGCCAGTCAACGATGAAATCCCTCATCTTTCCAGGTTAGCTATCTAAGTGACATTCGGTGCATAAAGACTTAGAAAGAAAAAAAAAAGAAAGAAAGAAATGAGAGGAACTCATCTCAACACCAGCATCTCCAAGCCCACCCACATTACAGAGGAGATCTGGCTTCCATTGCATGGGTTGTCCCTGAAAGCTGATTCATAACAAGGCTGTGCACTCTGCTGCCTGGTACAGGACTGTGACAAGCCACACAATGCAATCCAGCAAAAACCATTCATGCTGAAAAAGCTGATTTCTGGTCTCTGAGCAAAGGCTTGTTTATATTTAAGTTACTGGCAAAACTCTGATTGTCTTCAGTTAGGCCAGAGTTGCTCTTTTTCACACTCTATGTCTGTCTCCCACTTTCTTTATTCCCTTCTGTATGTTTTCTCCATTCTCTTTAATCTATTTTTAACAGTGAATCTTCTTGGGAAGAACATGGTATGGTTTGGGGTTTTTTTAATATTTAAGGTCCAAAACCAGTTGAAGGCAGTGTTAATGCTCACACACCTTTCAAGAGAGCCAGAGTGCCATCTCTGGGAATAAAGCTTCAAAGAGGTGGAATGGAGAGTAATATTAATGAATTGTCTCTCTTTGCCAGCAGTGAAGTCCTTCTGACATCCTTTCACCATAAAATAGTTTCTCATCAGGTTTTTTAGTGGCGTGGCAGGTCTAAACCCTGTCATGAACATTTTGTTTATTGGTCTGCAGAAGAATGAGGAAGAAACCTGGCGTTTTGTAAGACTGGGATGCAGGTGATGTGATTTCATTCACTTCATGGCAGTAACACATGTTTTGGCCTAATTTGGGTTCTACTTTTAAGAATTCACAAGTAGAAAAATAAAATAAGTTATGTGCACCTGCTGAATCCTTCCAGAAATGCCAGATTCAGTCTGTAAAAGAAGAATAAAATACTGGTTTTGCTACTTGTGTTATGTAGACCCTTTAAAGACCTCCATGGGCTGTAGGGAAAGAAGCACCAGCAAGGCTAAAACTTCACTGAATGGTGATGGTATTACATTTTCTTGACTCACTAAAATAGTTTGTAGAGCTAAAAATAATTTCTATTCTTATGCCAAAAGAATATTTAGGACTTGCTAAACAAGCCTTTTGTCTCAAATTTGTCTCCAGGTCCAACTCTTCCCACTAGCAAGGTTTGAATCCCCATTTTCAAGGCACAAGAAACTTGTTGGATCATAAAATACCTGCTGAACTCTAGTTGTGAAAAAAGTACAAGCCTTCTTTCTGAGGCAGAAATCAGTGAACATATGAAATCCCATGTTGCTCTGCCTGGGTGCCTGGGGCCCCTTTTCTGCAGGGAAAAGCAGAAAAATCCACTTTGGTTGCCCCTCTCTGGAGGGGAGCAGCAGCCCATGGCATGCACAGAGGGGCATCAAAGCTTGAAACAGCTTTGGCTTCTTTCCCAGAGCATCGTGTGTGTATTTTGAAAAATTTCGTAGAAGTAGTAAACAACATGAAGTTATAAAATGGACATGTGCCTCTCCTTCCTACCAGCATTTCTTTAGGAGCTCGTGGGTGAGGAGCCATCAAACCCCTTTGCTCAGGGGGAATGCTGCCAGCCTCTCCCTTCCCTCTCCAGCCAGGTCCTCTGCTTGCAAGGTGTGATCTGCAGCTCTCTCATCTCCTTCATCCTGCTCTTTGCCTACTCCCTCAGTCTGATTTGCTTATGCTTCATGTCTTTACCTCCTTTCCCCCATTTCTTCCAATTTCACTCTCTGAGGATGGTTCCTTGCTGCCATTTCTATTTTCACGCAAAAGAAACAGCTTTACTGGATCTGTATGTTCTCTCCTTGGCATTATGTCTGTCATCACTGTGAGCAACCCCATGGAGACACCCCTTATTTAGTCTTTTAATTTCCATGTTGTTTTCTAGTCTGTCAGAGGCGAGCTTCATATCTCAGGTCTTGTTTGTATATTCCCAGTCCATGGACCAAATGGAGCCCTCTCATAAGGGAAGGAAATGTGCCCATATTACCGTTTTCCACCAAGCCATGGAGCTGGAAGTGCACTCTTCTTCTGCACAAAGCCATAAATCTAATTCTTAGTTTCGTCAAAACCCGTGAGGCTGAAGGGCAACATAAGAAAAAAAATCACATGTGCATACGTGGCAAAGCTTTCTGTCCCAGTCCCACAGGAGCAGATTTGTTGAAATGTTTTTAAAAAATTCTATCTGCTCCATGCTAAGAGGAGCCTGTTCATGCTTAATAAATCGGAGAAATTGCTCACAAATACTTCATCCATATGAAAGTGCGAGCCCTGTACTGCTGCCAAGAGACGTGAGACCTGTGGTGTCGTGCCGAGTAAGTGATGGCCACACGAATTAGAAAAGCTTAGGTACAGATCCCTCGCTGCCACAGTTTTCCCCAAGATGTGAAAATATAACAGGGAAAATACTAAGCAGCATTCAGTTTTTCCAGCCAAATCTGCCTCTTTTGGACACAGTCATGGGCCGTGTACCAAGCAGTGTAGAAGAGACCAAAATAACATCTTTAAACAATCTGAGCTGCCTCTTCCACCACTTTGAAATTAGAAGTAACTAAGAAATAAGAAGCCTCAGAAGGGGCTGCTGCCTCCTGCCCTGTGTTGGGTATTGTACCAACATATCAGTGCTCTTCCTGCTGCAGGTCATGCAGAGAAGCCAGTGGCCTTTCTTGCATCACATGCATGTATTTTAATTATTTTTAACCAGATTTGTGATCTTAACTAATTTTTTTCCAGTCTCTCTCCTTAGTAAGCTGCTTTTCCCACAGTAACCTTGAGAAATCTCTTTGTTCCCTTCCAGAGGAGAAAGGGTGGCATTGGAAATGTTGCTTTGAGTTTGGACAAGAGGCTGTGTAAAGCAAGTAACTGCTGTGCAACGCTGAGCTCAAGGAAGCCTGCCTCAAGTCATTAAATCCCCCTTGCTAAATGGGCAGTGACTGCTGCTGGTTTGTTTTTTCAGCAGTGCCTCACTTCCTGTTTCTTTTTTTACTTTTTTTTTTTTCCTCTCCCCAGGAATATGGGTTGGAAGCTGAAGCAGCTGACAAAAAGCCATTTCCAGTACTGGGTCACAAGCAGACACCAAAGATGGTTCAGGGGATGAGCTCCACCAAACTGTCTCCATATGCCCAGATCTGCAGCTGGAGGCAGCAGTAGCTTTAGGGATTTTATTCCTTCTTTTTCCTGGGGATGAGTGAAATCCCCAGCTAGCTCCTGCAGCAGTAGGCTTGTTCTGGTAGTAGTTTAACCACGACTTGGTTTGGTTGATAGGGTAAGCAGCGAGACCAAACACAGGTTTTTATCTGACACTTTCTCCTGTGTTGAGGTGGCTCTGGAAGGTCTCCTGCAGGATTTCTTTCTTGTTTCCTCCTTGCCTTTGCCTCAAGATGCTCACAGCCTCAACACACCTATGGAACACCAGGGCAAGCTGGAAGCCATCCTCAGCCTCACCCTGCAGCATTCCAGCTGGGGAATAACTCAGAGAGAAAGCTTTGCCTCTTGGGTTCAGACCCTAGAAACTGCTTCTTGATGCACATCTCCCTCCACTATCCCTCTCTGTAATGGCACATTTTAGCTGACTTTTATGTTGGTTCACTAAGCCACTGTGCTGTCTTCTTCCTTTTATAATTAAGCAACTTGAGAAATCCTTTGAGGTCAATAAATTCTGAGGAGGCTTACATAAAACAGAATATAAAGTGGAGAGCCCTGCCATCAGAAGCCAGTAAAAGTCAGTGACACCTCTGCAAATGGCATTATGTCATTGCCTAATATTAGTAAGAAACAGTAAGATTATGTTTTTTGTTCAGAGCTATAAAAAGTAATGAGTCTCACATAATCTGCTGAAAGGAAGGGGTGGGGGGGAGTGCATGAGAGGAGAGAAAGGTGACTGGAAAAGTGAACTTCCATTTTTTTGGGCATCCTGAGTGCATTAGTAAATCTAGCTTGTTACAGCCAAATAGACTTTAATGTGCTTTGTCCTGTGAATTTAATTTATTTTGTTTTGCTTTGCTTGCTGGGAACACACACACACAAAACCTTTCAGGAGTCAGGTGGTCTTGTTTCAGTAACTACAACATAATAATCAGAAGCCAGAAAATATTATGAGGAAGTCAGAAAGGGACTTTGGGGATAGGACAAGGAGTCATGGATGAAAATTTAGGTTAGATATATGGAAGAAATTCTTCCCTGTGAGGAGGTGAGGCACTGGGACACATTGCCCAGAGAAGCTGTGGATGCCCCATTCCTGGAAGTGTCCGAGGCCAGGTTGCATGGGGCTTGAAGCAGCCTGATCTAGGGAGAGGTGTCCCTCCCCATGGCAGGGGAGTTGAAACTAGATTAATTTAATGTCTTGTCTAAACCAAGCCATTCTGTGATTTTGTGACTTTGGGGTGGATGAGGATGGTGTTATTCATCCTGGGTCATGATACAGTGCTGCAAGTGTCTTGGATGCTGCTGATCCCAGCTCGATGAAGCCCAGGGCATTATTCCCAGTCTTCATAAACAGGGTGAAATATTTACTTTCTCTCCATAGGAATGTCTGTGCCCAACCAACAGATCTGTGGAGTCATTCATTTCAGAAGAGGAAGGAAGTGACCCTCTGAGGGAGGCTTTGTGCTCCCAACCTGAATACACAGGTTGTGTGGGAGTTAAATACGAGCTGTGAGAGCTGGGGATGCAGCAGAGCATTGCCCTGCTGCAAGCCAGCAATTTGTGAGCAGTGATCTCTAATAAGGACCAGGCTTTATAGGGAGGGCCAAGCAAGGGCTGGCTCTCATCCTGCTTGGTCCTGGTGAAGGTGGATATCTTCAGAAGGGGCTAGGAAAGAGAGTCCTCTGGACTGTGATCAATAAATACCAGTACTAAATCTCAGACTGGGCTGAGGGTGGGGAAATATTTTAGCAGTGATATTCTGCAACCAAAGGATAGGAAGGTTTTTTTTCACACACCATAGCTGTTCACTAATGCATGCATGAACTAACTGTCCTTTCTGTCAAGCGTCTTCATTAGTATTCTTTTTCTTCCTTTACTGGCGTTAGATTGAAAGAGAGATTATACCAAAAGTTGGCTGGCTATCAGTTGGTCCAATTTTGTGTGTTTTAAAATGTGTGCTTTTTATAGGGCTAAAAATTGGTCCGGAGCCTCTGTGTAAGCAGCAGCTACTAGGGCTGGTGGGTGTTAGCTCTTTCTTTGGATCCCAAATTCATTCTCATATGCTGTGGGATTACTTTCCAATATGTGTAAGTCCCTCAAACACTACCAAGTGTTTTCTGGAGCTCATGAGTGCTCATGAGTGGGGAATAGTGCAAGTGACTGCAATCAGTGACTGCTAGTGTCAGGATGCAAAATAATCCATATTAATGCATGGAAAACCAATACATGGTGGCAACTTTAGGAGGTGCTTCAGCCTGGGAATTCATAAATCACAGAATTATTTAGGTTGGAAAAGGACCTCTGAGATCATTGAGTTCAAAACCTTGACTTATCAGCACCTTGCCAACTAGACCATGGCACTAACTACCAGATCCAATCTTTTGTTGAATAGTTCTGGGTTGAAAAAGGTGCAGGTTTTTTTATGCACAAAGCAATGTCTTGTTCACTTCTGGTCCTCCATGCTCTACTGACATCATGTCCCTGTTCTACTGTTCTGCTCTTCCTGTGCATGTCTCAAGTGATCCATCTCTATGTATTTCCAAGATATTGCTACTGTTTTCTAACTTGCCTTCCTGACATCTCATAATTTTTCTTGCTTTGCCATGGGTAGCAAATACAAATGGTCAATAAAGGGTGACCTCCTCAGGGTCATCAGAGCTGTTCTTGCCCTTTTCTCCTTTTCCTTTCTGAAATTTTATCCAAGAAATGAGAACCTCTGGGTTTACCCTGAGTAGAAAGGTATGGGGTCACACAGCAGGAGCGTGTTGGCCCAGCACCTCAGATTGTGTCAGCAAGCGCTGCCAGTCCTCCAGAAACCCTGCCTGGGCCACAGCATATGCATGGTGCATGGCTTTATAGCCCACACACCACTGATCCAAGGCTTTCTGGAGTGAGCCAGCGCTGCACAGTTGCTCTCCACATGTGTCGCAGGTTTGGCACGTCTCCGAAGAGTTGGACCCTGCTCGTACGTGCTGCTCCGAATGCACCCGCTGCAGACAGCTGGGGAGCCCCCGCCAGCCAGATGGTCGAAAAGCTCCCTGCACCTGAATCCTTAAAAGCATTTGTTCTCCAAAAAATTGTTTGTTCTGCAAAAAGGGCTTAGCTGAGACGTGGGCATCTCTGGCTCCGTGCGGGGGGCTGGTGCATGAAACCATATCGCGTCCCTTTGCCCATCCGCTGCGAGCGTTACCGTGTCACCTGGGGTGTGAAGCTGCTGCTTGTGGTGTCTAGACTTGTGATTACTGAAAATTAATTAAACTGAAGGAAATTAGGCTGGAAGGGGAGTAGGCTCCTGGGAGGGGAAAATGGAAGAGAGAATAGGATACTGGTGTTAACCCTTTCCAGCTACTGCTGTTAAATAGGAAGGGCTCATAAATACTCTCCAGGATGCTCAAATACATGCAGACAGAGGGTTGGTGTGATTTCAGGAGCTCTGCTCCTTACACATTCAGATCCTGTGCAGGCAGTGTTCATAACCCAGGTAGGATGAGCACATCAGAAATGGCCAGCCCATTCTCCCTCTGCCCACGTCTTTTAAATAAGTCACTTCATTGTTAGCCAGACCTGAAATAACTTGCAGATCAGCAGTAGGTTTGAAATGAGCTGGTGTGACAGTGGATAAGGTCAGGGGAACAGGGATGCTTGGATAGAATCCAATAATAAATCAGAGCTTTATGGGGACAGAATGGGAGACTGGATGCGCAGCAGAGGGAGGTGTTTGCTGGTGGATGGGTCTCCTCTTGCTTTTGCTTAGCCTCTTACCTGCTCTTCTGTCTCTTAAAGTCTCTCTTATATAGCTTTTCAGCACGGAATCCAAGTGCTTTGTGCCTTCCCCTTGGCACACAGCCACCGTCTGGCTAGCGAGCAAGTACAAACTGTAACACCTGGGTGTCAGCTATGAACATTAGGGTGTGCTACAATGGACCCATCTGTAGTACTTGGCACATGCTGGAGATTTTTATGTGTGGTTGGCTGAAAAGCAGAATCAGAGAGAGAGAGGAGGGAGAGCAGGGGAAGAGGGCTCCGCTGGGCACGCAGAGAACATCATTTTGGCAAAGGTGCCAGTAGGTTTCCATGGGCTTGTCTGCTTCTTTGCTCAGCTCATGCATTCAATAAAAATACCCAGGTTGTTTCAAAGAAAAACAGGAATAGATTTCCCCAAAAAGCAAGCCTAGAAGCCTCATTCTTTGTCTCTGGAGAACGAGGCTTATGCTATAACTAGATTTAATAAGAATACATTTAATAGTAATAGATATAATAAATCCCTGATTTAATAATACTTAGTTTTACTGTTCTTCCATGTGTATCAGGTGCTGTTGACTGACCCCCTGAGCACCACAGCATTTCTAGCTGGATTTGGAGGGAGAAGTGCTGTGGTTTTCAGGCTGTGGCAGCTTCAACAATGTTGTGCCCTGGAATTAATTTCATTTTTGAAAGGCAGCAAAGGGCTGCCTTTCGTGTTTCCACACTGGTATCTTGAGCCCAAAGAGTCGCGATAGTTTCCAGTTTTATTCAATGAATAGAAAAAAACATGTCCCCATCTGAAAATGTCTATGTTTCCCTGAGAAATCCCAGGAAAGTTAGGAAATGAGTTTACAGCAGTAAAAGGAGCTGTGGCTTATTGCATCAGGTTCAACTAAGTGAAAACTGCAGTGCACTCAAAGGAGAGGAAACATTTCTTTTTCTCCTTTATGTGGCAGTGATGTGTTTTAAAATGCATAGGCAAAGTTTGTAGTTTATTTCCTCCAAAGGGGCCAAGTCCTCCTGGCATTCTTATGAACAAGCTCATTAGAATAAAATCCATTATGCGCATAACTAATGACACAAATTTACAAATCTGTTGACAATTATGACCACATCCCTCGTTGCATTTGCTTGTAGCTCACTGAAGTGACCAGGTGAAGGAGTTCAATCCAGAAGTTTTACAGCTCATGAGCTCCGAGTGCAGCCATGTGAGATTATTTCCCAACTGGATTACAAAGCTGTCATTAGGCAGGGCAACTTGGGAGGACCAGGGCACGAGACCGTAAACTGTCCTCAGGAGACTTGAAGTCATTTTGAAGGCAGGGTGAGATATTCCTGGCTGCAGAGACCATTATATTTTTATATTTTCTTTTTAGCTGGGGAGGGGGAAAACACATGCGCATGCACACAAACCAGGGCTGTTCCAAGTAGTGCCTGGCGTCCTCTGGAAATGAATAGAAATTAAATTGAGACGCTGGTATCCTCCGAGTGTTAAATATTTCCAAGTTCTTGCCAGGCGAGTATAATTTATTGAATGTAGGTTTTGTGAAATAGTGCTCCTGTCAGGGGGAGATTGGCACCAGAGAAATGAAGGCGGCTAATTCTCAGGGGGTCCTCCCTGGCAAAAACCCTCTATTGAGTCCTCATGCTACTTGTGCTCATAACTGCCGAAAAACCAGGAGTGCCATCTGCAAACTGTGATTCATAAACACTCTGTCAGTCTGCCATCTACCCTGACATCATAAAATAACAAGAAGCAGCATTGTAATAAAGAGAGGAGGTTTGCAGTCGACCAATTAAATGCATCTAATTTATTTCTGTTACAGCTGAGGCTTTATTTATTAGTAAACAGCTGCATTTGTTACACTTCTCTCTCCCCCCCTCCCCCTTTTTTTCTCTTTAGCAGGAGTGTGCCAACTGGCACTTTTGATAATCCATTAATCCTAAATAATCATCTGGGTACTTCATGGTTCGTAGTGGGAAAAAAAAATTGAAAAAAAAAAGGTTATTAAAAGTTAAAATGTAACCTTGCAAGGAGGCTGGAGAGCGCTTCTCTGCTGTGGGCTTGCATGAGTTATGGTGAGCTTAAGTTTGCAGGCCAAGTCCTACACTCAATTTACACCTGCGAGTAACTGGCGTGACAGCCAGCTGAAAGGGCTATAAATCCAGGAGCAGAATCTGGCCCTGGGCATGTTTTTTTCTTTAGGACAGCCTGTTTGTGGTACAAGAGGAGCATTTTGCATGTTTGGTTTACTTGCCTTCTCATTTCTCGGTGCTAACTTCATTCTCAGCAAAGCTAAAAATCTGCTAATTGGTTGTCAAAGTCTAATTAGCTGATATTACCAAAAAAAAAAAAAAAAAAAAAAAAAAAAAAAAAAAATTTTCCTTTTTTTTTTTGTGTG